>NC_133326.1:650637025-650972025 GCF_042186555.1 Aquarana catesbeiana
GTAAACATAGTTTTACGATGCTCAGTTATAAATGGACAGTTAGTGATCACTTACTCTGTTCATTCAAAAAAGAATGAGGGGGGGGGGGGGGGGGGACCAGAGGAGGACACCAGGAGCCAGCGGAGGACCCAGGGTGCCGGAGGAGGACACAGGGGAGATTGGTGCAGCGGTGTGGACAGTTATAAGCACCAATTTCCCTGTATAGCTTCCAATAAAGCAGCTGACAGCCGCAGGAGGGAGCGGAGGAGAGGCGGCTGTCAGCTGTTTTATTGAAAGCTATACAGGGAGATCAGTGCTTATAATTGCCCCCACAACTGCACCGATTATCTGTGAGGCAGTCCTGCCCCCCACCCCCCCCGCTTCGCAAAAGGGCCGGCTGTACTGGCCTATCAGCAGCCCTGCTGGGAGGTATCGGATTAAAGTGATTGTAAGGGTATTTTTTTTTTATAAATAACAAACATATCATACTTACCTCCACTGTGCAGCTCATTTTGCACAGAGTGGCCCTGAATCCAGTCTTCTGGGGTCCCCCGGCAGCTCCTCCCCACATCTGATAAGCCCCTCGGAAAAGCGCTTCCCCAGGGGGGTTACCTTGCGGGCATGCTCCCGAGTCCAGCATTCGGCGTCCATAGCCCCTGAATGCAGGACTCGGCCCTGCCCCCTGGCACCCGCGTCATTGGATTTGATTGACAGCAGCGGGAGCCAATAGCTGCGCTATCAATCTATCCAATCAAGAACCGGGAGCCCATGGAGAGAGACACAGCGCGTCCCCGACGACTGAATGAAGGGGTTCAGAAGTAAAACGGGGGTGGGGGCTAGGGGGCCGGTGACTGCCAGGTGTTTTTTCACCTTAATGCATAGGATTTACAACCCCTTTAAGCATCGGAGCATTTGCACAAGTACTTGTGCAAATGCTCGGTATCTGTGCAACTCTAATAGGTTGTATTCATAGCTCCAAAGCACGTATCAGGGAAACTCTCCCAAAGTCATCTACATCAGCATAAAGCAAGCAGGATTTTACAGCCTCCAGCCTAGGCAGATGTGGCCATTAGTGCAGATAAGATTTCATACAGTGTAATAGGCACAGGATACTCCAAAGTTGAGAGCTTTATCGTTGAATAACTAGCCCAGACAAAACCTTTTTTTGTGTGTTGCACATTGTGGAAAGGCTAACACCTCAGTCTGGTTTTTATTGCCATTTCTGCACCAATTGGGAAAATAATTCCTCACTTCCTGTGTGATCACCAAGACAGAAGTTCAGTAAATTCTCTCCAAGAAGGGCACTGACAATGAGAACACATTTCTAGAAAACAGATTGAGCAAGTGTGAGAGAAAATATGTCTCAGCTTTTTATTGTTTTACCTTGCCCTGTTGGGGGAAGGGGGCTTACAACATCATCCTTGGTCATCAGGACAGGATATGAGGGTAAATCAGCCCAACGGAGACAAAATAAAAAAGACATCACCTCCTCCACGTTACAAAGGAATATGATGTCAAACCTAAAAACGTTTAATTTGAATGCAATCAGACAGGCCCTTGCGCTACACAGTTTAATTTAAATCTAAAGGAAATTGAACAAGATAATATAATATATGGGCAGCCTAAAGTGACATTAAAGGTTTGTTTTTTTAAACAAACATGTTATACTTGCCTGCTCTGTGCAGTCGTTTTGCACAGAGCAGACCCGATCCTCTTCTTCTTTTGGTCTCCTGTCGGTGTTCTGCCGAGAAAGTTCCGCTCGGTGGATAAGGACCCCCTCTACTGTGCAGGCGCAGCGCCTGCGCAGTAGGAACCGGCGGAAATAGCCGAAGGGGAATAGGTCCAAATCAGCTGTACACGGCGCCTGTAAGAGGGCCGCTCGCCACGCTTCGGGCACGGCCTCGCTGCGCTCGGCTCTTTTAGATCCCCCCTCTGGGTCCACTTGGATGGTAGGGAAGGAACCTGGACCCAGAGCGCAGGCGCCGTGTACAGCTGATTGTGGATTTTGAGCTTCGGCTATCTCTGGCGGCTGTTAGTGGTTTGTACTGCGCAGGCGCCGCGCCTGCGCAGTACAGGGGGGAACTTATCCGCCGAGGGAACTTATTCGGCAAGACATCGGCACTTCAGGCCCCTCCCACCTGCCTAGTGCCCCCATAGCAAGCAGGAAGTGCATTGCAGTGCCACCCAGTCCATTGCACCACAAGCATGGACACTAAATAAAGTTAGAAAAAAAAAGAAAAAAAAAAAAAAAAACACACACACAACAGTGCGATTCACTTAAACTTGCCAGAGCTGGCGCTGGCACTAGTCTGTGCCATACAATGCTGTTTTACTGTGTGGGCTAGTGTGAACCTAACCTTAAAAAGTGACATTAAATACTCTTTTTTAATAAAACAACAAGAATGCTATACTTACCTGTTCTGTGCAATGGTTTGGAACAGAGCAGCACCAATCCTCTTCTTATGGGGTCCCCGCCGGTGCTCTAGGCCCCTCCACTTTGGTGTGTTCCCCCAGGGAAAATCGGCTTTCCCTGGGGGCACCCTTGCGTGCTCGCTCCCAGGCCCTGCTCCTGCGTCCATTGACACATACAGCGGAACTCGCCCCACCCGCGTCACAGCATTTAATTGACAGCAGCGGGAGCTCCTATCAATCTGTCTAATGAGGAGAGAGACAGCGGCTAGAGCCGCTGTGCTTGTGCGCATCGCTGGATCAGGCAAGAAAAAAAAAAAAAGAAGAAGGAGGAGAGGGGGGGGGGCTGCAGCATAGAAGTTTTTCACCTTAATGCATAGAATGCATTAGGGTGAAAAACCATAAGGCTTTGGAGCCAATTTAATATTTTCCTTTCTACATACTGATGGGATCAGAGACCTTCTTCTCTCACAGATTCCAAATTGGTATGCTAACAGATTGTGGAGTACCTGCTATCTCAATCTCTTGTGTTTATGTATGAAACAACCACTGTACCACAACCTTTCCTGTATTGTAGCCAGATGTACTGCTTTTTCATAATGTCACTCTTTATCCTATGTTTGAGGTTTTAAAAAAAAATTACCGATATATAATAAAAAGGTCTTGGACAGGTTTCATAAAATATAAATAAATTAAAAAAAAAAAAAAAAAAAAAAAAAAAAAAAACACACACCACAAGTCCTATATTTTCAGATGCATCTCCAGATTCTCTTCCCTTCCAAACCCATTATTGTTCTCCTTTGAGACTTTTTTTTTTTTTAACACAGCTTTTAAGACCTTTAAAATACCCCTTGGAGCTCATAAAACAAAATAATTTAATCTTTGCTTATTGTAGTTATCTGCTTCTGTGATGGAGGTTAATACTGACTTCACATTCATGCTGCTGTGTTTGTTTATTTGTGAGGGTTCTTCGGCTTCTGTCATTTATGATAAGAAGCTTTGTATTATGCAACCATTTACAATCCCTCAATTAGCAGCGAGGGGATTTGCCCGGAGGATCAGGAAAATACACATTTGTTTCATTGCAGGAATATGGGGATTATAAGGGATAAAACGTCAGTTATATAATCAACACCTAAAATGTAAATCAATCATTATGGAATTAATACTACAGGCTAAGTCTGCCAAGATATGATACTGCAGTTTTGTGGTGGATCCCCCCCCCCCCGCTCCTCCCCCATACAGAACCAAATTAACAGCTTCCAACATTCCTCAAGTTTCCACTTTGACTATTAAAAGGCTATCTGTTTCTCTGTGTGACTTTATTTGGGTTGCACATTGTTTCCCTGTATAGCTCGTAAAATACTATATATGATACAATGTATGAGCTTTTATCTTACTGCATTTATCTGTAAAAACTTCCATCATCTGTGATATATTTATATTACTTATTTACTATCTGGACGCACCTGAAATACATAAAGAGAGCACACAGTGTTACTGCTAGAAGAAGAAAATTCTTTGCACTGTATTCTCATTTGTGCCGAGGACATCCAGTTCATTTATAGGAACAGGTACAGCGCTCACAACAGGGGAAACCACTTGTAAATCAAAGATAGAATCCAAAATCAAGTGCTCTGGCTTGAACAGTTCCTTTATATTTAGTTGACACTGGACCTTCTATGTGGTCCACATGCACAGGACATGCAGGGCATCCGGAAAGTACTCACAGCTTATCACTTTACACATTTTGTCATGTTACAGCCTTATTCCAAAATGTATTAAATTATTTTCCTCAAAATTCTACAAACAATACCCCATAATGACAACGTGAATGAAATTTGTTTGAAATCTTTGCAAATTAAAAAAAAAAATCCCATGTACATAAGTATTCACAGCCTTTGCCATGACACTCAAAATTGAGCTCAGGTGCATCCTGTTTCCACTGATCATCCTTGAGATGTTTCTACAACTTGATTGGAGTCCACCTGTGGTATATTCAGTTGATTGGACAGGATTTGGAAAAGCACACACCTGTCTATATAAAGGTCCCACAGGTAACAGTGCATGTCAGAGCACAAACCAAGCCATGAAGTCCAAGGTCTGTAGACCTCCGAGACAGGATTGTATTGAGGCACAGATCTTGGGAAGGGTACAGAAACATTTCTGCAGCATTGAAGGTCCCAATAAGCACAGTGGCCTCCATCATCCGTATATGGAAGAAGTTAATAAAACAAATCAGGACTCTTCCTAGAGCGGGTCGCCTGGCCAAACTGAGCGATCGGGGGGAGAAGGGCCTTAGTCAGGGAGGTGACCAAAAACCCGATGTCACTGACAGAGCTCCAGCATTTCTCTGTGGAGAGGGAAGAACCTTCCAGAAGAACAACATCTCTGCAGAACTCCACCAATCAGGCCTGTATGGTAGAGTGGCGAGATGTAAGCAACTCCTTAGTAAAAGGCACATGACAGCCTGTCTGGAGTTTGTCAAAAGGCACCTGAAGGACTCTGACCATGAGAAATAAAATTCTCTAGTCTGATGAAACAAAGATTGAACTCTTTAGCCTGAATGGCAAGCCAGGCACCATTTATCACCTGGCCAATACCATCCCTACAGTGAAGCATGGCAGTGGCAGCATCATGCTGTGGGGATGCTTTTCAGTGGCAGGAACTGGGAGACTAGTCAGGATCGAGGGAAAGATGAATGCAGCAATGTAGAGACACATCCTTGATTAAAAAAAAAACCTGCTCCAAAGCGTTCTAGACCTCAGACTGGGCCAAAGGTTCATCTTCCAACAGAGTGGAAGTGTAATACCACGCTGTCCCTTTAAACAATGAACAGCAGCTAATGCAGCAAATAGACAGTTGCAAAAATAACATAGAAATAAAAGTGCAGCGCTAGAAACATATCTCAAAATGAACTGAGACAATGTTGTGAATCTCACAATTAATATTAAGAATTACGTGAAACCTTAAGTATATTAACAGTGATACTAAATCAATATTGAAAAACAAATAAACAAACGTGAAATCCGTGAGTAGTAGAAACCCAATATGTAGTGAGTCCAAAAATTAAATGAATCCTCTTGACGTCAAAACCGAAAACAACTCGTGAGGAAAGTTTGCAAGTAGATAATCCACCACCAATTTAAATGAAGGCTTACCAGAATGTTTTAACCCAAAATGGCGTAAGCCCAGTGAGTCAGTCAAACAGGCTTGTGGTGGTGTACACCAAAGATGAAGGCTTCAATTCTGGTGACCTTTGATAAATTAATGAGGTAACCCCACAAGTCTTTAAATGGCTCTCAAGGGTAGTAACCTCCAAGGTAGACATTCATGGAGCAAGATGGATAGATTCTCCCATGCATTCATACGTATAGTTGGAGAGAAGAACAAAATGCCACATAGCGCGATTCCGTTAAAAAATATTGGATATTTAATAAAGTTAAAAAACTCACATTTAAGAAGATAAACAGCGCTTTTGGTACATGTATAATGGCAGCAGTGGAGCCCGTCCCGACACGTTTCGTCTAACTAGATATCATCCGGGGTGCTAGCCCACTGCAGCCATTGCGTTTATATATGAAGTTTGACCCCAATGACGAGATACAGACCCATGATGCGTCGTTGAATGTGGAAGTGTAATCCTGCAATTGCTTCCTGCAACAAGATGGCGACGCGGTGTGCGTTGCAACCCTCACTATAGAAAGTGGATTGCTTCCTGTCACAGCCAGAAAAATTAAGAACATTCGCGTCACGCCTCGCTCTGAGGAGAGGATCGTAGACGCGACGCCGAAGTCATCCGTTCAGCGCTCTTGTTGACAAAATAAGCAAAGCCTTGTTTTCAAATGCCGAGATTGAAGATCAAGCCAAGTTTTGAATCAACACAAGCCACCCTATGGGACTGATAGAGGTAAACAGCCAGTAACCCACAGCGGCGCGTCAACAGTCACAAAGGATGGATGGCCAAGAGGTGGAATCTAACGGGAACATCCACGCTGGTAATTCTGGGGTTTCTTTATTTAATTTCTATTGAATTTTATTTATTTTTTACACATTTTTTTCCCATCATGTTTCTTATTGTTCAGTAATTATGGACATGTATGGTTGTTGACCCCAGACGAGTGTCTGGACCGTCACAAATAATTTTTAAAAATCAATAAGACAGTTCATTTATCATTTTCTAGTCCTATTAGATTGTTTGAGAATTTGTTTAATTCCTAGCTTGTGGCTCCTGGCTTGTGTTAATTTAAAACGAGGCTTGATCTTCGCTCTCGCATCTGAAAACGAGGCTTGGCTTATTTTGTCAACAAGGCGCTGAACGGATGACGTTGGCACCGCGTCTATGATCCTCTCCTCAGAGCGAGGTGTGACGCGTATGTTCTTACGTTTTACGGCTATGACACAAAGCGATCCACTTTCTATAGTGAGGCTTGCAACGCGCGCCGCATCGCCATCTTGTTGTTACAGGAAGCGATTGCGGAATTACACTTCCGCATTCGACGACACACCATGAGTCTATATCTCGTCATTGGGGTCAAACTTCATATATAAACGCAATGGCTGCAGTGGGCAAGCATCCCAGATGATGTCTAGTTAGACGAAACGCGGCAGCACGGGCTCCACTGCTGCCATTATAGATGTACAAAAAGTGCTGTTTATCTTCTTAAATGTGAGTTTTTTAACTTTATTAAATATCCAATTTTTACGGAATTATGCTGTGTGGCATTTTGTGCTCATCTCCAACTATACATTTGAATGCATGAGAGAATTTATTGATCTTGCTCCATGAATATCTACCTTGGAGGTTACTACCCTTGAGAGCCATTTGAAAACTTGTGGGATTACCTGAATAATTTATCAAAGGTCGCCAGATTTGAAGCCTTCATCTTTGGTGTACACCACCACAAGCCTGCTTGACTGGGCGTATGCCCTTTTGGGTTCAAACATTCTGGTAAGCCTTCATTTAAATTGGTGGTGGATTATCTAATTGCAAACTTTCCTCACAAGTTGCTTTCATTTTTGACGTCAAGAGGATGTTGTAAACATTTGGTTTTTATTCATTTAATTTTTTGACTCACTACACATTGGATTTCTACTACTCACAAATTTCATGTTTATTTGTTTTTCGATAATGATGTAGTATTACTGTTAATGTACTTAATTAAGTTTTCACATAATTATTAATATTGATTGTGAGATTCAGAACATTGTCTCAGTTCATTTTGAGATATGTTTCTAGCGCTGCACCTTTATTTCTATGTCATCTTCCAACAGGACAATAACCCTAAGCACACGGCCAAGGTAACAAAGGGGTGGCTACGAGACAACTCTGTGAATGTCCTTGAGTGGCCCAGCCAGAACCCGATTGAACACCTCTGGAGAGATCTTTAAATGGCTGGGCACCGAACGCTCCCCATCCAAACTGATGGAGCTTGAGAGTTCCTGCAAAGAAGAATGGGAGAAACTGCCCAAAAATAGCCAAGCTTGTAGCACCATACTCAAAAAGACTTGAGGCTGTAATTGGTGCCAAAGGTACTTCAAAAGTATTCAGCAGAGGCTGTGAATATTTATGTACATGGGGTTTATTTGTTTTTTATTTTTAATAAATTTGCAAAGATTTCAAACAAACTTCTTTCACGTTGTCATTATGGGGTATTGTCTGTAGAATTTTGAGGAAAATAATGAATTTAATCTATTTTGGAATAAGGCTGTAACATAACAAAATGTAGAAAAAGTGAAGCACTGTGAATACTTTCCGGATGCATTGTAAATCACTAGGTGATCCCACACCTGCCTCGTATACATGCACGCACACTGGGATTTCATAATAGTCCCGTTTAGGACATTACCTTCATGGTAGCTGAAGACCTCCATGCTCGGCTCTGTATAAGGATTATACGCAGGCTTGAAGCGCAATTTAGTGATTCCTAAAACAAAAATGTACAGCAGACATTACATGTATAACAATGGAAGCCAAAGGGTCAGCACGATAGGATGGATTACCCCACATTCTGCCAGCCCTTAAAGTAAGTGTAGAAAGACCTGCTTCCTTCAGACACAACATACATGATATTTCCATTAGAACATTAAAAGCGGGGTTCCCATTTAAAAAAAAAAAAAAATTTAAAAGTCAGCAGCTACAAATACTCCAGCTGCTGACTTTTAATCGGACACTTACCTTTCCCAGGGTCCAGCGATGCGGGGGATTGAAGCCCCGCTCCTCCCCCCCCTCCGCTTGGCAGCACCGGCATTTTAACTGTGGGCGCCCGGCTGTGGCTTCACAGCCGGGCACCCACTACGCATGCGCGAGCCGCACCGCCACTGGCCCCGCAATCATCTGGGACCGGTCACGTGTCCCAGACGACTGACAAGAGGGAGGGTGGAGAGGCGATCTCCCTTCCTGCGCCGAGGGAAGTGACGTCAGGAGCCCAGGCACCGAAGGAGGCAGACTACGAGGGACCCCCTAGCAACAGGCATTTAGAGGTGAGTAAAAAAAAATAATTTTTCTCCACGTTTTTTTTTTTTTTTTTTTTTAAGCACTTTACTAATTTTTTTTTTTTGTTTGGCGGGGTGGAACTCCACTTTAAGCTTACCAAGTTTATTGAAGAATTCTTTCAGAACACCCATTAGATCCCCTAGTGTCAGGCCATAATCTGCCACCACGCCTTCGATCTGATGAAACTCTGCTAGATGGGTGGCATCCAGTGTCTCGTTCCTAAATACGCGGTCAATGGAGAAATATTTCACCGGGGTGAACTCCTGCGGGGCAGAAACAGTAGCAAATAAGCTTTCTGGGCACCACTTTACTTTTGCAATATTTTATTCCAGCAGCAAGAGAAAGCTGAAATTCAAGCAAGGCCTTAAGAGAAAAGGACTATAGGAACACATATTATACAACTTTTAAACACTTTATACAATTTTAAACAGGAACATTTGATAGTAACAATATGGAGACTGATGATCAATAGGCATTAGATAACGCACGTAATCACCACTGCGTAGCTCCAGAGTCCATTCTTACCTGCTGAGCCAGTTTGTACAGCATTCGAGCACTGACTGCTGTCGTATGTGTCCGCAGGATATTCTTCCTGGCCTCATTGATACTCCAGTCATATTTATAGCTGCAAAGAACATAGTAACACTTGTGAGTAGAGTGACACAGACAAGATAGACCTATGTGATAGAGTTTGTCACTCCAACCACAGGGTGACACAGACAGGAGGAGCTATGCGACATGGAGTATGCACCTCCCACCACAGGGTGACACCACCCAGGAGGAGCTATGTGACAGTCTGTCCCTCCTACCACAGGGTGACACAGACCAGATGGACCTATGTGACATGGAGAATGCTCCTCCCACCACAGGGTGACACCACCCAGGAGAAGCTAAGCTACACGGAGTCTGTCCCTCCTACCATAGGGTGACACAGACCAGATGGACCTACAGTGAGGGAAAAAGTATTTGATCCCCTGCTAATTTTGTACGTTTGCCCACTGACAAGGAAATGAACAGTCTATAATTTTAATGGTAGATTTATTTTAACAGTGAGAGACAGAACAACAAAAATATCCAGAAAAACGCCTTTCAAAAAGTGTATTAATTGATTTACATTTTAATGAGTGAAATAAGTATTTGATTCGCTATCAATCAGCAAGATTTCTGGCTCCCAGGTTTTTTTTGTACAGGAAACGAGCTGAAATTAGAACCACTCTCTTAAAGGGAGTGCTCCTAATCTCAGCTTGTTACCTGTATAAAAGACACCTGTCCACAGAAGCAATCAATCAGATTCACCACCATGGCAAAGACCAAAGAGCTGTCCAAGGATGTCAGGGACAAGATTGTAGAACTACACAAGGCTGGAATGGGCTACAAGACCATCGCCAAGAAGTTTGGTGAGAGGGTGACAATAATTGATGCGATAATTCGCAAATTTAAGAAACACAAAAAAAAACTGTCAATCTCCCTCAGTCTGAGGCTCCATGCAAGATCTCACCTCGTTGAGTTTCAATGATCAACAGTAAAGAATCAGCCTGAAACTAAACGGGAGAATCTTGTCAATGATCCCAAGGCAGCTGAGACCATAGCCACCAAGAAAATAATTGATAACACACTATTGCAGTGAAGGACTGAAATCCTGCAGCGCCCGCAAGGTCCCCCTGCTCAAGAAAGCACATGTACAGGACCGTCTGAAGTTTGCTAATGAACATCTGAATGATTCAGAGGAGAACTGAGTGAAAGTGTTGCGATCAGATGAGACCAAAATCAAGCTCTTTGGCATCAACTCTACTCGCAGTGTTTGGAGGAGGAGGAGGAATGCTGCCTACGACCCCAAGAACACCATCCCCACTGTCAAACATGGAGGTGGAAACGTTATGCATTTGGGGAGTGTTTCTGCCAAGGGGACAGGACAACTTCACTGCATCAAAGGGACGAGGCCATGTACCGTCAAATCTTGGGCGAGAACCTCCTTCCCTCAGCCAGGGTATTGAAAATGGGTCGTGTGTGGATATTCCAGCATGACAATGACCCAAAACACATGGCCAATGCAACAAAGCAGTGGCTCAAGAAGAATGTTAAGGTCCTGGAGTGGCCTAGCCAGTCTCCAGACCTTAATCCCACAGAAATTATGGGGAGCGAGCTGAAGGTTCGAGTTGCCAAACATCAGCCTTGAAACCATAATGACTTGGAGAGGATCTGCAAAGAGGATCCCTCCTGAGATGTGTGCAAACCTGGCGGCCAACTACAAGAAACGTCTGACCTCTCCGAATGCCAACAAGGGTTTTGCCACCAAGTACTAAGTCATGTTTTGCTAAGGGGTCAAATACTTATTTCACTCATTAAAATGCAAGTCAATATATAACTTTTTTGAAATGCGTTTTTCTGGACATTTTTGTTGTTATTCTGTCTCTTGCTTAAAATAAACCATTAAAATTATAGACTGATCATTTCTTTGTCAGAGGGCAAACATACAAAGTCAGCAGGGGATCAAATACTTTTTTCCCCTCACTGTATGCGATATGGAGTCTGTTCCCCCCACCACAGGGTGACACCACCCAGGAGGAGCTGTGTAACATGGAGTCCAATGATGTTGACAGTGAGAGGACTCTCACCCTTGTGAGCCATATCCTCCTTCAGAATGAACTTTCTTCACACGTTCTAGATAATCCATAGGGAATTCTGATGCCATGGCTGGATCTGTAACAAAACAGAATTAATATGGGATATTATCACTACAATAAATATCTAATAAGATCAGCAGGAGTTTACATAGCACATCATACAGACCCTGTAGGAAGAAGGTATCATGCTGATCTCTGGCTGGATGTTGCTGAGGCTGGAACAAGGCATCAAAGTTCCAGAAAGAGCTCTCTATGAAGTTATTGGTCGGCATCTCCGTGAAGCTGGTCAAAAAACATTACAATAAAATCACCAAAGACAATGCTACTGGCTTAAAAAGAAAAAGACATGAACAGAATAAGGTTATAGACTTGAAGAGGTGTAAGCAGAAATTATATTTTACTGCTCACTAGCTTTTCATAACATTAGGAACGCCACTGGGGTAACCTCTGACCAACCATCAGAGCCTTTTCTATATCATATGCAGAGCATTGCGAGTCCACGCCCTGACTGAATCCTTCATAGGTTTATATCGGGGATCAGCAACCTGTAGATTGCGGCCAGGTGACTGGTAGATCATGGTCTAGGCTTGCTCACCCGCCATCCCAAACAGAGTGCAATGCAGAGGGACAACTTGTAAAGTTGGAGCTGTAGTAGAGAACAAGAGCCACATCAGCCGATGGATCCTCTGTAGTGCTGGCACCTGTCCCATGCGGAGTGATAGCAACTACACTCCACTTCTTATGCCGGCTAGCGGTCTCCAGAGTGGTGACATCAGCAGGAAAGAAGAGATCTTCAGGTCAGCGTGAAGCAATACACTGGGCATAATAGTATAGGGCTGCTTTCACACTGATGCCCTGCAATTTACCCACACAGCAGGTGCAGTGCAATGTACCTGCAGCTTCGCTGAGCTTAGCCATAGACTTTCTTCGGAATGAAGGAGTTTTGGTGCGCCTTCATAAAATGCACCATACCTGCAGGATATAATAGAAGTCTATGGCAAACCCGAGCTAACCCAGGAAAGTTGCAGATGCAGCACTGCACCCGCACTGCAGGTAAACTGCAGCACATCAGCGTTTAAGTTTAACTCCCTGGACCCCACAGAAGTGTGCAGTCATGGGGTGCTTGCAGAGTGGCCCCATTTACTTGAATGGGTCACAAATGACAGGAAGTAGCAACCACCAAAAGCAACAGGAGGTTTAATTCCTGCTGCAGCATAAGTACACCTTTGGCTGCTGCCTCAGCAGCTAAAGAGGGTAGGGACTGGGGGCAATAAACCGTACCACCCCCCCCCCAACTTTATGTGTGAATGAGCCCTAAGGGCCGAATGCAATTAAGGGCATTATTCACAAATGCACCAGGCACTGCTACTCCTTTGAAAAGTGATCCGAGTGTGTTTGACAGGCGGTGATATGTTGCCTTCCCACCACCTGATTTAATCTTGGTTCACACTAGCTCTGCTTCAAAGTTGCCTGACTTCATCACGACTTCTTTAACAGAAGTCAATGCAAGCCGCTCTGAAGTTGCCTTCAAGTAGTACTTGAGTCGCTCCAATTAGAATGGTTCCATTGCACTGAATGGACCTGACCTGACAGGTCGCCCCAGTGTGAACCGAGTCTTAAACCCATGATTGCCATGCAATGCGCGCAATTGCTACATGGTAGTGCCGCAATTAAAAGTGTAAATCATGTGAGAGGAGGCGACATTGTGCCCAGTGATCTTTGACTTCTTCCATGTTGTTCAGGTACATCTCCATCTAAGGTTGCCTACCCCTGATTTATATGGACAAGCCAGGCTGAGCCAAAATACCATCCGATGGTTGGACGTCCAGCCGTCTTGTCAGGAACGGAGAGAGGGAAGCCAATGATAGAAGCAGCTTAAAAAGTGAAGATCATTTTTTTTAGAACCAGAGGACCGCATTTTAAAGTGCACAAGTAATGCATAAGGAACTTTTTTTTAAAAAGGTCACTAAAAAGATGAACTAACCTTTTAATTTCATTTTTCTTAAAATAAATTAAACTATTTTGCTGCGCTGGCAATTTTTTATTCAGATTGGGGTGGCATACAGACAAAGAGACAGCGTTGGGAATGGTTTAGGCTTCGGTCAGGCTTTTATTGTCATCTGTGTCCCACATTGGGGAGATTTCTCCTGTCCTGGTGACAAACATCCCCCCCATTTCTTGTATTGGCATCACAGGGATAGTAAGTGAAGAGAATCTGCGCAAGGGGTCAAAGACAAACAAAAACTTGACAAGACGGATGGGGATTGGGAGGCGGCTGGTCCCTCGCATCTCACGTCTCCAGCAGTTGATTAATCAAACTCTACATTCTTCATCAGACTTATTTTACTGTTACTCAGTTATCTGCCATGAAACGTAATATATTCCTACCTCCAAGTGTGTTAGATATGCTCAACCCAGAGCTGATTTTATACATTTAATGTGGACCTGCCCAGTCACATGCTAGTATTGGAAACAAATAGTAGATCTGCTTTCTAATGTGATCTCTACCCCTATCCTGTTCACCCCAGAGGCTTTATTTTTCGCTCGATTGCAATTTAGATTTGGTACGCATATCTTGTAAAAGGGTTTTTTTTTGGATCAAATAAAACTTTAAGCAGCACTATACTATGTGGATATCTCGTTCCTTTCACATGGTTTACTGGAGCCCTGTATAGCGTGACTGAAATCTGGTGGAAGTGTTCATTGGAGCGGTGGAGAAGTTTTATACTTAAAGGCGCAGTATTGCTGGCGAGTGCACCCCCAAAGGGGATAATTCCCTCACGTGGTGAAGTCTATGGTGGAAGTTGTTCTCTGCAGATCACAGCAAAAAGCTCAAATTGATCTCCTCCGTTTCCATCTTTCTCACATATGAACTATATATGAAAGCTTGTCTTTTTATTCAATTTTGACAAGAGCACTGCTGCAATATTTTAAAGGACTATATAGTTTAGATTTTTTATAGTATTGCATTTATTTTTATGTTTTACATTTTAAGTGGCTGCTACACAGAGTGTATTTATGTTGTCGCACATATAACTATTCGGGCGTCATAGAAATTTTCATCCAGGGCGCAGAGCGATGCTTTTTTAGGTGGGCCAGCGTAAGCATTTTTACAGCTCCTCTTTACTGTGAGATCTCGGGTCAAAAAGACCTCAGATCTCATATTTACACTTAAAAGCAATATAAAAAATAGATAAAAATAAGAGTCACTTTAAGGCCGTTGGGCGGAAGTGAAGTCGAGTGGGGGGGGGGGGGGTCCATTCCCTCACTTGACTTCCTGCCCATCAGGCCACAGGACCGGATTGTCCCCGCTGCTTCCAACGGCTCCGGTAAGCGGCAGGGACGGCCGGGACCTCTCCCGCCCCCCATAAAAGTGATCTCAAAGTGAACTAGCCGCAGAGACCACTTTTATGTTAAAGCGGACCGCCTGCTGTGGAGAAAAATACCAGGATTATGGCAGCTATCTGCTGCCATAACAATGATGTTTACCGTCAAAGTACTGACAGATATCCACGGTGGGTAGTCCAGAAGTGGTTAAACTCAAATCGCAGTGAGACTGTGCCAAAAAAGCACTACATGCTTTTCGGCAGCTTCTCTATTGAAAAGTCTATTGAACCAAAAAATAAAAATAAAAGCAAATTTTGCATTTAAAAAAGTCCCCGACTCTTTCCAAAAATGCAGTGGCTGAAAAAAGCATAGATGTGAAGTTGTCCCATAGGAAACCATGTTAAATAAACTGTAGTGCATTTCTGAAAAAAAAACCCTGAAAAAAAAAAACCACACACCATAGGTGTGAACCAGGCCCAAGAGGCACAGTCACCAATTACTCACCCCATTTCTAGAAAGATCTGTCGGAATTGTGTACGGACTTTCATTAGGGGGTGCAAGTGACCACATTCTGGCATTACGCCCAGCGCATTGAAGTTGTATGCCTTGAATTTCTTGTCCTTCCAGGAGCCACTGGGAATGAGCAGATGGGCAAAAGAGAAGGAAAAAATGGTGAGAGGATGCAAACAAAAAAGGAAAGAAACAATGCAACATAAAACAACTAGTTCAGAAAAAAAAGGATTTACCATAATCTTAATTCAAATGACCAGATAAAAAAGTCCATTAATTTAAGCTTAATTTTAGTTAAACATTTTTCTAAAATCATCAGGGGCTGTATTTAAAATGAATGAGAAGTGTCCCTTGTGCTGGTGGCAGTCAAGTTCATTGGAATCTTCATTCCTCTGCTGTACCATCACATCTTGCAATGAGACATGCGCTATGAATAGAGAATGAGCAGATGAATGAAAGGTCCATCTTCCCTATTCATGGAGCGTTTTTCATTGCGGCAAGCAATAGTACATCTTTAATGAATGTAGCAGGAGGGGTGGAAAGGGTGAGCATAGTCGGCACTTTTGATGAGGTCTAGAGGCTGTGTTAACCCCGACAGCACCAGAAGATTAGTTGCAGGGCTATATGGGGGCGGGGTTGAGGAACCAAAGTTTTAATGAACACAGCAGCCACCAGCACAAGGGACATTTTTCATTCAATGCAAATACCATCCCTGGTGCTGATTAAAAATAAATCAATTCACGTTAAAGCCCAACTTCGGGCAGATAAAAAAAAATGATCCCTTACAGTAGGGGCTGTGCCCACACGTTTAGTCCAGGGGAGAAGAGGACAAACTGTTTTACTTACCTGATCCTCCGCTCCACCAGCAGGAGGTGCTCCCCCACAATCCAGCGGTGGTCTTTCCCCCTGGATCCTCACCAGAGCGGGGTTTTGGACCCTGCTTTGCTCTTTATGATGTCAGGACCCTAGACTGCTAGCGCAGGGGTGTGCAGAAGCTGCGGGGACTGGTCTAGTTGAGGGAGAGAGTGGAGGATTGGGAAAGTATATCTCCTATTTTTGCTCCCCTAGAAATAATTAAGTAATTAATCCCTGCAGTGTGGGCACAGCCCCAATGCAAGGGATCAATTTTTCTTTTCTTTTCTTGGAGTAGGGCTTTAAAGCTTTAGGGTTTGTTCGCACCATATGTGCATGAAAACCGATAGGAAAACCATGCAGATTTTAGTTGCAGAGATCAGTTTCAGTGAGTTTTCCTGCACGACAGTTATGTGCCCTGGTCACACCAATATTGATTTCAGGTCAGCGTTTTTTTTCCCCCCATGCAGAAAACTGCATACAGGTTGCAGACTCCTGCACAGAAGAAAAAAAATCTGCACGTTGTGGTGTGAACAGGGCAAACCCAGAACCATTGTTTTCTTTGAGCCCTTGCAAAACGTGTGCAGAAAAACTGATATCTCTGCACTATGGCGTGAACGGGGCCTTAAAATGGCCTCATGTATACCTTCCAGTGCGTGACCAGCAAACCGAGAACTTTGTCTCAAAACACCGGGACTGTTAAACCGCGCACACACACGATCAGAAAATCGTACGAAAAATACCGCTTTTGAAGTGATTGTAAGTACAGAGCTTTCGAGAGCCGATCATGACAGTTCATCCGATATTATCTGATCGGACTTGCATCGTACGATTTTTGTTTAATCAGTACAGCGGTCGTTCGAAAATGCAATACAGATGCATTACAACGCATTTACATCACTTCCAAATTTTTATTCTGTCGTACCAGAATTTGTGACTTTAGTAAACTCTTCAGGTTCTATCTAAGATTAGCATGCAAAAAAAAAAAAAACACGGACGATCATTTGTCCGGTAATATCGTGTGTGTGTGTGTGTGTGTGTGTGTACACAAGGCATTACATTCCCAAAACAGAGCAGTATTCCCTCTAATGTAACAATCAAGTATTGGCATAATAATCTGTATCCTGCAATCCAACGTCAGGGTTTTAGGGTAACTTCTAGCATTCCTTTTTCCTTTTTCAGCAGCACTAAACTAGTTAAAAAACCAAGGTGCTTTTTAATCGCACCCTATTAAACATAATCCACTTGAAAACGATGCAATTACTGCTTTTACTTGCCCATTGACACCTAACCATTCTGTTGCAGTGGATTAATGCACATGCATTAACCTGCATTGTGTAAATCAGGGGTGTCCAAACTTTTTTCAAAGAGGCTTAGATTTGATGAAGTGAACATGCGTGAGGGCTGACCATTTTGCCTGACAGTCTTTGAACTTTTAAAATGAAATGCAAATTAGCTAAAACACTGCCCAACAAGAATTCTCTTGTCTTTGTGGCCGTGCGTGGTGAAGAGTCTAAGGATGAGCTTGAGCGTGTTATTTGGATATACTGTATTTATCGGCGTATAACACACACCTTTACTTTAAGAGGGAAGTTTCAGGAAAGAAATAAAATTTTAATTAAAGAACTGTGAAGCAAAATAAGGGTCAGTGCCCATCTGCAGGCTCACCAGTGCCACAAACGCAGCCTGATCGATGTCCATCTGCAGCCTCAGAGGGGACAGTGAGGGGGCGGGACGAGCACCAACAGATTACATACAGGAGAATCTCCTGTTTGCCCGGTGGCCTCTTTAATACAAAGTCCCGCCTCCTATGATAGACAGAACAGTCGTCCAATGCCAGCCTAGGAGATGGGACTTCCCATTACAGAAGCCGCCGAGTAAACAGGAGATTCTCCTGTATGTAATCTGATGGCACTCGTCCAGCCCCCTCCCTGTCCCCTCCCCCCCGAGGCTGCCAGAACTGAAGGATAAATACGGTATGTATCTTTTGTGGCCCCCCAAGGAATCCCCGAGCACTGCCGTTGGGGGCCACAAAAGATATATATATACAAATTACCAGTGGGGCCGTATTAAACTGGAACATGGACCGCAATTGGCCCGCGGGCCAGACTTCTGACATGCCTGGTGTAAATGAAGCCCATTCTTTACCACAGCACCACAATGGATGAAAAAAGTGTGCATGACTTTAAACTAAGCAGCACATCCCTTTGCACAGTATGTACCTTGCAGTGTGCTGCGGCGTGTTGGGGTACCATTCACAATGAAATGTTTAAGGGATCAATGAATGGAACTGCAATGCACCACACACGGGGCAGGTGCTTTGCCAAAATGAAGAACTAATACAGAGCCACATATTGGTATATTTTATGAAATACCTAAAATCAGAAAATATACCACATTTTGGGCCACTAGGTGGAGCTGACAATCATAGGAAATAATAGTATTAGAAAAATTACTGCTGTAACATTCATCCATCGAATGTTTTATTAAATAGACCCCAAAGAGTTGACTAATAAAAACCACTGTACATACGCAGCCACAGTAACACACCTTACCTGGCAATCATTCTTACCTAGCAATCATTTCTGGGGTGAGGTCAGTTTCCTGTTTGGTAATACTGGTGCTGAACCCACTTCCCTTTGTCACCCAGTATGTTTTAACCGTCCTGAAAGAGTTCAAAAGAAAATCAAAATTACATTTGAAAACATGCCTCCCAATAAATATTATACACGCCAAGGTCCATTTACTACAGGAGTAGAGGCCGTTCTTGCGAGCAGATCACTTCCCATGCATTCTACTGACTGTTTTCAGTTAGCATTCTTCCTAGCTTTCCCTGTGGCCTATAAAACACCTCCCCCTTATGTTAAGTCTCCCTTTTATATTGTAAAGCGCTGCGTAAACTGTTGGCGCTATATAAATCCTGAATAATAATAATAATAATAATAATAATAATAATAATGATAAAAAGCCTAGAAAAAAAAAAAGCTAATACAGCCACCCCATCCATGGACTGGTAAGCTGCAATAGATTACATGTCTCTTCTTGGGTTTAGATAAGCTTTAAGCCTCAGAAAACAAATACAAAAAACTGATAACAGAATAAACAATCCTTTGATGAAATATTTTTGGTTAAACCAGTTTTATAATCCAGGACACACACCAGTGGGTGCTGCCAGGCTGGTGACCTGTTTTCTGCAGTGCTTTTTATAGCTTGATCACCAGCCCACAGCCTGCTTGATGATGACTGGATGATAAAGAGTCAACATTTTGGGGATGTGATTACTCTGCTCACATGACTCTCTCCTCCTTTCAGCAGGCTCCCAGTGTTAGACTGACTGTGCTGTGCACAGGAATATAGTCCTTCTCTCATTTTGAGCCCTGGGGTGCAGGGAAGCGAATATAAAAACAGATTTTTTTTTTTTTATATATTAGCTAGCAATTACATGCATAGACCATAGTTTCACCCACTGGCTAAACAAGAGAAATCATTGGATTCCTCCATTTACGCTAAAGAGTGCGGTTGGAAGAATCCCCCTGTTGGCACCGGCGAATGTCTGAATACCCAAACAGTGACTGCATATTTCCACCCGGCTCCTTCCATGGTTCAACTTTTGACTCGTGTTGTGCCGAGCAGTGCCAACAGGGCCACCTGTCCAAGGCCACCCACGGCTTAAATTTGGATGAAATTGGAGCAGTGTATGGCCAGCTTAATAAACAGGATATCATTATACTTAACAGGGTAAGTTCACCTTTACAGAAAAATCTGTAAAGTGAACTTACATAGGACGGCCTCCTCACCCCCCCCAGTCACGCTGACCTGGTGCACGGCGATCAACCGCACTGACACAACGGGTCGCCGCCTCACCGGTTTGGGGCTTAGAAATCCCCTGCAGCTTAATCTCCAAAATGTACCTCATCAGGAGGTACGTTTAGGAGCATTCTAAGTGGTCGCCGCCGTCCCATGGGCGCCGGCGACTAATCGGAACCCGCGTAGCCCGTCCTGTCACCTCAAGGCGAAAAGAAAGACGTGGGGATTTCAAATCCCTGGACCATTACAGTGATGATACAAGCTGTCAGTGCAGGTGATCGCCAGATTCCAGGTTAGCGGGACTGGGGGGGGGGCTTGCATAGGGGGTCCAGTGCAAGTTTACCTTACAGATTTTCTGTAGAGGTGAACTTACACTTTAATTATTGCCATTGTTTAATGATGACATTCCTCTGTTGTTTTTAAGAACAGCAGGATGGGTGTAAAAAAAATGTGCCCATCAATTGCAGCCATCCGCTGCCCCCCGGTGCCACACCCAGACATTGCAGGAGCCGATTTTGCACACGGCCGTAAACTGCGGAGTACAGACCGTTCTCAGCTTGAAGAATACCAATTCCCTCTAGAAGTTGAAAATGCAACATGTAAAAGCACAAAGGGAACAAATATTACCCAGTAAATTACGAAAGGTCTGAAAGTCTGTCACCTTAATCCAACTTCAGTACAGCCCACTGTGCAACTCCTCACAGTTTCAGTAGAAGAGGACATCCAAACGGCTTTACTAAAAAAACTCTGATTCCTGAATCACATTCAAACCACAAATCTTGAATCTATTAACCACTTGCTTACCGGGCACTTAAACCCCCCTCCTATCCAGGCCAATTTTCAGCTTTCGGCGCTGACGCACTTTGAATGACAATTGCGCGGTCATACAACACTGTACCCAAATGAAATTTTTATCATTTTCTCACCACAAATAGAGCTTTCTTTTGGTGGTATTTGATCACCTCTGCGGTTTTTACTTTTTATTAAAAAAATGTAAAAAACTGATTTTTTTTTTAAAAAAAAGTTTATTTTTTTATATTTTGTTTTAAAAAATTTTAAACGGGTAATTTTTCTCCTTCATTGATGTACACTGATGAGGCGGCAGTGATGGGCACTGATAGGCGGCAGTGATGGGCAGCACTGGCAGGTGGCACTGATTGGCACTACAGGTGGGCACTGATAGGTGGCACTTGTGGGCACTGATAGGTGGCACTTGTGGGCACTGATAGGTGGCACTGTGGGCACTGATAGGTGGCACTGTGGGCACTATTAGGTGGCACTTTTATTGGGCACTGATGAGGCAGATGTGCCTCTTCCACTTGGGGACCGATGTCCCTCACATCCGATCCGGTGATCGGCTTTTTTTTCTACTCGCGCTGTCAGCGTGAGTAAAAAAAAAAAAACGATTACCGATCTTTTGTTTACATCATGTGATCAGCTGTCATTGGCTGACAGCTGATCACATGGTAAGGGGCCGGGACCGGCCCCTTACACAGATCGGTGATCAGCCGAGTCTCAGTGACTCGGTGATCACAACGCGCCCGGCGCGCGCCCTGCAGGGCGCGCGCAGGGAGCGTGCACAGGGGAGGACGTCATATGACGTCCTCCCGGGAATGTAGGTCCGCGCTGTAGCCGTCATTCGGCTATAGCGCGGATGCCAGGTGGTTAATTAAGGCTGCTTCCACACTGTTGCCCTATGGTTGGGATGCAGTGCAGCTTACCTGAGGTTTTTTCGTGCAGGTAGCATACTGGATTTTTTGTGCACTTTCAGAAAATGCTTCAAAAAGATGGGACAGTTTATAGGAAACTGTGGGTATTCTGCACAAAAAATGAGGGCACGCTGCACTGCAGGTTGTGCTGTCCTGGCTATTTGTTTTACATTTTTTTTCCCCCTTCTATTATAAAAAAAAAAAAAAAAAACCTGTTAATCAAGCAAGACCTTAAAGGGGTTGTAAATCCTCAAGGTTTTTCACCTTAATGCATTCTATGCATTAAGGTGAAAAACCTTCTGTAGTGCAGCAGCCCCCCCCTTTTCCTTACCTGAACCCGATCTTTCCAGCGACGGGGATGAGCACAGCAGCTCTAGCCACTGTCTCAGGTCCTCATTGGATAGATTGATAGCAGCAGGAGCAATTGGCTCCCGCTGCTATCAACCAAATCCAGTGACAGAGTCGGGGCAGAGTCCTGCCGTCAGTGTCAACGGAAGCAGCAGCAGGACTCAGGAGCGCACCTGCATGAGTGCCCCTATGGAATGCGGCTCTCCGTGGGGGCACTCGCCGAAGAGGAGCACCCAAGAGTGCTGCTGAGGGACCCCAGAAGAGGAGGATCGGGGCCGCTCTGTGCAAAACCCTTGCACGGAGGAGGGAAGTATAACATGTTTGGTATTTTAAAAAAAAAAATTTAAAAAAATTAAAAATGGATCTTTACAACCCCTTTAAGAAAGTTCAATCTGTCTAAATAAAGGATATAAAATTAATTTGGGTACATGATCAAGTTATTGTCAAACTATCACAGAAAACTGAAAAATGGGCTGGCAAAAAAAGGTATTTGCAAGATAGTATTCAGGTGGTTGAAAAGTGGCTCTTGTAGTTGCATGTTATTACTAAGCTCTGTATATGATCCTGTGAAATAGCCAATCACCATGCTGCACCCACTTACACTTCATTGAGCAGTTTCCTCTTTTTCAGCTCATTCTTGTCCTTCTCATTTACACTGTCCGCCTTTCCTTTCTCAATCAGCTGTAGCTTCTCCTTAACAGTATCTTCTACTGAATCCACCTGCAGAGGAATAATTGTGGGATGTAAGACAATGACATGGTAAAAAGTGGTGGAAACCACTGAAACTAATTTAAGGGTTAAATATATTTTTTTTTATTTAAAAATGTAACTTGTAAGATTTGTTTAAGTGATGTCATAGGCAGATCAAAGGTCACACCATTCATCTACGTATAAATAAAATAGTAAATACGAGGGGCATTCAAGTCAAACCTGGACTTTTAATTTTACAGGTATAAAAAGGGATGCTAGCATGGTGGTAACTACACACAGTAGTAAGTGGCAAGTGTGTCCTATTACTGATAGGTGGCGCACATGTCGTGGGCCAGTCCAGAGACCGTTAATCAAGTTGGCAGACAACAGCGTTAGTGCCTGCATGGAACAGCACGGTGAATAGGGACGCACCGGACCCCTGCTGTGAGCCACTTCATACGGCAGTGTGAACCCAGATCAAGACATGTGAATGGTGTAAAAGTTTCAAAGATGGCCGTACATCTGTCAGTGACCATCCAGGCCCTGGTGGTTCCCAGTTCACAGCAGTCAGTCCTGTGAACATTCCGCACATGGAACACCTGATCCTAGATAATCTACGCATAACCGGTCGTGAAATGGCATAAGAGACAATGCTTTTTGTGGGAACAATGAACTCAATCATTCACGAACATTTGAATTTCTCGAAAAGTCAGCGCACGCTGGGTTCCTCGGAGGTCAGCATTTCAGTGAAGTGAAGCAGGCTGTCCTAGGGTGGTTAAGGTGTACTGACAAATCTTTCTATGCCAAAGCTTTCCAGGCATTCGTTAAACGCTGGGATAAGTTTATAACTGTAGAAGGGGAATATGTCGAAGAATAAATGCAGTTTCCACTCCTTGAAATTTGTTCTTTTATTATTTAAGCTCAAAATTCCCGGTTTGACTTGAATGCCCCTCAAACAAGGAGACAATCCATTGTTGCATTGTATTTACTCCCTGACACTTGCAGACTATATGCAAGTGTCATTTTACACAGGTCCTGCTGTGTTTTGACAGTGGCTCCTGCTGTTTAATATAAAGCAACTATCAGCTGTAATTTTGACAGCTGGTAATAGCAACAGATGGAGAGGAGTTGGACATACGTCATGCATTCTAAAAACTTTGTTGGAGCCTTAAGTGATAAAGTCTCTTTTTTTTAAAGTAAAAAATAAACGTTACACTTACCTCCTCTGTGCAGTTGGTTTTGCACACAGCAGCCCGGATCCTCCTCTTCGGCTCTCCTGGCTCCTCCCTCCTGTTGAGTGCCCCCACAGCAAGCAGCTTGTGGGGGCACCTGAGCCGAGCCCTTCAGACACGGTGCCGCAGCCAGGCCCCACCCCTTTTCACTCCTCATTGGTTGACAGATAGCAGCGGGAGCAAATTATGCCCCTGTCTCAGCCAATGAGGGGAGTCCTGGGCAGCCAAGAAACTCCTGCAACATCTAGATTGGGCTCAGGTAAGTAATAGGGAGGCTGAGGTGGGCTGGTGCACACAGGTGGTTTTTTTTTATCCTAATGCATTAAGATAAAAAAACCTTCTGCCCTTACAACCACTTTAAGGGCTTATCTATTTTAGGACAAGACCTGTAAGCATTACTGAACTCTAGGGGAGGAAAATCAGGTCTTGTGGCACAGCTGTGTAAATTTCAGGCCTGGATGGAGAGAAAAAAAAAATAGATTTTTCTGGAGTTCCCATTACATACTGAATTAAAAATGAACACAGCTGTGCGGACATTAAAATAATTAAAAAAAAAATTAAAGCTGAAGTCTAGGCAAACCGTTCAGTACCCAGAAGACAAAATATATGGGAACGATTCTACCTGCTCAAAAGTATTTATTTTTCACCGTTTTGCTGAAACTAAATAACTTTGCAGATGACATGAAAAAAAAAAGCAACCATATTTCCCACCCTAAAAAACGGTCTCCTTGGTATTTTTAGAGACCTATCCATCTCCAAATATGAGAAGTGCTTATTGCGCATAATATACTTTTATGCTAAAAAGGCCATCCTACTAACATGGAAAGGTGTCACCGACCCCACTATATCCATCTATATAACAATAGCCTCCCACTTTATAAACTCACCTTTGAGTTTCAGAAGAAGCCCCATTTGTTTGATGCTGTTTGGGACCACTGGCTTTCTAACCCACTTACTCTTGCCTCTGTTGCTTAATGTCACTTAATGTAACTCCATACTTTGTATCATCGCCTGCTGCATAATCTGACTCACGATATCTGGTGTATCATCTATATTACTATTCTGGTATGTTTCGTGAAGCATTGGGAAACACCTTGGAGTGTTGGGTTTTTCTTTTTTTGTACCATTGTGTTTTTCTATAAAACTCATATAGATCTTTCAAAAAAAAAAGCAACAAAAACATGCAAATATCACACTGAAGTGTTCACTCACCACTCTATGGACCTGTGGACCTCCCTCTGCTGACTTGTCCAATCGAATCCAGCGATTGGACATTGCCTTGCTGAATCCAATTTTTGCAATTGGCAGTTTCTGAAAGAAAGCAACACACACGCAGTGAAAGGTAAATTACTAATATTCTATCCTGGGCTTACTTATAAAGGTAGTCTGTATTAAAATCCAGGGTGATAAGCCCCATAACATCATCACGTATGATGCCAATAATAGGAAACCCTAGGGTTTTCGGACACCAGATTTCACCAGATCTAACGCCCCTTTCACACTGGGGCGGTGAGTGCATTGGCGGTAAAGCGGCCGTCAATTTTGCGGCGCTATTCAGCCACTAGTGGGGTGCTTTTACACCCCGCTAGCAGCCGAGAAAGGGTTAAAACCACCTGCAAAGCACTGCTGCAGCAGCGCTTTGCCGGCGGTATAGCCGCGCTGCCCATTGATTTCAATGGACAGGAGCGGTATTACACACCGCTCCAAAGATACTGCCAGTAGGACTTTTTTTTAGCATCCTGCCAGTGCACCGCTCCAGTGTGAAAGCCCTCGGGAGAGACAGGAGCGGCTCTTTCAGGGCACTTTGCAGGCGCTATTTTTAGCGCTGTTGCGCCTGCAAAGCGCCCCAGTGTGAAAGGGGTCTTGGAGGCAGGCAAGTTTCGTTGGCAGGACTTTTGAGATTCGAATAGTTGAAAATCTATAAGGGATATACAATCCATGCTTACACCATCGATGTAGCAAGCAATACAATTATGGCACTTTCTTAATTCACTACCTCATGGTTCAGAATTTTTAGATTCACCCACTAGTTTTGAGTGATTATGTATAATGGGCCGGCCAGTATGCCAGGGTCTCTCCAGGGTTTACATTGTATTAATAGCAACTCCAGACTCGTATATTCCATTTTTTTACGGCTGCATGGGAAAAAGAGCTGATCTAAAGAGATAGTATTTATAATTTTATACATAAATCTTCTATATCCTCGAGATTGCAGGAAGCAGGATATAAACTTTGGACTGTTTTTCTAACGTTGACTCCATTTGTTGGCACTGTGGAGAAGAACGGGGGAACACTTTTCCATATTTTTTGGACATGTTCCAGAATTCGCCCCTATTGGCACGAGATGTGCGCTTTGATTAAAGATATATCTTGTCTTTCCCTGCATCAGGACCCAGAAGCCTGTGTTACATTTCAGCCCGCTCTCTCTCTCAAGGGGTAGATACCACCAGGCGGTAGTTAGACGTCCCCTCTTACATGGCGAGGGCCTGCATGCAGACACATTGGAAGTCCTCCTCTCCACCAACGGTGAGACACTGGATCAGAGCAGTGAAATTGATAATTCATATGGAGGACTTTACGGCATTGGTGAAAGGACAGGAAGCCTGTTCTTGTAGAATTTAGAGCAGGTGGATTCATTTCACCTCAACAGTGTAATATAAATAAGGCATTCTTTCCCTGATCCGGTGTCTGAAATAGTATTATTCAATATGGTGGCTCTAATACCTTGGAAGGAAAACTTTTCTTTGGTTTTTGTAGAGAGGGAAGGGGAGGAAAGAAGGAAAAGAAAAAGAAAACTGTACCATCCCCACAAACGACATGTGCGCCTGGAAAATATTGACAGTGCTTCACTTTTTCCACATTTTTTCCTATGTTCCTTGGACTTCATGGCTTGGTTTGTGCTCTGACATGCACTGTTAACTGTGGACCCTTATATAGACAGGTGTGTGTCTTTCCAAATCATGTCCAATCAACTGAATTTACCACAGATGGGCTCCAATCAAGTTGTAGAAACATCTCAAGGATGATCAGTGGAAAAAGAAAGCACCTGAGCTCAATTTAGAGTGTGGTGTGAATACTTATGTACATGTGATTTTTTTTGTTATTCGATAATAAATTTGCAAACATTTCAAACAAACTTCTTTCATGTTGTCATTATGGGGTATTGTTTGTAGAATTTTGAGGACAATAATGAATGTAATTAATTTTGGAATAAGTCTGTAACATCAAAAAATGTGGAAAAAAATGAAGCGCTGTAAACACTTTCCGGATGCACTGTATGTAGTCATCAAGTAGAAATTTTGTAGTCATTTACTGATTATTTCTTAAGGGCCATAAGCCGAGCAGGTGCACCAGGTATATACTGTATTTATTGGCGTATAACACTCACTTTTTCACCATGAAAATCGGGTGCAAATAGTGCGTGCGTGTTATACGCCAATACTTCAGTTTTAGCTGCCTCGGAGGGGACAGGGAAGGGGGCGGAACGAGCACCGTCAGATTACATACAGTGGGAATCTCCTGTTTACTTGGCAGCCTCTGTAATAGGAACTCCTGTCTCCTGGGCCGCCATTGGACCACTGTTCTGTCTATCATAGGAGATTCTCACTGTATGTAATCTGTCGGCACTCGTCCCGCCCCCCTCCCTGTCCCCTCTGGGCTGCAGATGGGCATCGATCAGGCTGCACTGATGGCAATGGTGAGGCTGCTGCACTGATGGCAATGGTGAGGCTGCATTGATGTGGACTGATGAGGCTGCATTGATGGCACTTGTGAGGCTGCAGATGGGCATTGATCAGGCTGCATTGATGGCAATGGTGAGGTTGCAGATGGGCACTGACCCTTATTTTACTTCAAAGTTCCTTATTTAAAATGTAAGTTTTTTTCCTGAAACTTCCCTCTTAAAATGAATGTGCGTGTTATACACCTGTGCGTGTTATACGCCGATAAATACGGTATATTGTAAAAACATATGTTGTGGTTCGTAATTAGACTTTCTGGTACCTGGATAGTAAATGTATATTTATATTTCTGGTTTTGATTCACTGTATATTAAGGCTTACGAATGTGTGGAATTTTTAATAAGTTGCTATAAAGAAATGGTAATTAAAAAAAAACAAAAAAAAAATCAGGTGTGCCTGTCAGAGTTCCCCCTTACATCGGGTGCCCAGGTCAGAGTTCCCCTTTACATGTGATCCATCATAGTGCACCTAAAGACTGGTAGAGCCCATCAAAGTGAACAGTGTACTTGTACCTGATGGTCCTTGTAGTCAGTCAGTCAGGGGGCAGGAGCTGGAGAAGCAGCGAGCTGCAGGGGGCGGGAGCTGGGCAAAGAAGCTTACTGCAGGGGGCGGAACACCCGTGACAACATTGGTCGCTAGTACGCCAGCGGTCCTAGCAACCAATTACTGGTGAGAGAAGCAGGGATTCAGCGCTGCAGACTGGCGGGCTGACGGTCCGGACAAGAGCTTCACTTGGTCCGGGTCATGACCACAGTCTGCCATTTCGTGGCCACTGGTGTAATTCAAGCATAACTTCAGCGTCTTTCCTTTTCTTGCATGCTATACACACTCACCATGAGCTCACTCTGGGCCAAGCCCCCCTTGGGTATGCTGTAGTACACCCGGGCCTCCTGGCTGCCCTCCTGAGCAATCTCCTGCCCCTCCGAGCTCAGCTCCCATTTCTTGCTGGATCGTTGCTCTGCCTCAATAATCTGGGGAAACAAAGTATAAATAATCAGACTAAATGTCATTTTAAAAAAAAATAAGAGAGTGTTATTATAAAATCTGAAACTCAAATATGTCAAAAAGCAAAACTAGAGGGACTACTTAATGTAACTACACAGGACAAAAGCCACACAGCAGCCCGGGGTTCTAGTCTGAATCATTTGCATTAGCAAAGCAAAATTATGCCCTGCTAGAGATATCAATGAGGAATCACATTGCCATTACTATGGCATGGGATTGGCGGCACTTACGTTGCCATTATTATATGGCAACAGATCAACTAAATGATGCCCTGCTAGAATGCTAGATCGAACACACAGGATTGACACAGCCTGAGCAAAATATTCCCCTACCCAATATGGCAGCATGGAGGGGACGAGAAAAGTTCTCTGGAATGCAAGATAAGGTAAGCATGTATTTTACAACTGCAACTTAAAGCGAAACTAAACCTATTAAAGTAATGGTTTGACAAAACCATTACATTCAAGGCATGCAGTTATTGAGAACGGTCACAGTTGCTTGTGCTCTCCAACAAAATGTCAAGCTATCAAATGGCTGGTATCATAACTGATCACGTGCAGCTTCACAGCAACTGTGGATCAAAGGCCAAGATGGCAGCTTCCTTGGCTGTAAAGGATAGGAGGGTTTAGTTCTGCTTTGATAAAATATTTAATTGTGCCTTTTTTTAGGATTCGGGTGAAGTTTTTTTTTTGTTTTGTTTTTTAAGTGGAAGTCCAGTCAAACATTAAAACTAAACTTAAACCTGCTCCCACCCCCATTCCAAGCCCTATACTATATAGAGGAAAGAGGTCTATACTTACCTATTCTGAGGGCGCTCTGGTCCAGTCACATGATTGGCTCCCAGCAGCGGCTTCAGCGTAAAGGAGGGACAGCCGACAATGGATGCCCCATAGTAAGCCTAGAGGTGAGAGCACCGTAGCTGTTGGCGATCTCTCCCCTTCACTGAAGCTGGCCGCTGGGGAGATCGCATGACCCGAGCGCCCTCAGAATAAGTAACTATAGACATCTTACCTTTACGATAAAATGGTATATAAAAATGACGGCGCTATATAAATAAACAGTAGCAGCCAGCGCTACAATCTAACAGAAATTGCGTGAATAACTAACATAAAAAAGGGCAGCGCTAAAATGAAATATTTAATATTGACATAACATTATGATGTACAATGTGAATTGTGATTTTCATATACAACCAGATGATCAAAGCATCATCATCATCTGATTATTGACATAAATAAAATAAAGTGCATTGTACAAAAAAAATAATGTGTGTGAAACCATCATAATTTGTATAGTTCTATTAGTGAGTCAAAACACCAATTCATTCACATGTGCTCATGGGAAGATATCCAGGGGTGTAGAACTAAAGAAATCACCATGATGTGTGCATCAACCACCCAGGAGAGAAGATTAAATACGCTTACCAGACGGCAGCATAAACCAAGCCTGTAGTGGCGGTCACAGGAACGGACATCAGCTGAGCCAGCAGAAGAGCGAAGCCCTCAAGAACACAACCGGTTCTGTTGTAGGAGTTTTTATCTTTTGTGGATACCATCTTGGCGGTTACCATCGTCATCCTTACCGCTATACGCTTGGTTGATGTTGCCATAAGTGGTTTAGCTGCTGAGGAGGAATTACATCGCTTTTACCTGTGGATACTATTCCTGTGACCGCCATCCAGAGTTTTGACACTACAGGCTTGGTTTATGCTGCCGTCTGGTAAGCGTTTTTAATCTTCTCCCCTGGGTGGTTGATGCACACATCATGGTGAATTGTTTAGTTCTACACCCCTGGATATCTTCCCATGAACACACGTGAACGAATTGGTGTTTTGAATCACTAATAGAACTATACAAATTATGATGGTTTCACATATACTGTATGAATTTTTTGCACAACACGCTTGATTTTATTCATGTCAATAATCAGATATTGATGCTTTGGTCATCTGGTTGTATATGAAAATCACAATTCACATTGTACATCACAATATGTTGATATGTCAATATTCAGTATTTAATTTTTGCGCTGCACTTTATGTCATCTTTACTTTACAGGGTAGTTAGTCTAGGACTTCTAGTCCTCCGGCTCCTCGCGCCGCGCACCCCTTCCAGTCCTCCGGCTCCTCGCGCCGCGCACCCCTTCCAGTCCTCCGGCTCCTCGCGCCGCGCACCCCTTCCAGTCCTCCGGCTCCTCGCGCCGCGCACCCCCTCAAGTCCCGCGGCTCGCCGCGCACCCCCTTCCAGTCCTCCGGCTCGCCGCGCACCCCCTCTAGTCCCCCGGCTCGCCGCGCACCCCCTCTAGTCCCCCGGCTCCCTCCCTTCTAGTCCTCCGGCTCGCCGCGCGCCCCTTCTAGTCCTCCGGCTCGCCGCGCGCCCCTTCTAGTCCTCCGGCTCGCCGCGCGCCCCTTCTAGTCCTCCGGCTCGCCGCGCGCCCCTTCTAGTCCTCCGGCTCGCCGCGCGCCCCTTCTAGTCCTCCGGCTCGCCGCGCGCCCCTTCTAGTCCTCCGGCTCGCCGCGCGCCCCTTCTAGTCCTCCGGCTCGCCGCGCGCCCCTTCAAGTCCTCCGGCTCGCCGCGCGCCCCTTCAAGTCCTCCGGCTCGCCGCGCGCCCCTTCAAGTCCTCCGGCTCGCCGCGCGCCCCTTCTAGTCCTCCGGCTCGCCGCGCGCCCCTTCAAGTCCTCCGGCTCGCCGTGCGCCCCCTCTAGTCCTTCGGCTCGCCGCGCGCCCCTTCAAGTCCTCCGGCTCGCCGCGCGCCCCTTCAAGTCCTCCGGCTCGCCGTGCGCCCCTTCTAGTCCTTCGGCTCGCCGCGCGCCCCTTCAAGTCCTCCGGCTCGCCGTGCGCCCCTTCTAGTCCTGTGGCTGCCCATGCCATGTCAGCACAGGCAGCAACCCAACTTAGGTTTTGAAGTCTCTCTACCAACAATACGCAGAAAAGGGTGACTCCATAAGACCCTGCCAGTGGGCGCCAGTGCTCCAAGGCCACCACCCTTCCTATGGGCCCCAGGTAACCTGGCCCTGCTGTATTCTGCAGCCCCAGGACAGCTGTGCAGTCACGTGACCCCAGGGCACTATTACATCATCCTCCACAGACAGGTCCTCTTACCTCTCCCAGGGACTGCAGGCTCTTCACAGCTCCCACCACCTGCTGGTGATCCACCCCCAACGACAGAGCCAGCTCCAGGCTGTCCAGTCCTCCGCTTTCCCCATCTCGCAGCCTCTGCAGAAGCGATTCTGTCACTCTGTTATCCGCCATGCTGCCGGCTTCTTCACTGCGCATGCGCCGGAGGAAACTTCCGCAGTGCTTCTCGGTGACGAAGCCATCTTACTCCTCTCGTTGACGCTAGACTTGTGAGGGAACGCTGAATCCGCGGCTGCCATCTTGCTCCTCACCGGAAACACATGTCAGCTGTAAGCATAAAATGTGCAGAAAGAGCGCCACCTGGTGGCTCCTGTTATCATTGCAGCTGACTTAACTGGTGTCCTCATAAGGTGATTGGGAAAGGCAACAAGGAATGGGAACTGCTCTGTTGTCTGAAAACTTTTTATGAGCAGAATTCTTGGAAGCCATGCAAAATATGGCAGCATCAGTTTGCATTGGTTAATTAGACAATAATTATCTGACTAATTTGCATGAATTTACATAATTGTTACCTTGTTTTTTACAGCCACCCCGTCTTTACAATATAGGGGCGATTAGGCATTCTGGATATTTACTTTCCCAGCGGATAATGACAAGGCCAAACTCAGTTTCTTGCACAGCTATATATATAGGTGCCATTACTATTCAACATTTCTGGGTGTGACGCATTGTGTGTCCTGTGTGGGGCGCTGTAGTTCCTTCCAGCGGCCGCTATGTTGGCTAGGCGGTCATGCTCTGTCATACAGTTTTCAAGTATTGTCTTTAAAGCGGAGCTCCAGCCCTCCCACCAAAAAACTAGAAGTCAGCAGCTACAAATACTGTAGCTGCTGACTTTTACTATTAGGGCACTTACCTGTCCATCGATCCCGTGGTGTCCTCACCCAAGCCGATTCTTAAATCAGCTCTCGGGTGCTGACGCTGCCATCTTGGGTAAGGGAAACTGGCAGTAAAGCCTTGAGGCTTCACAGCTGGTTTCCTACTGCGCATGTGTGAATCGCGCTGCACTTTCTCAATGAGCCGGTGTTCTGCCGAGAAAGTTCCCCTCGGCGGATAATGACCCCCCCCTGTACTGCGCAGCGCTTGCACAGTACGAACATCAAGGGAACCTCAGAAAATCTTCGAAGCTGAACAGCTGTGAGTCAGCTGTAGACGGCGCCTGCGCAATGAGCAGGACATTGTGCCCGACGCTGCCGCACTCTCCCAATGCTTGTGCTACTCTGCAAGGGGCAGGTGTATTACTGTCATATCGTGGTAAGGGGCGGATGCTACAGAAGAGGTCGAATATTAAATGAAAGGGCAGAGCTGTTTTCATGAGCATCGGGAGCGTGCGGCATTATCTGGTAGCATCGGGAGCGTGTGTTAGAATGTGGTGTTCATTGCGCAGGCGCGTGGTGTTCATTGCGCAGACGCGGTGTACAGCTGACTCTCAGCTGTGTATGTTCGGCTATTTTCGGCGGCTCTCCATCTGGGGAACTTTTTCGGCAAGCTTTGTACTGCGCAAGCGCTGCGCATGCGCGGTACAGGGGGGTCCTTATCTGCCGGGGGAACTTTTTCGGCAAGACACCGGCTGTGGTGAGGGCCGAACTTTCGGCTAGTTCTCAGCGGCAGGAAGTGGGAGCGGGTCAAAACCAGGTACCCACTCCCCCACACGACGAGGTCACCCGGAAGTGGGGACAGGTACCTGTCAAAAACCGGTACCCGCTGCCCTCTCCCCCCCAAAAGGTGCCAAATGTAGCACCGGAGAGGGGGGGGAGGCAGACAAGCCAAGCTTTCCCTTTTGAGTGGAGCTCCGCTTTAAAGCAGAACTAAACCCATTGATTTAACAGTTTCAAAATACAGTTATATTCCTGGCATACCTGGAATGCTAACTGTCACATTTGCTTGTGCAAATTGTCAAACCATCCAATGGCTGGTTTAATAACTGATCACATGTGCAGCACCATGGCAGTTGCAGGTCTAAAATGGCAGCTACCTTGGCTGAAAAGGATAGGGGGGTTTAGTTCTGCTTGAACTTCTTGTTGCCCACCTAATGCATATGTGTAGTGGCGAAGAGGGCGGGCCTTAACGCCAACACATTGCACATGTGTGTCCATTGATGGGCAAGGCTTCTGCATACCTCCCAACTGTCCCTGATTTGGAGCAATGTCCCTCTGTCCCTCATTCCCCCTCATTTGTCCCTCATTTTAGTCTTATCTGTATACAGTGGCTTGCGAAAGTATTCGGCCCCATTGAACTTTTCAACCTTTTGCCACATTTCAGGCTTCAAACATAAAGATATAAAATTTTTATTTTTTGTGAAGAATCACCAACAAGTGGGACACAGTTGTGAAGTGGAACGAAATCTTTTGGATTTTTGAAACTTTTTTAACTAATAAAAAAATGAAAAGTGGGGCGTGCAAAATTATTCGGCCCCCTTGCGTTAATACTTTGTAGAGCCACCTTTTGCTGCGATTACAGCTGCAAGTCGCTTGGGGTATGTCTCTATCAGTTTTGCACATCAAGAGACTGAAATTCTTGCCCATTCTTCCTTGCAAAACAGCTCGAGCTCAGTGAGGTTGGATGGAGAGCGTTTGTGAACAGCAGTTTTCAGCTCTTTCCACAGATTCTCGATTGGATTCAGGTCTGGACTTTGACTTGGCCATTCTAACACCTGGATACGTTTATTTGTGAACCATTCCTTTGTAGATTTTGCTGTATGTTTGGGATCATTGTCTTGTTGGAAGATAAATCTCCGTCCCAGTTTCAGGTCCTTTGCAGACTCCAACAGGTTTTCATCCAGAATGGTCCTGTATTTGGCTGCATCCATCTTCCCCTCAATTTTAACCATCTTCCCTGTCCCTGCTGAAGAAAAGCAGGCCCAAACCATAATTCTGCCACCACCATGTTTGACAGTGGGGATGGTGTGTTGAGTGTGATGAGCTGTGTTGCTTTTACGCCAAACATATCGTTTTGCATTGTGGCCAAAAAGTTCGATTTTGGTTTCATTGGACCAGAGCACCTTCTTCCACATGTTTGGTGTGTCTCCCAGGTGGCTTGTGGCAAACTTTAGACGAGACTTTTTATGGATATCTTTGAGAAATGGCTTTCTTCTTGCCACTCTTCCATAAAGGCCAGATTTGTGCAGTGTACGACTGATTGTTGTCCTATGGACAGACTCTCCCACCTCAGCTGTAGTTCTCTGCAGTTCATCCAGAGTGATCATGGGCCTCTTGGCTGCATCTCTGATCAGTCTTCTCCTTGTCTGAGCTGAAAGTTTAGAGGGACAGCCAGGTCTTGGTAGATTTGCAGTGGTCTGATACTCCTTCCATTTCAAAATGATTGCTTGCACAGTGCTCCTTGGGATGTTTAAAGCTTGGGAAATCTTTTTGTATCCAAATCCGGCTTTAAACTTCTCCACAACAGTATTACGGACCTGCCTGGTGTGTTCCTTGGTCTTCATGATGCTCTCTGCGCTTTCAACAGAACCCTGAGACTATCACAGAGCAGGTGCATTTATACAGAGACTTGATTACACACAGGTGGATTCTATTTATCACCATCAGTCATTTAGGACAACATTGGATCATTCAGAGATCCTCGCTGAACTTCTGGAGTGAGTTTGCTGCACTGAAAGTAAAGGGGCCGAATAATTTTGCACGCACCACTTTTCAGTTTTTTAATTGCTAAAAAAGTTTAAAATATCCAATAGATTTTGTTCCACTTCACAATTGTGTCCCACTTGTTGGTGATTCTTCACAAAAAATTAAAATTTTATATCTTTATGTTTGAAGCCTGAAATGTGGCAAAAGGTTGAAAAGTTCAAGGGGGCCGAATACTTTCGCAAGCCACTGTAGATGTATATAAAATGCACTTTTTATCTACCTTAAAGTGTTTCCCAGTGCTAAACCTTTCATCTGATTTCTAAATTGATGCATTTGTAAATTCCAAAAGCCGATATGAAGGAATAGCAGTGGTAAAAAAAAGCACTTGTGGGTTTAACCAATCTTGTTTTTGTACCATTCTCCTTTTAGGGGGCGTGGCAAGGGGTGTGTCCTATGCCTGCATACTTTTGCGGATAGGTGTCCCTCATTCCCATCTCAAAAAGTTGGGGGGTATGGGTCTGTGCTGTCATAGTCAGCTCCTGGTCACTAGTGATGATGTGGAGCAGAAGTGTGGTCAGGACAAGCCGGATTAATCACAAAAGTCAAACACAGGAACAGATGCAGAAACATGGGAATAGCTGTAGATCAGACAGCATTGGCGAATACAGCTGCTGAACCTAAAGAGGACGTACATTTCCTCTGCTGACATTCACCTATATGTAGGCCTATAATCAGGCGTACCTATAGGTAGTGCAAATATCTCCTAAACATGTACCGTTTAGGAGATATTTACATTACATGCAGCCAGTGACATCACTGGTGTATGCGCTCTAAAGGAACGACCACGGGTGCCATTCCTTCCGAGCCCTGTGCCGTGAACGGCGGCTCCTGCGTGCACGCACGGTAGTGATGTCATCATAGCTCTGGCAAATCACAGACCTGGAGCCCCCGAACCCAGTAGCAAGACGGGTGAAAATGGAAGCGGCTACAGCGCTGACATCGCGGCGCTGAAACAGATTTGTTTTAAGGTGTTACATAATGTGCTAGTATGCGATGCATACTAGTACATTATGTCTTTACCTTGCAGGAAGAAAAAAAAACGTCCAGTGGTATACAACCGCTTATAATAATCCAATTGGAGCCAGTGTTAGCAGGGGGTGCGTGCGCGCATATGTGCATGTCTATGTACAGCAAGGCAAGCAGCCACAAATCTGTGCCTGCGCATCTGTATGGGCCTTGAGCCTTCATCTGAACTTTGGCTAGTGCTTTCCTGACAGGTATGTCTTTCTCATTTTTTTGCTATTGATATCTTAGCAGTTAAAAAGATATTTGAGATCAACATTTGGTAAGTTTGGGCAGGTCATATTAAAAATTCTGATCCAATATTTGCAGAACTTGGGTCATTGCCACCATACATTGAGGGGAAAAGGTATTTAATCCCCTGCTGATTTTGTACGTTTGCCCACTGACAAAGAAATTATCAGTCTATAATTTTAATGGCAGGTTTATTTTAACAGTGAGAGACAGAATAACAACAAAAATATCCAGAAAAACGCATTTTAAAAAAGTTATAAATTGATTTGCATTTTAATGAGTGAAATAAGTGTTTGACCCCTTAGCAAAACATGACTTAGTACTTGGTGGCAAAACCCTTGTTGGCAATCACAGAGGTCAGACGTTTCTTGAGTTGGCCACCAGGTTTGTACCCATCTCAGGAGGGATTTGGTCCCACTCCTCTTTGTAGATCCTCTCCAAGTCATTAAGGTTTTGAGGCTGACGTTTGGTAACTCGAACCTTCAGCTCCATCCACATATTTTCTATAGGATTAAGGTCTGGAGACTGGCTAGGCCACTCCAGGACCTTAATGTGCTTCTTCTTGAGCCACTCCTTTCTTGCCTTGGCCATGTGTTTTGGGTCATTGTCATGCTGGAATATCCATCCATGACCCATTTTCAATGCCCTGGTTGAGGGAAGGAGGTTTTCACCCAAGATTTGACGGTACATGGCCCCGTCCATCGTCTCTTTGATGCGGTGAAGCTGTCCTGTCCCCTTACCAGAAAAACACCCCCAAAGCATAATGTTTCCACCTCCATGTTTGAAGGTGGGGATGGTGTTCGTGAGGTTATAGGCAGCATTCCTCCTCCTCCAAACCCGGCGAGTTAACTTGATGCCAAAGAGCTCGATTTTGGTCTCATCTGACCACAACACTTTCACCCAGTTCTCCTCTGAATCATTCAGATGTTCATTAAAAAACTTCAGACGGTCCTGTACATGTGCTTTCTTGAGCAGGGGGGACCTTGCGGGCGCTGCAGGATTTCAGTCCTTCACGGTGTAGTGTGTTACCAATTGTTTTCTTGGTGACTATGGTCCCAGCTACCTTGAGATCATTGACAAGATTCTCCTGTGTAGTTCTGGGCTGATTCCTCAGCCTTCTTATGACCATTGAAACTCCACAAGGTGAGCTCTTGCATAGAGCCCCAGACCGAGGGAGATTGACAGTTATTTTGTGCTTCTTCCATTTGCGAATAATTGCACCAACTGTTGTCACCCTCTCACCAAGCTGCTTGGCGATGGTCTTGTAGCCCATTCCAGCCTTGTGTAGGTCTACAATCTTGTCCCTGACATCGTTGGACAGCTTTTTGGTCTTGGCCATGGTGGAGAGATTGGAATCTGATTGATTGATTGATTGCTTCTGTGGACAGGTGTCTTTTATACAGGTAACAAGCTGAGATTAGGAGCACTCCCTGTATAGAAGACACCTGTGAGCCATAAATCTTGCTGATTAATAGGGGATCAATTACTTATTTCATTTATTAAAATGCAAATCAATTTATAACTTTTTTGAAATGCATTTTTTGGATATTTTTGCTGTTATTCTGTCTCTCGCTGTTAAAATAACATTAAAATTTTAGACTGATCATTTCCTTGTCAGTGGGCAAACGTATGAAATCAGCAGGGGATCAAATACTTTTTTCCCTCACTGTATATGACCCATGTATCCCAGTTGGCTGCAACCTCAGAAGCAGTCGAGAAGCTTGCAGAAACAATACATAGAGCTCGACGGAGACCATGTACCATATTATCAAGGTTTTTAAATTTGATTCTACCAATTAGGTGTTTATAGACGCTTCCAGCTTAAAAGTTCTTATGCAGCTTGTGGTCCACCAGTTGACAGGGAGTTCTGAAAAAGGCCTTTTCATTCTATTTATTCCTCAGACCCGGCCTAAGTGATCCTTACATAGATATTAATTTCTGAAGAACATTGCCTTCGACTTCTTTATGCAGGTTTTGGAACCTAAAAACAAATCTGTATAACTGCAGAAAATCTGTTGTTACCACCTGCATTACCTGCTGTTTACCTGCGGGTTCACACTTATGCAAATTGGATGCGGCTTTCCCTGCATTCAATTTGCCTTACAGGAGAGTGTTCCCGGCTCTCAATGGAGCCGGTTCATACATCCCCGGGGCGGCCGTGGAGCGCACTGCAGAAGGGTCCTGTGCGTCTTTGGCTCAGTTTCAGGCCCGAATTCAGGGGAAAATTCGGACCTGAAGCGGTGAGCGGGGACGCACTGGACCCCCTGCTGCGAGCCGCTCTGCACATAGTGTGAACCCAGCCTTAAAGTAATTCTGGAACTAAGGCTGGCCATATAGTATACAATTTTTCTTTAGATTTACCAAAACCATATAATATGAGGTTAAACCTAAACACTTTCAATTTGTATGCAATCAGGCAGACTCTTGTACTACATAGTTGAAGGTAAATCTAAAGGAAATTGAACAAGAAAATTGTATAATGTATGGCCAGCCTAAAGTGATTGTAAAGTCTCGATTTTTTTCTATAAAAATAACAAACATGTTATACTTACCTACTTTGTGTAGTGGTTTTGCACAGGGCAGCCCTGATCCTCCTCTTCTCGGGTCCCTCGCCGGCGCTTCTGGCCCCTCCCTCCTGTCAAGTGCCCCCACAGCAAGCAGCTTGCTATGGGGGCACCTGAGCAGAGGCTCCCTGTATTCATTCAGACACGGAGCCGCGGTTCGGTTCAGCCCCGCCCCCCTCTGTCATTGGCTAACTGACTTTGACAGCAGGGGTGCCAAATGCGCCCCCTGCTGTGTCCCAGTCAATCAGGAGCAGCCGAGACACTCGTGGACATTGCTTGTTTGTGATGGGGCTATGGTAAGTATTAGAGGGGCTGAGGGGGGCTGCTGCACAAAGAAGGCTTTTTATCTTAATGCATAAAATGCATTAAGATAAAAAACCTTCTGCCGTTACATCCACTTTAGGTAACCATTTTTTTTCATCTCCAGTAAATCAGAGCTGTGTGTTTGGTGTAAAACAGGCATTTTGTGAAGCTGTAAAGTCAGGATGGGCAAGGTGGGTGCTGTACCCCAATACACTAATGCCGCGTACACATGAGCAGACTTTACGGCATACTTGGTTTGGCGGACCGGAGTCTGTTGGACAATTTGGTCGTGTGTGAAACATGTTTCAAATCTTTTCAACGGACTCAAGTCCGGTCGAAAAGTCCGCTCGTCTGTATGCTAGTCCGACGGACAAAAACTGAAGCTAGGGCAGCTATTGGCTAATGGCTATGAACTTCCTTGTTTTAGTCCGGTCGTACGTCATCACGTACGAATCCGTCGGACTTTGGTTGATCGTGTGTAGGCAAGTCCGTTCATTCGGAAAGTCCGTCGTAAAGTCCGTCGAAAAGTCCGCCGAACCAAGTATGCCGTAAAGTCCGGTCGTGTGTACGCGGCATAAGGTGCACTTAGTGTTAGCAAGAGAAAGTCAACTACACTTAGCGATCGGAATTCCAACAACAAAATCCATGGATTTTTTCCGACGGATGTTTGCTCAAAAATGTCTTGCATACACACGGTCACACAAATCTTGTCGGAAATTCCGAACGTCAAGAACGCGGTGACGGACAACACGTACGACGAGCCGAGAAAAAGGAAGTTCAATAGCCAGTGCGGCTCTTCTGCTTGATTCCGAGCATACGTGGAACTTTGTGCGTCGGAATTGTGTACACACGATCAGAATTTACGACAACGTATTTTTTTGTCGGAAAATTTGAGATCCAGATCTCAAATTTTGTGTGACGGAAATTCCGATTGGAAAATGTCCGATGAAGCCTACACAAGGTCGAAATTTCCAACAAGCTCCCATAGAACATTTTCCGTCGGAAAATCCGACCGTGTGTACGGGGCATTAGGGTGAATGCACACAGTATGCAGTGACAGACTTTTTACCTCATGGTAAAACGTTTTTTACCGCAGGGACACACAGGAAACAATTGCAGTGTGCTGCCACGCGGCATGTTATAGCAGCACACCGTGTCGAATCACACATCAATGTACAGCAATGCAGCGCATCGCACTGCTGTACATTGCCGTGAATGATGAGTATGTTTTGTACACTTCAAATAAAGTTATTAAAAAAAAGGAAGTTGTGTGATGCGCTGAATTGCACACCACACTGCCTCCCTCAGCTGGCAACGGAGAACTGTCAAAGTGGTGAATCGCTGCGTCAGTTTTCCGTTGCTGTGTGAATGCAGCCTTAGGGCTAGTTTACACTTGCTTCAAAACATGGCTTTGGACAGGCTTTGTTAAAGCTCTCTGAATGCCAGTCAAAGCCCCTGTCACTAAATAAAATGGTTAGCTTACAGTCCTGTGTTTGCTTTTGCTTCAAAAATTATACCTCATGTCGCTTTAGTGGTGCATGAAAGCGTCTTCAAAGCCTCCATAAAACGCTATGACAAAGCTTGCCTGAAGCACCTGCGGCTTTTGAGAGGCTTTGATTCAGCTTTAGCTACGCTTTGTTGTGGAGAAATTGCAGGTATAAGATATCCACACACACACAGGGCATCTGTCAAGCTTCAAAAGAGCATCACGGAAGCATCACCGACCCTTCACCGAAGCACCACTGAAGCAACTAAAACACATCATAAAAGCATGTTGAAGCGGTAGGCGCTTTAATGTGTGTTGAAGCCAAAGCAACTGTAAATGAGCCCTTATTGTGCGCATAGCATGTGGGTGTAGTTAAATAACGGATGGCCAAAGGAAGAAGAAAACACATGTACAAGAAAATAAAACACATATAAACTTTACTTGAAAACATATATAATGTAACAGTATTGTATAACAAAGCTATAGCAAATCTGTCACTAAAATAAATGTGTATTTATTAAAACTGTTCCACGTGAAGAAAACACTGAATGCTGCCCCTTCTGCCAGTCTTTGCTGTAGTGAAAAAAAACCAGAAGAAATTGCAGAATTTGACACTTCCCGGAGTGTCAATTTCTAGGTCCGCTGCTACTCTCTACAGGACACGGGGGACAAGGTATCTGACACTCCAGGAAGTGTTGGGGTCTGTAGAATCTTCAGTTGGCGGTTTCTATTCACTGCAGCACAGATAGGCAGAACAGGCAGCAGGATAGGTGAGTATTCAAGGGGGTTGATTTATTAAAACTGGGGAGTGGAAATCTGGTGCAGCTCTACATGGTAGCCAATCAGCTTCTAACTTGAGCTTGTTCAGTTAAGCTTTGACAATAAAACCTGGAAGCTGACTGGTTTCTATGCAGAGCTGCACCAGATTTTGCACTCTCCAGTTTTAGTAAATCAACCCCAATTTTTATTATTCACATTTATTTGAACTTGTACAGACTTAGAGTGACTTATATTAAAACAACAACATCGTCCATTCAATAATGAAAGGCGTGAAACATGTAAATTTGCAGGCAACGGCACCTACAGGTTTGATAAGTGGCACTGTTACTGTGATGTGAAAAGTACAGTGATTCATAGCAAGCGATCAAAATGAATCTCTCTAATCTGAGTACTTACTGTGGATTACTGCACTCAAAGAGTATGACTGTAAATGATGCTAACTTGCCAGGAAAGCAACTCTTCTAGCAACATTATCTGCACCATATTTATTAATCAGATGTGATTGCATCTTTGGGTTGTTCTTCTTTAAGTCCAAGTCATCCTTTGGCTCCCAAACAGGATAGCCATCAGGGCGGGAGCCTGTACGCAGGAAGTGTCTGGTACTGCCCAGCTCTCCGCTGTTAAAAAAGAGGGCTTGTGTTACAAGGGAGACATCGAGCTTAAACTCTGTTATCATATCAATCATGGCTTCCCGAAGGCCTTCGCTCTCAGATGCCTGTGAAGTGGGGGGCGTTTCATCCACATGTGATGTACTGTTGTTGTTCTTCTCAGTCTGGCTGACCACTGGAGCTGGCTGTTCAGGACTTGTGTTGTCATCAGTCTCCTTGAAACAGATAAATATTGTAAGACATTCAATACATCTCTGGAATCCATGTAAATTTCCTATGTTTTCTTTAAAAAATGCTACAAGTACAGGAAAACACCTGTTGATCTGCCAAAAATCCGGCAGGCTCTGAAGTTCCCGTTGTTGGCTGACAGTGCATCTGCTGCGCTAAAATTACAAAAAGTAATGACAGTCCTGCCTGCTAAGCAACAGAATGCCTACCCTTTGTTAGGAGTCTCTCACGCTGCTCATCTCTGCATTTCCCGGACAAGCTCTCACACCTCCCATCACTGCATTTCCAGGATTCCTGAACCTCCAGGTCCACCAGGATATTTTGCCAGGACTTCTAATGGTGTTTTCTGCATTCCTGCCAGAACTTCTAATGGTGCTTGCAGAATCCCTGCCAGAGCTTTCCTAAAACAACGCTGGGCATGTCCGATGATAAAAAGGGTATTTCTTTTCCAGGCCCGCAAATTAATCCTACAATATTGGAAATCTGCTGATTCACCCTCTCAAAAAGAATGGATCAATAATGTTGGTAGCACCCTCCACTACACACCAGCTGGTGCTTAGACTGTGTGCCTTGGATAACCCTGGATCATCTGCAAGAAGGTGTTGCCGTACCCAGTCTACTCATCTCCATAACATATGGGGGGGGGTTCTGTAGTCCAGCAGAGGATTATTCAGGCAAGGCTGACAACACTGCTTAAGACCCCTTTCACAATGAAGGCGCTTTTCAGGCATTTTAGTGCTAAAAATAGCGCCTGTAAAGCGCCTCTCAAGCCACCCCAGTGTGAAAGCCTGAGTGCTTTCACACTGGGGTGGTGCGCTTGCAGGACGGAAAAAGAAGTCCTGCGAGCAGCGTCTTTGGGGCGGTGCATGAGCGGTGTATACACTGCTCCTAAACCGCCCCTGCCATTGAAATCAATGGGCAGCGCTGCCAAGGTGCCTGCAAAGCGATTTGGGAGCGGCGCTTTGCGGGTGGTTTTAACCCTTTCCTCAGCTGCTAGCGGGGTTAAAAGCGCCCTGCCAGTGGCTGAAAAGCGCCACTATAACAGCGGTAAAGCGCTGCTAAAACTAGCGACGCTTTACTGCTAACGCAGCCGTGCTAGCAGTGTGAAAGGGCTCTACGAGTTAGGTGCAGACTTGTCCACTTCTTACGGGAAGTTAGGAGCTCACTGGATTTCTGTCAGATCTACGGGTATATCTCTGTACCTGCAGCAGCAATTGTATGTGCATTCAGAAATGTTCTGAATATGTTTTTTTTAACCAGAAATACACTTTCATCTAGTGATTAAACTGGACCCGAGCTATTGGCAGTTCCTGAAAGATTGTGTTTTAGCATTGTCAGAACTGGACACATTCCCCACGAGCAATGTTGAAAACCTTACATTAGGGCACCGATGAGGCCCTGCTTTGCTCTATGTGATGCAGTGGAGGGCCTTCCTCAGTGAGGAGCTTTTGTAGAGTTGAAACTTTCATACATAAAATATTAAAAAATCAATTAGATCCCAGTGACACCAGTTGCTGGCACTGAAAATGAATTACAATCCTGACAGAGGCTGTAAGCCCTTCTCCAGCAGATGTCTGCATTACAAGGGGGGATTTCAGAAAGTCAACCTTCAAAAATGAAAATAGTACAGTTACGTTAAAACAAACCAGTAGGTAGAAAATGGAAATAAAAATGAAAGTGTTACTAAACCCACAACAGTAAAATCATTCTGTATATACAGTAAATAATGCTTGTTATACTCACTGAGGAACCTAAGGGGTAAATCCTCTGCAGTGTGCAAAAAAGCTGTTCGATCCTATCTTCTCTGATCCTCCCCTTATTTTACTGTCCCCAATCCATCTGCTGATAGAACAGTGCCTTGGAGTTGGAGGTACCCTGCACATGCTCAGTTTGGTGTATATTGCTAGAGAGTTTTTTTTTTTGAGGGAGGGAGGGTGTATGTGATCAGCACAGGGCCAATCGCCACTGTCCAGATAGAGGTTCAGGGATCCTGAAGCCTACTAGGACAGTCAGAGGTGAATGAAAACTCCTCCTACAAGCTTTAACCAGGCACTGATAGAAGTCACATGACTGCTATATACTGCTGATGAAAAAAGGTATTTAGTTTATATTTACTAAAATAATTGCATTTCCATGTTCTGTGTACTGTGGGAGACCAAATGTAGTGAATGCAGGGTCCTGGGTTTAGTAACACTTTAACTGCCACTTTGTATTACTGGCATCTCCAGGTGCCAGCAAGTCACTTCCAATCCCCTGTGAAGTGCCTAGGGAATCCCTAATACCAGGGTGAAGACGAGAAGGGCTGAGTGAGAGACCACAGCAAATAGTCATTTTCTGTAAATCAGAGCACCCTAGCATTTAAGGCCCCTTTCACATGAGGAAGAGTCCATTCTGATCAGTAGGGGTTCGGATCTGCTCTGACATCCCCTACTGATCAGAGCAGAACGGGCGCATGACAAGTCAGTGTCCACTTAGTTTATGCAGAGCGGACATGACAGAGCCTGCTCTGCTCTATGGGCAGCTGGGTGTAAACGGACTCTGCTGTCCATTTACACCAGCCTGCCCTCCGATCTGATCGGCCTACACGGAGGAGAACAGATTGTGTCTATTTACACCCAACAGTCCATAAGGATGAGCCCGATCAGGAGGACCATCCAATCAGGTCACCCTGAAAAAATGACAGGTGGACTTGATCAGAACGGCTGTGTGAAAGGGGCCTACGTCTCCTGTGGTGTATTAAAGGGGGTTAGATATGTTGTGTAAACTCCTGGCAGTACCTCCAATACAAAGTAACAATCAGTGTTATAACATTTTCCTATCGCCACCTTTGTTTTTAAACCCAATTGAATTCTCACACCTTTTTATGTCTTCATAGTCCCGAATTCAAAATAATTTAGGGATGTATTGAGTACAGAGCTGCTGTAATCTGTGCCTTTATTTCTGCCTGGAGTTCAGCTAATTTAAAACTTTTCTTCTTTCTTTACACTCTGACTTTGCCATCCTCTCGGCATAGGTGCCTTCCTTGTGCAACTCTTTCCTTAAACCTAATAATAAAGCTGAGTTTTGCAGCTTCATTGACAAAAGCTAATCACTGCACAGTGGTGTCGACAAACTCAGAGGAAGGTAGCACAGCATACCTCAAATTCCAGGTTTGCAGCCTCAAATATATGCAGATCTTCAGAATTACCAGAATCTTCCCTATCTGGTCGAACAGCCTTTGGGGAATGAGGTAAAGGCAACATCTTATTACCTAACAGGCATAGAGAGAAGAAGAAAAAAGTAAGCTCAGGTTTTTCTAAGCAAAATTTCTACTTAGTTTAAAACTGGCCATAGAAATCTGAGGACCAGCACAAACCAAGACACCATCCTACCATCTGAAGATGCCTTTTGACCCAACTTTGCAACAAGAGTGCTCTGCCTGCCAAAGTGTTTCTGTCTGAGCCTAGGCATGTGGGAGACAAAGAGCACACATAGACAGTCCTAGTCACATCTCATCTTAGGAGGTGATCAGAAAGTTTTTCTAGCTCCCCGAAAAAGATCTGGTAGCTGGGAATACCTAGAGGTAGATAAAACAATGGTTGGAGCTAACCTGTCTCAGAGGTACTAGGCTAGGGAAGGAGCAGTGCACAGCTTGGAAAACCTTGTCCGGTCACCATCGTTTTTTAGAGGTATTTCGTGAACCACTTCCTTTATCTTGTCCATTGTTCAAATCAGTGATTTCCAAACCTCAGTCCTCAAGTACCCCCAATGTCAATGGCTTGGTATTTACGAGAGCTATTTTATCTAAGGAAACATGGCCTGTTGGAGGTACTTGAGCACTGAGGTTGGGAACTATTGGCCCAAATGGTTGCTCATCTACACAGTAGCAGCCTTAAAACTCCTCAAAGATCTGACCAAAATTGGTTGACAACCATCTTGCCCTCAGTGGGCACCTTCACATAGACTCTTCTGATGCCTGTATTCTGGAGATGGGCATGACTGAATGTCTCTACTGCACACGAAACATTCCCCTGGCCAAGACCAGGAGGTATCAAAGAGCCAACACATATATATACAATTATGGGGCATGATGTTAATAGGGACTGGATTGGACTTTTAAGCTGGCCATACATTATACAATTTTCTTATTCAATTTCCTTTACAGTTGCCTTCAACTGTGTAGTGCAAGGGCCTACCTGATTGCATACAAAATCAAAGTGTTTAGGTTTGACCTCATATTATATGGTTTTGGCAAATCTAATGGAAAATTGTACAAGAAAACGGTATAATGTATGGCCAGCCTTAATGGTGAGTTGGTGCTTTGCCTGAATAAGGCAAAGTAACACATTCCCTTAATAGCAGACACCACTATACGTTAATACTTACCTTTTTCATGCTCACCCAGTGCCGTAGCTTAAAGTGGTTGTAAACCAGTTACAAACACTTTTACCTACAAGTAAGCCTAGATTAAGGCTTACCTGTAGGTGCTCGAAATATCTCCCAAACCTCTACGGTTTAGGAGATATTTACAAAAAAGGCGATCGCCGGTGTCTACGGTGCAGGCATCGTAGACAATGGTGCAGGCACACTTTAGACTTTAGGCCGTGACTGGCAGCATGCGCGGGAGTGATGTTATCACGGCTCCAGCCAATCACAGCGCCGGAGCCGCGACACCCGGAAGGAAGATGGGCGCTTTGTGGAAGAGGGTACAGCGGTGACATCGCAGGCTTCGGTTTCAGGTTATGCTTTACCTTTGCAGGGAAACAAAGAGGAAGTACAACCCATCAGGGTTTACCTCCTCTTTAAACAAACTGCTCCTTCTGAGTATGGAGGACACTTCCAGTGCTTCCCACAATGCAGTGCCCAATCACCAGCCATGAGCTGCATGGGAACAAGGAAGAGCATGCACAGGTCTGAGCAAGTTGTAACTTGCATAAAAGTTTTCGGATGCCAAAGTGTTGGATATGGAAAGGCAAATAGTAACTCCTTCTGGTGCTGCTATCAAGAAAACCTGTTACTTTGCTTAGTCCCGGTTCACATGAAAGACATTTAGTGTAGTGAACTGCAGCTATGCAGCTTGGCATATGTTCACACCTTTATCTTCCGTTGAAGACTCATTATCATTTGTTGGATCAGATGACCTCTTCCTGGGTGTTGAAATGTATTGTTCCTTTGAGGCAATATTAGTCTCCAGTGTATTAGCAGAAGTGAAGGCTTCATACTGTGTACCATTGCAGCTCAGATGGGTATTAGCAGAGGTACTGGGTAGCACAGAGTCACTTTTCTGAAGGGTATCAGAAGAAGCAATGGGTAGCATGGTTTCACATTTTTTAGGGGTAACAGCAGAAGCAGTGGGTGGCATAGTGTCATTTTTCTGAGGGGTATCAGTAGAAGCACCGGGTAGCATGGTAACACATTTTTTAGGGGCAACAGCAGAAGTGGGTGGCATAGTGTTAGCTCTCTGGGGGGTAATAGCAGATGCAGTGGGATGCGTAGTGCTATTTTTCTGAGCGGTACCACTAGTAGCACTGGGTTGGGTGGGATCACACTGCTGATGGATATCAGCTGAGGCACTGGGTAGGGTGGGACCACAATTCTGAGGGATATCAATAGAGGCACTGGGTTGGGTGGTATCACAATTCTGGGGGATATTAGCTGAGGCACTAGGTTGGGTGGTATCACAATTTTGAGGGATATCAGCTGAAACAATGGGTTTGATGGCATCACGATTCTGAGGGAAATAATCTGAGGCACTGGGTTGAGTGGTATCACAATTCTGAGGGATATCAGCAGAGGCCTTGGGTTGGGTGGTATCACAATTCTGAGGAATATCAGCAGGGGCTCGAGGTTGGATGGCATCGCAATTCTTAGGAGTCATAATGGAAGTCAAAGCACAGTTAAGCCACGAAGCGTTTGTTTTATCAGATTCGTGCATTCTCTTTGAACTAGAGTTCTTGCTTGAGAAAGTAGAACATTTGGGAGGTAACTTGTACTTATATTTGTGATTAACAAGGTACTTAACATAGCGTGCTTTCATAGCCTGCCAGGTCCTCCTAAGCACCTTTTTCTTCTCCATATCCTTCCACAGTACATTGCCAGTGACTGTACAGCTGGAGGAAGCATTATCTCGAATATATACCAAGATGGCCAAGTCTTCCGCTTTGGTGAAGGCCATTCTCCCTTGTCGTAGGGTAGTGGCTGCCTTATCACCCTGAAGTGGAATAACTGCCTCAACCTGCTGGCTCTCTACACTTTGTCTGCCCAGTTCCTTGGCAGTGTATTCCTTTGGGGAACCTGCCTTAGGATGCTCCATCTGCCCAGCTTGGGATTCAGCACCGTGACTCTCCTCTACCGGACCACAGTGCTTCTCATCAACAGACATCTGTGTCTCATTCCTGGGTTCTTCTTGCATGTTTGTCTTCGTCTCAGCTCGCCTTTGCTTCATGTTTGGACTATGCTGGTTTTCTCCATCGCCAGACATAGTTATGCTTGCTACTTTTCTTTTTGGCCTCCTAAACTGTGTCACAAGATGAGATTCTCCATCTTTCATGATGGCATTGTCATCTGTTGTATCAGCCTCTAAGTCCTTTACAGTATTGGGGTTCCCAGGAGCTGGCGTGCTGGTCCTAGGATCTGGAATGATTAGTGAACTATAGTTCTCATCTACATTAAGAGTCTGTTCTACATCCATCTCTCCTACAGAAAGGGGCTTCTTTTGCGTTCTAGATGTACTGTGAGCAGCAGCAGCTCCCCCAGTATTCTTTTCACCCCTTTTATCTTCAGTGGCCAAATCCATGCAGGTGCTATCTCTAGATGAAGCTGTACACACATTGGTTTTCTGGTTCTCTCTACACTCAGAGGCTGGTTTGGTGGCAATTCTACTTTTTGAAGCAGGGCTTTTGCTGCTTTCTTCCCTAGAGGCCCCGGTCATTCTCTCCATGTTGCCCTCTCTCTCTCCAGTTGTCTCTTTAGTGGTTGTCACTGTAGAGGTGCAGGTTTCCCTATTTCCCTGTATGTCAAAATCTTCTTTGTTGGTCAGGTCAACAGCAGAACTTCCTTTGTGGCTCTCGTTGTCTCCAGGGGCCCTTCTAGGGCTAGGAAACCTCTTCTTCTGCCCATTGCCCTCTCTCTCCTCAGTTGCTTTTTCTGTGGTGGCCACCATATAGGTGCAGGTTTCACTACTGCCCTGTGGTTCAGCCTCTTCTTTGTTGGGCAGGTCAACAGCAGAACTTCCTTTGTTGCCCACCTTATCTGCATGTGTCCTTTTAGGGCTAGTAAATCCCTTCTTCTCCCCAATAATCTCTTTCTCCCCAGTTGCTTCTTCTGTAGTGGCCATCACAGAGGTGCAGGTTTCACTATTGCCCTGTGTGGTGGCCTCTTCTTTGTTGGTCAGGTCAACAGAAGACCTTCCTTTGTGGCTCTCCTTATCTCCATGGGCCCTTCTAGAACTAGTAAACCCCTTCTTCTCCCCATTGTCCTCTGCCTCCCCAGTTGCTTCTTCTGTGGTGGCCTTTATAGAGGTGCAGGTTTCACTACTGCCCTGTGCATCAGCTTCTTGTTTGTTGGCCATGTCAACAGGAGAACATCCTTTGTGGCCCTGATCATCTTCCTGAGCCCACTTTGGGCTAAGATTTCCCACCTGCTCCATGTTGTCCTCTCTCTCCCCAATCGCCCCATCTCGGGTAGTCACTGAAGTGGTGGCATTTTCCTTTTGGCCCTGTACAGTGGCCTCCGCATTGTTAGTCGGAACAACAGTAGGTTTTCCTTTGAGATCCTCAGTCTCTCCCCATTTGACAGTGGAGAATCTAGAAGTTAAGGTTCTTAATAGGCCCGTTCCAGTCTTGAGAGGCTTGAGAGGCAGTAGACGGTAAGCCCGGGGGGAAAGGCTGCGGTTGCTGCTCACACAGTCAGTGATGAAGGAGGTGGAGATGTAGCCGGGGCCCAGTTGGTCTTCAGTGGGGTCGGCCAGGAGGAAGGCACCAGGCTCCTGGATACGACACACCACACCTCCTCCATGTGTGATGAGAGGGGCCAGCTGACGCTTATTGGGTCCAGGCCGGACATAGAACCGCATCGGCACACCGTCCTGGGTCACAAACAGTGCCTTGGAGTGGGAGCTGGGCGCCGCCATCATCCTGTGACCTCAGATCACCATAGCAACTGGTCAGATGTTGTCACCTTAGGAACACTTCCTATATCTCTTCAGCAGGCTGGAAAATACTAGCAGTCGTACCTTCCAGGCTACACTGCATGACAGGCAGTCATCACGTGACTACTCAGCAGCAGCTCACCTGATGGGACAGTTATGTTCCCTTGAGCAGTCCATTAAAATACAACCCTGTTCTTTTAGGGACTCCCGTTTTTATTCTCCTTCACTCCGACGTCTCCGTCTCTCAATTTTCTATCACGTTCCTACCGAGTCCGACGTCTCTGTTGCCTGAGAGCATTGTCCAATCAGTGTAGAACATTGAGGTCACGTGGCATGCTGCCTCTCAGCCGACGCTGCTGGAAAGGCGATCCACTTCCATACTTGAGCTGCGAGGTGGTGTTGTGTCACGTGACGTTTTACTGTGTCATGTGACGGCGCCGCTGGCAGTATAAGCATAACTTGGAAGGACGTAGCCTTCTAGGCAGGGAACTCATTGTATTGTACAGTATAGGAATGTGTGTGGGGGGATTCGGGAGCATTCAGGGTGGCAATGCAAAGAACACAGATGATAGTGAGGCACAGTAACCAGAAAAGAAGAATACACACACACACACATATATATTATTTTATACATTATGCTGTATGTGTGTGTGTGTGTGTGTGTGTGTGTGTATATATATATATATATATATATATATATATATATATATATATATATATATATATATATATGTATATATCTCCATACATATATATATAGCTCCATATATGAACTATGCTTTTATGCATTTTGCAATGAAATAACATTTCAATCATCATATTAAGTTAATCACAAGAGTCCCCCTTTACATCTGAATCCACAGAGTTCCCTTTTTACATCTGAACTTTGCAGAGTTCCCTCTGGGGGACTCTGCAGAATCTGATGTAAGGCCCCTTTCACACTGGGGCGGGGGGCGGCGTCGGCGGTAAAGCGCCGCTATTTTTAGCGGCGCTTTTCTGCTGTATTTGCAGCGGTATTCGGCCGCTAGCGGGGCGCTTTTAACCTCCGCTAGCGGCCGAGAAAGGGTTAAAACCACCCACAGCGCTTTGCCGGCAGGATAGCCGTGCTGCCCTATTGATTTCAATGGGCAGGAGCGGTGTATACACCGCTCCAAAGATGCTGCTAGCAGGACTTTTTTGAGCGTCCAGCTAGCGCACCGCTCCAGTGTGAAAGCCCTCAGGGCTTTCACATTGGAGAGACAGCAGCGGCTGTTTCAGGGCGCTTTGCAGGCTCTATTTTTAGCGCTGTAGCACCTGCAAAGCGCCCCAGTGTAAAAGGGGTCTAAGGGGGGACTCTAACAAAAGGGATGCTCTGGAAACCCTGATTAAAGGGGGAACACTGAGTACTCTGATGTAAAGGGGAACTCTGATGTAAGGGGTGCTCTGAGAACCCGAATTTACCTTAGTGCATAGCTCCCAACTGTCCCTGATTTGGAGCAATGTCCCTCTGTCCCTCTTTCCTCCTCATTTGTCCCTCATTTTGGTCTGATCTATATAGATGTATATAAAATGCACTTTTTATCTTTCAAAAAGTGTTTCCCAGTTCTAAACCTTTCATCCAATTTCTAAATTGCTGCATTTGTAAATTTCAAACGCCAATATAAAGGATTAGGAGTGGTAAAAAAAAGCCCTTGTGGGTTTAACTAATCTTTTATTTTTGGTTAATTCTCCTTTAAAGGGGTGAGGCAGGGGGCGTGTCCTATGCCTACATACATTTGTTAGTGGGTGTCCCTCATTCCCATCTCAAAAAGTTGGGAGGTATGTTAGTATACTCACTCAGAGGCAGGAGAGAGAAGGGGGGAGACTTCGGTCACAGACAGGGATGGATGGTGAGCTCACTCACCCCTTGGCAGTCAGTACCTCTCATCCAGATGTAACTGAGGCTGCTGAACTTCAAATTTCCTGTCCCCACTTTCCTTTTGTGAGGCACAGTGCCGGGGATTGGAGTGTGGGCAGACACAGAGGGGTAGGAGTAAGAGGAGCAGATCGAGCCCTTTCTCCTCTCCCGTCTGTGTGTGTGTGGGGAGGAAATTGTTAGTGTTAGCTTTGGGCATTGTGAAGGGGAGTGTAACGGACACTATCGGCTTACACAACTGCAGCCAGCAACCCTGCTGGGAAGCCATAGTCCGGTCTGAATAATGTGTCTGGGTTTCAGGCGGTCTGAAACCCGGACGCATGATTACAAACCCGAACTGTCCAGGTTTAATCCCGGACAGGTGGCAACCCTAGCTGGGCTGCTGCCTCCCCCCTGGGGGAACTCCAATAATGGAGCAGAGTGGTGGTAAATGATAAAAGAGGTAAATGGCGCTGCCCCACACCTGAAGAATAAACCCTCAAAGGTGAATCACACTACTCATAAATAAGTGCTGGTGCTGTTGTGAAAAAAACAAACGATCAAAGTATTAAACTCTAAAAGTGCATTATATATAACAAACACATATAACCTTAGATAGACTTGAATAGGGTAAATATACTTAAGCGCTGATATTGAATGGTGGTATTAAATGGGGGGGGGGGGCAGCTGCAATTATTCAGAAGTGATCTGACACGTGGACATTTGCACAACTATTTATGTTTTTGCTTTTATATTGTGTGTATATATATATATATATATATATATATATATATATATATATATATATACTGTATATATTGCATCATCTATTGTATTAGATTTGATATCATTTTGGGTTTAGCGCACTATTATTTCTATTGTATAATTCTTTATTGGTGTTAGACTTGAAAAGTGCAGCGATACCATTCTAATGTGTGGTACACCTAATAGTGCATTGAAAAATCATGAAATATATGTATGTCCAAAAAACACAAAAACGTAAAAAATAGAATAATGTAAATACAAAAATATAAGGGAAGAGAATTACATAGATTAACATTGATGTTATGATAAATAGATGTAATATATTTTAGACCTGGGTTCAAATTATATATCAAAAATCATTGAAATATACATGTCATAGGTATGTACTTATAAAATGGGGGAATCCCTATAACCCAGGTCTAAAATATATTTTTATAACATTTATTTATCATAACATTAATGTAAATCTATGTAATTTCCTTCCCTCCTTAGGATTTCAGGGTTTGATTTGTTTAAAATGCTGTTTTTAGTTTTACTGGATACGATCTGTATTGCATAAGGGTGAGTGGATGTGCAGAGAGTCATTTTTAATTTGACCACTGGGGGCGTGCGGGTCTGATATGAATAGCTTCCCGGAGATTACATTGCAGAATTAGACCACATTGCAAGAGTCGCCCATGCCTTTATTTGAATAGGACCTTATATGGTATATGTGATGATACATATATCAACGAGCTCCTATGTTCATTTAGCACCACCCACCTAATTACAGGTGGCTGACCAGGCACTACCACTCACTATATAAGACGTGAGGTGTACCAAGATGGCACCGCCTCAGACGGCGTCCTATGACAAAACGCGTAAGGTGGAGCTTGGTACGCACCCACGTCACTTCCGGTCTGTGGAGCGCACGCCGGCCAAGATCTTTCGGATTGTTCTTATTTTATGCAATTGGGCATATGTTATGCCTGGCCTTTAATAATGTATAATAAAATTCACCCATTTGGACTTGCACTATGAGTGCCCATTCTTTATGTCTACATATATGAGGATACTCTAGGGTTTGGTGTGCCACGGAGGAGGTGATCAATTCGGATACTGCAATTAAAGCAAACCTGACTACATGCGCTTTGTACCCCTGCAGGGGTACAAAGATCTGGTGAGTGTGGAACTGAAGGGGAGCACAAGTTTCACCCCACTTCCTGCACAGGATTCATGATAAGTGTCTGCACAAGTCACTTGGGAATATTGCATATTTTGCACAAAAGACTGGACTAATCATATATTTTTCACTAATATATTCTTCAATATATGTATGGATATATTTATTATTTTTGTATTCACATTTTTCTTTTTTTTTTACGTTTTTATGTTTTTTGGATACATATATTTCATGATTTCTCAATGTACTATTAGGTGTACCACACATTAGGATTGGTATCACTGCACTTTTCAAGTCTATCTAATTATTATATTATATATATTATATTATATTATATATAATGCACTTTTAGAGTTTACTACTTTGATCGCTTGTTTTTTTACACATTTACTAGTGTTGGTCACAACAGCACCAGCACTTATTTATGAGTAGTGTGATTCACCTTTGAGGGTTTACTCCAGGTGACGGGCAGCGCCATTTACCTCTTTTATCATTTCCCACACCTGTTCAATTGCTTGGTAACACAAATTGTTAATCGGCCAATCACATGGCAGCAATTCAATGCATTTAGGCATCTAGACGCGGTGAAGACGACTTGCTGAAGTTCAAACCGAGCATCAGAATGGGGAAGAAAGGGGATTTTAGTGACTTTGAACAAAGCATGGTTGTTTTTGCCAGACAGGCTGGTCTGAGTATTTCAAAAACTACTGATCTACTGGGATTTTCACGCACAACCATGTCTAGGGTGCACAGAGAATGGTCCGAAAAAGAGAAAATATCCAGTGAGCGGCAGTTGTGTGGAGGAAAATGCCTTGTTGTTGTCAGAGGATAATGGGCAGACTGGTTTGAGATGATTGAAAGGCAACAGTAACTCAAATAACCACTCGTTACAACCAAGGTATGCAGAATACCATCTCTGAATGCACAACACATTGAACCTTGAAGCAGATGGGCTACAGCAGTAGAAGGCCACACCGGGTGCCACTCCCGTCAGCTAAGAACAGGAAACTGAGGCTACAACTCGCACAGGGCCACCAAAATTGGACAATAGAAGATTGGAAATACGTTGCCTGGTCTGATGAGTCTCGATTTCAGCTGCAACATTCAGATGGTCGGGTCAGAATTTGGTGTAAACAGCATGAAAGCATGGATCCATCCTGCCTTGTATCAACAGTCCAGGCTAGTGACGTCACTTTGAGCCCCTTAGTACCAATCGAGCATTGTATAAAGTGGTTGTAAAGGCACAAGGATTTTTACCTTCATGTATTCAATGCATGAAGGTAAAAAAACATTCTGTGTGTAGCAGGCTCCCCCCCAATACTTACCTGAGCCCCCTCTCGATCCAGCGATGCCCACAAGATCCTTGGCTCTCTGGGGACTCGCACTCCTAATTGACTTTTGGCAGTCACAGTCAGTGGGCCAATCAGGAGATGGAGGTGACAGGGCCGAGCCACAATTCTGTGTATGAATGAACACACAGAGCTGTGGCTCGGGAGCGCGCCTGCTTGGGTGTCCCCAGAGCAAGCTGCTTACTGTGGGGGCACCCGGCAGGAGGGAGGGGTCAGGAGCGCCGGCATGGGACCCCTGAGAAGAGGAGGATCGGGGCTGCTCTGTGCAAAACCACTTCACAGAGCAGGTAAGTATGGTATGTTTGTTATTTGTAAGCAAAAAAAAAAAAAAAAAAAAGACTTTAACCACTTCTAGACCAAGGACGTCATATGTCGTCTTTGAATTTGAGTGGGGATATCATCTTTTACAGCCGGTGATTCTGTGCACCGTAAGAACAATCATAGCGACAGTTCAGCCACTTGATCGTTCTTACAGGCAGCGGGAGGGGACATCCCCCCCCCTCCCGCCGCCCTCCGGTGCTTCTCCGGGCTCACCCGTGCAATCGGCGAACCGGAGAAAGAATTTGCCGCCACCAGACGTCGATCATAGAGATTTTCGGTGACCAGATGGTCCCCAGTCATCTCTTTGACCTTCGGAGGCCCAGAGCACGTCGTTATGACATCACGTCCAGCCAGCGGAAGCAAACAAAGCCGAGAACTTTCGGCTGGAAAGAAAGAGATCTTTCATTTTTTTTAATCTCAATCTTTCCAGCCTGGAGGAGAGATGTGGGGTCTTATTGACCCCACATCTCTCCATAAAGAGGACCTGTCACACACCATTCCTATTACAAGGGATGTTTGCATAATAATAAAAGTGATCAAAAAAAATTTAAAGAGAAAGTTTAAAAATAAAAAAATTAACGTAAAATAAATAATAAAAAAAAAAGTAAAGCGCCCCCGTCCCCGTGTGCTCGCGCACAGAAGCGAACGCACACATAAGACGCACCTGCACATGTAAACGGCGTTCATATTACCCATGTGAGGTATCGCTGTGTGCGTTAGAGCGAGAGCAATAATTCTAGAATTGACCTCTGTAACTCTACAACTCTACAATGGATTTTAAGGGGAACCCCAACGCCGAAAAAACAGCGTGGGGGTCCCTCCCAAAATCCATACCAGACCCTTATCCGAGCACACAGCCTTGCCGGTCAGGAAAGGGGGTGGGGATGAGCGAGCGCCCCTCCTGAACCGTACCAGTCCACATGCCCTCAACATGGGGAGGTGGGTGCTTTGGGGCAGTGGGGCCCTGCGCCCCCCCATTCCAAAGCACTTTGTCCCCATGTTGATGGGGACAAGGACCTCTTCCCGACAACCCTGGCCGTTGGTTGTCAGGGTCTGCGGGCGGGGGGCTTATCGGAGTCTGGAAGCCCCCTTTAACAAGGGGGCCCCCAGATCCCAACCCCCCACCCTATGTGAATGAGTATGGGGTACATTGTAGCCCTACCCATTCACCTAAAAAAAAATGTCAAAAATTAAACGCATTACACATTTTTAAAGTAATTTATTAAGGTAGCTCCGTCATCTCTTCCGATTTCTTCTCCCCTTTCCGGCACTTCTGCCTCCTCCACTGACGGGTCTTTCCCGCTCATGTCTTCTAGCCCTCTCCGGTTCTTCTCCCTCTGTCCGCTGTTTTCTCCAGTGTCCGGATCTTCTCCGATATCTTCTCGCTCTTTTGCCCGGTCTTCTCCGCTGTCTTTTCCCTCTGTTCTTCTTCCGATGTTGACTCAATGCTCTCTGCTGCTCTAATGCTGGGTGCGCGGAGTGCCACTACTTATATTGGCATGGGGCAGGGTGACCGGAGGCACGACTCTTATGACGTCACCACCCATCATGCCTCGGGCGGTGACGTCATAAGGGGCGGGGCCTCCGGATGACCCCACACGTAGACCCTGCCCATGCCAATATAAGTAGCGGAACACCGCACACCCAGCATTAGAGTGGCAGAGAGCGTCGAGTCAACATCGGAAGAAGAACAGAGGGAGAATTCCGAACAAAAGAGTGAGAAGATAGCTGAGGAGACCCGGCAGAAGACAGCGGACAGAGTGAGAAGAACCGGACAGGGGAGAAGAACCGGCAGAGGCAGAAGATGTCCGTGGAGGAGGCAGAAGAGCCTGAGGGGGGAGAAGAAATTGGAAGAGACGACAGAGCTGCCTTAATAAATCACTTTAAAAACCTGTGTAATGTGTTTTACTTTTGACATTTTTTTAGGTGAATGGGTAGGGGTACAATGCACGCCATACTCATTCACATAGGGTGGGGGCTGGGATCTGGGGGCCCCCTTGTTAAAGGGGACTTCCAGGTTCCGATAAGCCCCCGCCCGCAGACCCCGACAACCAACAGCCAGGGTTGTCGGGAAGAGGCCCTTGTCCTCATCAACATGGGGACAAGGTGCTTTGGCCCCCCTGCCCCAAAGCACCCCCCCCTATGTTGAGGGCATGTGGCCTGGTACGGTTCAGGAGGGGGGCGGGGCGCTCACTCGTCCCCACCCCCTTTCCTGACCTGCAGGGCTGTGTGCTCGGATAAGGGTCTGTTATGGATTTTGGGGGGACCCCAACGCTTTATTTACGGCGTGGGGGTTCCCCTGAAAATCCATACTAGACCGAAGGGCCTGGTATGCTCTTGGAGGGGGAACCCATGCCGTTTTTTTTTTTTTAAATTTGGCGTGAAGTTCCCCCTAAAGATTTATACCAGACATAGTGCCTGGTATTGTCGGGGATCAAAGTCGGATCCCTGTTCATTGAAGTCGGACGCATGTTGGACTTCAAGTCGCAGGGCAAAGTCGGATCCAAAGTGGTACGACTGTCATGTCATACCAGTGTGAACCCAGCCTTAAAATTGTTTTGGGAAACTGTTGATTGATGGGTTTAGTTCTCCCATGTTCAGTAATGAAGGGGGGGGGGGTCATTGGTTGTGCTGAGGTGAGTTCTGAAGAGCTCTGCTTGCATACTTGCTTTTCATAGTTTGCTGTGTGCAGGTCTTATAAAGAAGAACTCTCATGAGCATTACAAAAAAAATGCAGGTCCATAAATTCATGTCTATATACGGCACCTTTAATAGTTTCTCCAATGAAACCGTATTGAAATGAGTGAAGAAAATCCCTTCCTTATTCCTTGTGTTCCAGCTTCTCTGCTCCTCCCTTGACATAAGCCCAATTTGTGGATTTTACTAACGTTGAGCTCAGCTGCCATCATCCCCTGTTCAGTGCTCAAGGGAGGGGTATGTCAGATAGAGGGCTCCCACCCAGTTCCTTTCTTCCATCCCCTCTGTCTTTTCTTTGGTCACTAGGATGCAGGCGACTAATGCCACGTACACACGATTGGATTTTCCGTCGGAAAAAACTTGGATGGTTTTTCCAACGGAATTCCGCTCCAACTTTTCTTGCATACACAAGGTCACACAAAAGTTCTCTGAACTTTCGACCGTTAAGAACGCGGTGACGTACAATACTTCGACAAGCTGAGAAAATGAAGTCCAATGCTTCAGAGCATGCATCGAATTGTTTCCGAGCATGCGTAGGAATTTTGCGCGTCGGAATTGGTACGGACGATTGGAATTTCCGATCGGAACTTTTTCTGACCGAAAAATTTAAAACCTGCTCTCAATTTCCGACCAAAAGCTCACATCGGACTTTTGCTGGCGGAATTTACGATCGTGTGTACGGGGCATAAGCCTTATGCCCTGTACACACGGTCGGACATTGATCAGACATTCCGACAACAAAATCCATGGATTTTTTCCGACGGATGTTGGCTCAAACTTGTCTTGCATACACACGGTCTCACAAAGTTGTCGGAAAATCTGATCGTTCTGAACGCGGTGACGTAAAGCACGTACATCGGGACTATAAACAGGGCAGTAGCCAATAGCTTTCGTCTCTTAATTTATTCCGAGCATGCGTGGCACTTTGTGCGTCGGATTTGTGTACACACGATCGGAATTTCCGACAACGGATTTTGTTGTCGGAAAATTTTATAGCAAGCTCTCAAACTTTGTGTGTCGGAAATTCCTATGGAAAATGTGTGATGGAGCCTACACACGGTCGGAATTTACGACAACAAGGTCCTATCACACATTTTCCGTCGGAAAATCTGACTGTGTGTACAGGGCATAAGACTAAGCAGCTTCCTTGGTTGCTAGAAGGCAGGTGACTGGGTCTTTAGGGTGCAGGCCTACCTATCTGCTAAGCACTTACTTTTACTATTATTGCAGTTTTTATTGTAAACTCATCGCTCAGGGATTATCTAATAATATATTCATTCCTTTTCACTAATGAAATTACCAATACAAAAAAAACATCTGCTCTGACACCATTTACAAACCTCTAGGGCAGAACTTTCCAGACTGTGGCCCAGGGACTTTAACAGATGGCTGGTGGCATGGGATGGATGTGGGCCTTCCTAGATTTGTCATGTTTACTAAGAAGCGGAGGTGCTAGCTATTCTTGAGATATATATATATATATATATATATATTATATATCCTTCCCATAATCATGTATGTCTAAGGGAGCATTCAGCTTTAAAGGTCCTACATTTATTTGAGCTCAGTTGCCACCATCTTCAGTTCTATGGACACCTGGAAGTGCTCCCACCCAGTTCCCCTGTCTTACCCATTCCCCTGTTCCACCCCCCCCCCCCCTCTGTCTTTTCATTGGTCGTTAGGATACAGGTGACCAGGCCATACAGTGTAATTGGTTTCTGGAATGCAGACAGCTGGGTCACAAAGCATCACTGGTTACTAGAATGCAGGAAGCTGGGTCACACAGCATATTCTGGGACATATTAGAACTGATCTGCACAGTGTCTTTAGTTGTTATGGTGATCCGGACGCCTGCATCCTAGCAACCATTAACACTGTGTTGCCCACATCCTAGTGACCAATGCCCTGATAAAAATGGGTTCCCATGTAATAAAAGATATTAAAAAATAACAAAATAATAATATAAAATAGTAAAATAAAAACAATATTAAAAAAAATTACATTCTATGGAAAATTTTAAAAATATTAGGTAAAAGATGAGTTCTTATGAGACTTGTCCTGAAAACACCTTGCGCCATCTGCTGGTCTACCTAGGGAACTGCAGTACAGACAGGTTGAAAACCCATTCTGTAGGTAGGACCTGGGCAAAAGACTTCAGGTAGCTCTTTTTAGGTGCTGGTATGTAATATATAATTCCAAGTTCAAATCCTCCCTTGCAGTGGGGCTGTTTCTTTCTAGGGGACCATAAAAAGCACTTTTACTTACCTGATCCCCGGCTCCATCAACATACTTTATATTGTGATCACTGACATGCATACATGGTACAATGCGAACATTCAGTTTCTGTATAATCAACTTTAGATCTACCAAAACTATTTAATCAGTTTATATCCAGTCAGACGGGATCTTGCATTACATCTTCTCGGTAGATCTAAAGGAGATTGTACAATCAGATTGTAATAATGTGGTGGAAGGAAGTTCCACATTTTTTACTGCTCTGAGTGTAATGCCCTGTACACACGGTCGGATTTTCCGACGGAAAATGTGTGATAGGACCTTGTTGTCGGAAATTCCGACCGTGTGTAGGCTCCATCACACATTTTCCATCGGATTTTCCGACACACAAAGTTTGAGAGCTTGCTATAAAAATTTTCCAACAACAAAATCCGTTGTCGGAATTTCCGATCGTGTGTACACAAATCTGACGCACAAAGTGCAACGCAAGCTCAGAATAAATAAAGAGATGAAAGCTATTGGCTACTGCCCCGTTTATAGTCCCGACGTATGTGTTTTACGCCACCGCGTTCAGAATGATCGGATTTTCCAACAACTTTGTGTGACCGTGTGTATGCAAGACAAGTTTGAGCCAACATCCGTCGGAAAAAATCCTAGGATTTTGTTGTCGGAATGTCCGATCAAAGTCCGACCGTGTGTACAGGGCATTAGGCTGCTTTCACACTGGGGCGGTGGGGGCGTCGGCGGTAAAACAGCGCTATTTTTAGCGCTGCTTTACCGTCGTTATTGCAGCGGTATTCGGCCGCTAGCGGTGCGGTTTTAACCCCCGCTGGCGGACGAAAAAGGGTTAAAACCGCTCGTATAGCGCGGCTATAGCCGCGCTGTCCCATTGATTTCAATGGGCAGGAGCGGTTTAGGAGCGGTGAATACACCGCTCCTTCACCGCTCCAAAGATGCAGCTTGCAGGAGTTTTTTTCTTCTTCTTCTTTTTTTCCAGCGCACCGCTTCAGTGTGAAAGCCCTCGGGCTTTCACACTGAACAAATAGCAGCGGCTGTTTTGGGTCGGTTTGCAGGCGATATTTTTAGCGCAATAACGCCTGCAAACCGCCCCAGTGTGAAAGGGCTCTAAAGAATCCCTTAGGGACAGTTTACACCATAGAAACGCAGTCCAGATGCGTTCAAGATTATTTTCTGCATGCGTGTTTTTGACGTGTTTTTGATGCGTTCCAGTGCATTTTTTCCTCCTCTTTTTTTCTTAAAGCAGAATTTCAATCATTTTTCCATCTTTCCATCTATTAAATCTTCTGCCCTTGTTGTTTTAACTTTGGATAGTAAAACATTTTTTTTTTCTGCCAAAAAATACCTTATACAGCCCACTTTCTGTTTCTTGTGTAGTAAAAAGCCTATGCTTATGACATCATGCACAGCTCTCTCGCCAGGAAGGGAGGGAGGAGTCAAAAGAGGGCCAATGAGAGCTGCAGAGCTGGAGGTGTGCTTCTGTGTGTCTGTGTAAATCCAGGAAGTGAACAGGCAGCAGCTTCAGCTGCCCACAGATAAAATGATTGCAGCCAGACTCAGTGGAGGGAGATTTCTGCAGCATATTTGGCAAGTACAGAATCACAGTATATATAAAATAATATGCAAAGTGGTTGGAGGGAAGCTTCAGAACGGCAAAGATGTTTTTGTTACAAATTATGTGAGCAGACTGCAGTTCTTCTTTAAACTTACATAAGAACATGTGTGATCCGGTGCGTTTTTGATGCATTTTACAGAGTTCCATTAAAGTCCAGTGCGGGAAAAATGCAGCATGTTTTACTTTTTTTCCTGGAACTGGAACGCACTGGAACTACAAGCACTGGTGTGAACTATGCCATTGAAAACCATATAACCTACTTTCCATGCGTTTTTAATGCTGAAAAAAACCCGCACTGGACTGCATGTGGTGTGAACTGGTCCTTACGCAGTTCAAGATTAAAGTGGTTGTAAATGCTGAAGGTTTTTTTACCTTAATGCATTCTCTGGGAATGACACCATCGCGGCTCTGCCAGTCAGATGACAGCGTGCCACTGAATGCATACTAGCACATTATAACATTGCCTTGCAGGGGGAAATCTTTTTTTTTTTTCAAAATATTACTACCGCTTTAAGAAGCGAGCCTGCACGAGTGCCCCCATAGAAAGTGGCTGGCTATAGTGGGCATTCAGCGTGGGGGGGGGGGAGCCAGGTGTGCCGGAGGGGGACCCCAGAGGTGGAGGACCAGGGCTGCTTTGTGCAAACAGCAGGTAAGAATAAGAAAGGGTAAGTTCACCTTTACACAAGAATCTGTAAGGTGAACTTACACTGGACCCCCTTCCCCATCGCACCCGGTCCCGCAGTACCTGAAGCCGGCAATCTCCTGCACATCGTAAAGCTGCTTTACTGGTCCGGGATCAGAAATCCGACATGGTTTAATATCCTAAACCAGTGATGGCGAACCTCGGCACCCCGGATGTTTTCAAACTACTTTTCCCATGATGCTCAACTACACTGCAGAGTGCATGAGCATCATGGGAAATGTAGTTTCAAAACATTTGGGGTGCCAAGGTTCGCCATCACTGTCCTAAACGTACCTCGTAAAGGTACGTATAGGAAGCATTCTAATTGACGGCGCCGACCAATCAGAACCTGCGTAGCCCATCCTGCCAGCACTGGAGAAGAGGAGAGAAAGACGTGGGGATTTCAAATCCCCGGACCCGTAAACTGGCTAAATGATGTGTCAGTGCGGGAGATTATCGCCCTCAGGTACTGCGGAACCGGGTGCGATGGGGAGAGGGTCCAGTGTAAGTTCACCTTACAGATTTTCTGTAAAGGTGAACTTACACTTTAAAACATTTAAAATCTAAACAAAGATCTTAAAAAAAAAGAAAAAGATGTAAAAAAGAAAAAGAAAAAAATTTTAAAAGTTTAAAAAAATGTATATTTTTTTACATACTGTCACCAGTCAGTGTCCCTGATCACTGCCACACCAGTTATATGATAATGTTGAGCTGCACTGATGACAGTATGTAAAAAAAAACCAAAACTGAAAAAAAAAGAAAATTAAATTTCTTCATTTTCCAAAAGATTGTGACAAAAAAACTTGCCATGCCTCTTACTAAATACCTTGGACTGTCTACTTTCCAAAAAGAGGTAATTTGGGGGATATCTGTACTGTCTTGGCATTTACAGACCTCAAGAAATGAAATACCATAGTTTGTGAACTTTCCTACAGACTAAATAATAAACACTGATTTGGGTTATTTTCACCAAATAAATATAGCAGAATACAGTTTGGCCTAAATTTACAAAGAAAGAATATTTATTTGCTTTATTTTTGTTTTATATTCTTTATTTATACCCAAAGGAGGAACAAGTAATACATTACAAACCGTTAATAACATAGATACATAATTCAATTCTTATAAGTTCTCCATTTAAATATAGTAGTTACATTTCTCTACCTATGCCTTCCGATATATGCATATTAAACTTTATGCACTCATATATCTTCCCTTCCAGAACCTCTCTGTCTTTTGTTATCCTTATCTTCACCTTCCCGCCGACCGTACGCAGATATGCGTACTCGGCTTTCTGGGGTTATACCGGGATGATGCCCACAGCTGCAGGCATCATCCCGGTACCGTTGTTTACAGCGGGCGATCGGCTACCCGTGTATAACAACCGATGCGGCTAAAAGCCGCTCGGCTGTTATACCGGAGGAGCGGGAGGGGACACCCCCCCCTCCCGCCGCCTCCCGCCGCTGTTACCGGGCCTCCGGTGCGATCGGGAGGCCCGGTGTCCATTCGGCGGCCTTCGGCGGCTGGGGGCGGGCTGGAACGAAGCTGTGAGTGGCTTCGTTCCAGCCTTCTCGTTGTAAATGCGGAAGCGACGTCATGACGTCACTTCCCGTTTACTCGGCTGCCAATGGCGCCAAATTTAAAAAAGTACACAGTATTCAGAATCGCCGTTTTCGGCGATCTGAATACTTTGAAGTGTAAAGGAGGGATGGGGGGTCTTTTATGGAGGTCTTTTATGGAGGGATGGACCCCCCATCCCTCCATAAAGAGTACCTGTCACCACCTATTACTGTCACAAGGGATGTTTACATTGCTTGTGACAGCAATAAAAGTAAAAAAAAAAAAAAATTTTTTAAACACAATTTATAAAGTACAAAAATAAATAAAATAATTAAAAAAAAAAAAAAAATTTTTAAAGTGCCCCTGTCCCCGCGAGCTCGCGCAGCGAAGAAAAAACGCATACGGAAGTCGCGCCCGCATATGTAAATGGTGTTCAAACCACACATGTGAGGTATCGCCGCGATCGTCAGAGCGAGAGCAATAATTCTAGCCCTAGACCTCCTCTGTAGCTCAAATCTGGTAACCGTAAAAATTTTTTAAAGCGTCGCCTATGGAAATTCATAGGTACCGTAGTTCGTCGCCATTCCACGAGTGCGTGCAATTATAAAGGGTGACATGTTTGGTATCTGTTTACTCGGCGTAACATCATCTTTCACATTATACAAAAAAATTGGGGTAACTTTACTGTTTGGATTTTTTAAAATTCATGAAAGTGTCACTTTTCCAAAAATTTGCGTTTAAAACACCGCTGCACAAATACCATGTGATAACAAATATTGCAACAATCGCCATTTTATTCTCTAGATTCTCTGCTAAAAAAATATATATAATGTTTGGGGGTTCTAAGTAATTTTCTAGCAAAAAATACGGATTTTAACTTGTAAACACCAAATTTCAAAAATAGGCTTAGTCATGAAAGGGTTAAACGGCAGGATATAGCAGATTCCTCCCTTTGATTTTATATTTCCCCAAGTGTCCCCCAACCCCAAAACAAAAAAAAAAACAAAAAAAAACAAACAAAAAAAAAAGGACCCTCCTACCCCCTCCCTAACCCACCCCTCCCTAATCCTCTCTCCCTGTGGGGGGACGGGTACCTTCATATTATTGTAAACTTCAAAGACCGATCAAACTCATTCCCCTACTGCATCCCCAACAAACTCTTCTCTTCCTCTGAATATACGAATAAATTCTATATTGACCAAGTTTTGATGTATTGCTCTTTTCTATCCTGGGCCGAGAGCACCATGTGTTCTATAGCCCCCACATTTTGGACCCTATTCAGCCACATTGCAATCGATGGTGGCCGAGGGTCTTTCCAACATTGAGCAATACAAGCCTTGGCCTCATTAACAAGATGACATAAGACCGATTTTTTATATGTCTGTAATGGTATTTGTGAAAGGTGCAACAGAAAGAAGGCAGGATCGTCCGGTTTTGGGCAAGTTGTAAATTTTTGAACAATCCTTTGTACCTCTAGCCAATATTGTCTGATCTTAGGACATGTCCAGAATATATGAAGCAAGGTCCCCCGGCCCCTGTCGCATCGCCAGCACTGATCCGAGGCTTCAGGAAAGAACCTACAAAGCTTCGGCGGGGTGTAATACCACCTCATCAGTAGCTTGTAGTTTGATTCCTGCGTTCGAGTAGAAATCGATGAATTCAACGAAAGATATATTATCCTCTGATGTTGAGCCGGCGTAAAGATCTTATTAAGGTCTCTTGCCCAATTTCCAATTCCGGGCATCTCAAAGTTATCTGGGGGGGCAATTAGCATTGTGTATATCTTAGATATCGTTCGGGGGAGGGGCTCCTTCTCTTCACAATATAATTCGAACCTTGTCAGTTCTCGTCTATAATTTGTCGCTGGTCTTAGCGATTCAAAAAAATGACGGAGTTGTAATGCCTGCCAAAAATGTATTTCAAATCGGCCCCCCAGTTGCGTCATTGAGGCAACTGTAGGCCAAGAATCTGAATACAAAAAATGTGATACCTGGGTGTAGCCTCTCTCCCGGAGTCCCAGGAATGCCCCTAACTCCATCCCTGGCCCAAAACCCAGGTTGCCAGTATTGGAAACAGTGGGGATTGTATTGACGAATATTTATGGTTCTGACAAATTTTAGAACCTATTCGCAATGTCGAGCCTATAAGGGGGTGTTTTTTAAGGGAGACCGGTAGTGTTGCATTGCACCAAATCGCTCTGCGTAGGGGTACCCGGCTGAAACCTTGTTCCAATTCTGTCCATAGTTTAAATTCTGTGTGTCTGCACCAGTCAATAACCCTACCGACGTGGACCGCTTGATGGTATTTAGATACGTCTGGGACTGCTAAGCCGCCATAGCATTTAGGTATGGTCATACAGCTTCTGCTAATCCTTGGTCGCTTATTTGCCCAGATAAATTTAGTAAAAAGCGAATCTACTTGACGGAAGAAGGCAGTTGGAATATCTATCGGTAGGGCCTGAAATAAATACAAAAATTTTGGTAAAATATTAGTTATGATAATGTTACAAAGGCCAAACCATGAATGAAATCCATGTTGCCATTTATCCAATAGAGAACGAACTGCCTTATATAACGGGGGAGGGGGGGGGGGGAATTTAAGCTAAAGGTCTTCTCTATTTTTGATGGAATGCATGTGCCCAAGTATTTTAGCGCTGACCCTACCCATTTAAAGTTAAAGTTAGATTGTATGGTTTGCTGTACCGCTAAGGGGAGGGCCACGCCCATCGCCTCCGATTTCACATAGTTCATTTTTAAATTCGTTAATGCTCCATATCCTTCAATTACCTTCATCAAATTCGGCAGAGAAACATGTGGACTAGACAGAGAAAACAGCAGATCGTCTGCGTAAGCTGAAATTTTGTAATTACGATCCCTTATTTGAAGTCCCTGGATGTCTGGGTTTTTCCTGATTTTATTCAGCAATGGTTCCAGAGAAAGGGCTAACAACATAGGGGAAAGTGGGCATCCCTGGCGCGTTCCATTTGAGATTTTAATCGGCTCCGAATATACCCCGTTTACTTTAACCAGAGCCTGAGGTGAGGCATACACCCCGGCAATCCATCGTAACATATGTTCTCCTACTCCCATATGCCTCAATACCAAAACATAAAATGCCAACTGACCCTATAAAACGCTTTTTCTGCGTCAGTGCTCAAGAAGATGGAGGGAGTTTTTGTTTTGTTGGCACAGTGGACTATTTGCAAAATTTTATAACAGAAACAAAGAAAAACACTTTTTTTTTTACAAAATTTTCTTGTTTTGTTTATTTAGCAAAAAATAAAAAACCCAGTGCTGATTAAATTCAATTTCAAGAAAGCTCTATTTGTGTTAAAAAAAGGATAAACATTTCATTTGGGTACAGTGTTGTATGACTGCGCAATAGTCATTAAAAGTGTGAGAGCGCTAAACGCTGAAAATTGGCCTGGGCAGGAAGGGGGTGAAAGTGCCCAGTACTGTAACTAGTTAAACAGTTTATTCCCAATACTGTAGTCACCATTGATAAATATACGTATATTGTACATACAGTGTCTCACAAAGGTGAGTACACCCCTCACATTTTTGTAAATATTTTATTATATCTTTTCATGTGACAACACTGAAGAAATTACACTTTGCTACAATGTAAAGTAGTGAGTGTACAGCTTGTATAACAGTGTAAATTTGCTGTCCCCTCAAAATAACTCAACACACAGCCATTAATGTCTAAACCGCTGGCAACAAAAGTGAGTACACCCCTAAATGAAAATGTCCAAATTGGGCCCAAAGTGTCAATATTTTGTGTGGCCACCATTATTTTCCAGCACTGCCTTAACCCTCTTGGGCATGGAGTTCACCAGAGCTTCACAAGTTGCCACTGGAGTCTTCTTCCACTCCTGGATGACATCACGGAGCTGATGAATGTTACAGACCTTGCGCTCTTCCACCGTCCGTTTGAGGATGCCCCACAGATGTTCAAAAGGGTTTAGGTCTGGAAACATGCTTGGCCAGTCCATCACCTTTACCCTCAGCTTCTTTAGCAAGGCAGTGGTCATCTTGGAGGTGTGTTTGGGATCATTATCATGCTGGAATACTGCCCTGTGGCCCAGTTTCCTGAAGGGAGGGCATCATGCTCCGCTTCAGTATGTCACAGTACATGTTGGCATTCATGGTTCCCTCAATGAACTGTAGCTCACCAGTGTCGGGAGCACTCATGCAGCCCCAGACCATGACACTCCCACCACCATGTTTGACTGTAGGCAAGACACACTTGTCTTTGTACTCCTCACCTGGTTGCTGCCACACACGCTTGACACCATCTGAACCTAATAAGTTTATCTTGGTCTCATCAGACCACAGGACATGGTTCCAGTAATCCATGTCCTTAGTCTGCTTGTCTTCAGCAAACTGTTTGCGGGCTTTCTTGTGCACCATCTTTAGAAGAGGCTTCCTTCTGGGACGACAGCCATGCAGACCAATTTGATGCAGTGTGCGGCGTATGGTCTGAGCACTGGAAGGCTGACCCCTCCCCCCCTTCAACCTCTGCAGCAATGCTGGCAGCACTCATACATCTATTTCCCAAAGACAATATATGACGCTGATCACGTGCACTCAACTTCTTTGGTCAACCATGACGAGGCCTGTTCTGAGTGGAACCTGTCCTGTTGAACCCCTGTATGGTCTTGGCCACCGTGTTGTAGCTCAGTTTCAGGGTCTTGGCAATCTTCTTATAGCCTAGGCCATTTTTATGTAGAGCAACAATTCTTTTTTTCAGATCCTCAGAGAGTTCTTTGCCATGAGGCACTATGTTGAACTTCCAGTGATCAGTATGAGAGAGTGAGAGCGATAAATTTAACACACCTGCTCCCCATTCACACCTGAGACCTTGTAACACTAATGAGTCACATGACACCGGGGAAATGGCTAATTGGGCTCAATTTGGACATTTTCACTTAGGGGTGTACTCACTTTTGTTGCTAACGGTTTAGACAATAATGGCTGTGTGTTGAGTTATTTTGAGGGGACAGCAAAGTTACACTGTTATACAAGCTGTACATACTGAAGCAGAGCATGATCGGAGACTGGTCCGCAGGGCAGTATTCCAACATGATAATGACCCCAAACACACCTCCAAGACGACCACTGCCTTGCTAAAGAAGCTGAGGGTAAAGGTGATGGACTGGCCAAGCATTTCTCCAGACCTAAACCCTTTTGAGCATCTGTGGGGCATCCTCAAATGGAAAGTGGAGGAGCGCAAGGTCTCTAATATCCACTAGCTCCGTGATGTGGAAGAGGACTCTAGTGGCAACCTGTGAAGCTCTGGTGAACTCCATGCCCAAGAGGGTTAAGGCAGTGCTGGAAAATAATGGTGGCCACACAAAATATTGACACTTTAGGCCCAATTTGGACATTTTCACTTAGGGGTGTACTCACTTTTGTTGCCAGCGGTTTAGACATTAATGGCTGTGTGTTGAATTATTTTAAAGGGACTATCAAATTTACACTGTTATACAAGCTGTACACTCACTACTTTACATTGTAGCAAAGTGTCATTTCTTCAGGTTTGTCACATGAAAAAATATAATATTTTCAAAAATGTGAGGGGTGTACTCACTTTTGTGAGATACTGTATCTGATGTTGCTTCATAGCTCCCAACTGGCTCTCTTTTGGAATTAGATCGCTGTGTTCCTCTTCCAGGAGGAGATCTCAGCCATAGCATGCTGCAGATTTAACTTACAATAGGTTTTGGTAAGATCTCCTGCTGCTAGGATATAGTCTGTTATCTAAGTTGATGATGGATGTTCTTCCTCTTCCTACTGTGGGCTCCTCCAGTTTGCACCATACCACACCACACCTGAGCTGGGTATATGAAACTCCTGCAGTGATGTAAGACACTTGGAGGACTCAATGCTTTGTACATACCAAACAGTTTCCTGACTGTTGCCCGTGATCCCCTGCTTTGTCTTGCAGATTCCCACCACGTGGTTACACAATGGCAGCAGATGGTGAGGTTATTGAGAAAAAAGCTGTACGGTTAAAATTGTGTAATGCCACGAAGAAGACCACTCTACTGCAACAGACAGAGGCTGGATGTCCGGATAGATTAGAACATCGTCATAATGCTCATTCACATGTATTTTGGTTTCTGGAAAGCGATCTATGCTCAGATCGCTCTTTAGAGAGAATTTGACAGGCAGTGAGGAGGTGTTGGACCCCACAGTAACATGCCGCAACCACATGCATTGCATGAGGTTGTGGGGCACTTGCATAGCGGTCCCAGAAACAGGGGGTATAATTATTGCCACAAAGCAAAGCGTTGCAGCCGCGGCATGTATACACTCCTGGCTACTGCCCTAATGCAGTTTAAAGGTGAGTGGTTCAGGGTGGAGTGTGTTGGGGTAAGACCGAGGCTCCCAACCACTAGTGAGAACAAACCCATAATCAGCAAAAGGAGATGCTGGAGCCACGCAACAGTAAGTTTAACGTGGCCAGTCCACCCAAAACTGATTTTTCCATTTTTGCTGTGTACTGAGGAGTTACACAGCCTGGCAGTTTCTTATATCCCTCACTATTTTTACAAAATTTTCTGACAGAAACTAAGAAAAATACCACCAAAAGGAAGCTCTATCTGTGTAAAAAAAAAATTATAAAAATGTCATATGGGTACAGTGTTGCATGACCGCGCAATTGTCATTCAAAGTGAGACAGCTCTGAAAGCTGAAAATTGGCCTGGACAGGAAGGGGGTAAAAGTGCTCAGTATTGAAGCGGTTAATATTGATTAGACCCTGGGCAAACATTTTTGTGCCCCCGCCAACCCATACATTTTCGCTCTCCACCCCAACATCTGAAAAAAACAGCAAAAACACCCATAGAATTATCTCAAACTTTAATGAGCCATACTGCCCCCTGTCATTACACAGGACCCCCTTCCCATAAAACCCCCATCTTTACACAGGACCCCCTCTCCCATACTAACCCCATCTTTACACAGGACCCCATCATTACACAGGACCCTCTCCCCATAGTACCCCCATCTTTACACATGACCCCCTCCCCCATACTACCCCCATCATTACATAGGACCCTCTCCCCCATACTACCCCCATCATTACACAGGACCACCTCTCCCATACTAACCCCATCTTTACACAGGACCCCCTCCCCCATACTACCCCATCATTACACAGGACCCACTCCCCCATACTACCCTCATCTTTACACAGGACCCCCTCCACCATAATACCCCCATCATTACACAGGACGCTCTCCCCCATAATACCCTCATCTTTACACGGGACCCCCTCCCCCATACTACCCCAATCATTACATAGGACCCTCTCCCCTATACTACCCCCATCATTACACAGGACCCCCTCTCCCATACTAACCCGATCTTTACAACAGGACCCCCTCCCCCATACTACCCCATCATTACACAGGACCCTCTCCCCCATAACACCCCCATCATTACACAGGACCCTCTCCCCATAGTACCCCCATCTTTACACATGACCCCCTCCCCACACTACCCCCATCATTACATAGGACCCTCTCCCCCATACTACCCTCATCATTACACAGGACCCTCTCCCCCATACTACCCCCATCATTACACAGGACCACCTCTCCCATACTTACCCCATCTTTACACATGACCCCCTCCTCCATACTACCCCATCATTACACAGGACCCTCTCCCCCATAACACCCCCATCATTACACAGGACCCTCTCCCCATAGTACCCCCATCTTTACACATGACCCCCTCCCCACACTACCCCCATCATTACACAGGACCCTCTCCCCCATACTACCCCCATCATTACACAGGACCACCTCTCCCATACTAACCCCATCTTTACACATGACCCCCTCCCCCATACTACCCCATCATTACACAGGACCCTCTCCCCCATACTACCCCCATCTTTACACAGGACCCCCTCCCCCATAATACCCCATCATTACACAGGACCCTTTCCCCCATAGTACCCCCATATTTACACAGGAACCCCCCCCTTCATACTACCCCCATCTTTACACAGGACCCCCTCCCCCAGCTGCCCCTTTGCCCCACGTTAATGACGGCCCTGAAAGGAAAGATGAAGTTCATATTTAATATTAAAGTATATATGTACAGTATCTCAAAAAAAGTGAGTACACCCCTCACATTTTTTTACATATTTTATTCTATCTTTTCATGTGACAACACTGAAGAAATTACACTTTTCTACAATGTAAAGTAGTGAGTGTACAGCTTGTATAACAGTGTAAATTTGCTGTCCCCTCAAAATAACTCAACACACAGCCATTAATGTCTAAACCGCTGGCAACAAAAGTGAGTACACCTCTAAGTGAAAATGTCCAAATTGGGCTCAAAGTGTCACCATTATTTTCCAGCACTGCCTTAACCCTCTTGGGCATGGAGTTCACCAGAGCTTCACAGGTTGCCACTGGAGTCCTCTTCCACTCCTCCATGACAACATCATGGGGCTGGTGGATGTTAGAGACCTTGCGCTCCTCCACCTTCCATTTGAGGATGCCCCACAGATGCTCAATAGGGTTTAGTTCTGGAGACATGCTTGGCCAGTCCATCACCTTTATCCTCAGCTTCTTTAGCAAAGCAGTGGTCGTCTTGGAGGTGTGTTTGGGGTCGTTATCATGTTGGAATACTGCCCTGCGGCCCAGTCTCTGAAGGGAGGAGATCATGCTCTGCTTCAGTATGTCACAGTACATGTTGGCATTCATGGTCCCCTCAATGAACTGTAGCTCCCCAGTGCTGGCAGCACTCATGCAGCCCCAGACCATGACACTTGGACCACTATGCTTGACTGTAGGCAAGACACACTTGTCTTTGTACTCCTCACCTGGTTGCTGCCACACACGCTTGACACCATCTGAACCAAATAAGTTTATCTTGGTCTCATCAGACCACAGGACATGGTTCCAGTAATCCATGTCCTAATGCCGCGTACACACGGTCGGACTTTCCGGCATACTTGGTCCGGCGGACCAGAGTGTGCCGGACAATCCGCCCGTGTGTAGGCACCGGCGGACTTTTCCGGCGGACTTTTTCCCAAAAGCCCGCCGGACCTAGATTTGAAGAAAGTTCTAAATCTTTCCGCCGGACTCAGTTTCGGGCGGAAAGTCCGCTCGTGTGTGTGCTGGTCCGACGGACCAGATACAACACGAGGGCAGGGTATTGCATCTCACGCTCGCTGCAATAGGAAAAACACATTTTCCTATTGCGGCGAGCGCGGGGCATACCAGGCCCTTAGGTCTGGTATGGATTATAAAGGGGAACCCCGCTACGCCGAAAAAACGGCGTGGGGTCCCCCTAAAATCCATACCAGACCCCGATCCGAGCACGCAGCCTGGCCGGTCAGGAAAGGGGGTGGGGACGAGCGAGCGCCCCCCCCCCCCTCCTGAACCGTACCAGGCCGCATTCCCTCAACATGGGGGTGGGTGCTTTGGGGGAGGGGGGCGCCCTGCGCCCCCCCCCCAAAGCACCTTGTCCCCATGTTGATGAGGACAAGGGCCTCTTCCCGACAACCCTGGCCGTTGGTTGTCAGGGTCTGCGGGCGGGGGCTTATCGGAATCTGGGAGCCCCCTTTAATAAGGGGGCCCCCAGATCCCGGCCCCCCACCCTATGTAAATGAGTATGGGGTACATGGTACCCCTACCCATTTACCTAGGAAAAAAGTGTAAGTAATAAAACACACTACACAGGTTTTTAAAATATTTTATTAAACAGCTCCGGGGGGGGGGATCTTCCTCCGGCTTCGGGGGTCTTCTTCCGGCTTCGGGGGTCCCTCCGCTTCATCTTCTCCCGGCGTCCGGTTGGTTCTTCTCCGCTCTCTTCTCCCGGTGTTCCTGTTCTTCGGCCGGCTCCTCTGCTGTCTTCAAGTAGCTCTCTTGCCAGCAGAGGTCCGGACTTCTGGGCTTCTGGGCTTCTGGGCTTCTGGGCTTCTCTTCCCCAGATGTTGACACGACGCTCTCTCCTGCTGGACTGCTCTCCGAGGGCTGCGTTGTGACTTATATAGGTGGAGACCCCGCCCCCTTTTGATGTCACAGTCCCTGGGCATGCTGGGACTGTGACGTGTTAGGGGGCGTGGTCAACATCACCCAGTGACCACGCCCCCTAAAACGTCACAGTCCCAGCATGCCCAGGGACTGTGACATCAAAAGGGGGCGGGGTCTCCACCTATATAAGTCACAACGCAGCCCTCGGAGAGCAGTCCAGCAGGAGAGAGCGTCGTGTCAACATCTGGGGAAGAGAAGCCCAGAAGCCCAGAAGCCCAGAAGTCCGGACCTCTGCTGGCAAGAGAGCTACTTGAAGACAGCAGAGGAGCCGGCCGAAGAACAGGAACACCGGGAGAAGAGAGCGGAGAAGAACCAACCGGACGCCGGGAGAAGATGAAGCGGAGGGACCCCCGAAGCCGGAAGAAGACCCCCGAAGCCGGAGGAAGATCCCCCCCCCCGGAGCTGTTTAATAAAATATTTTAAAAACCTGTGTAGTGTGTTTTATTACTTACACTTTTTTCCTAGGTAAATGGGTAGGGGTACCATGTACCCCATACTCATTTACATAGGGTGGGGGGCCGGGATCTGGGGGCCCCCTTATTAAAGGGGGCTCCCAGATTCCGATAAGCCCCCCGCCCGCAGACCCCGACAACCAACGGCCAGGGTTGTCGGGAAGAGGCCCTTGTCCTCATCAACATGGGGACAAGGTGCTTTGGGGGGGGGGGGCGCGCAGGGCGCCCCCCTCCCCCAAAGCACCCACCCCCATGTTGAGGGCATGCGGCCTGGTACGGTTCAGGAGGGGGGGGGCGCTCGCTCGTCCCCACCCCCTTTCCTGACCGGCCAGGCTGCGTGCTCGGATCGGGGTCTGGTATGGATTTTAGGAGGACCCCACGCCGTTTTTTCGGCGTAGCGTGGTTCCCCTTTATAATCCATACCAGACCTAAGGGCCTGGTATGCCCCGCGACGGGGCTAGTAAGGTGTCAATCTCGCCGATAAAAGCGGCAAGATTGACATCCTTTTCTAGTCCCGTCGCACCTGAGTCACGTTCAAAATGAACGGACTTGTCCGTGTGTGGGCAAGTCCGTTCATTCTGAAAGTCCGCCGGAACTCCGGCGAAAGTCCGTCGGAAAGACGGGCGGACTTAGCCCGCCGGAAGGTCCCGGCGTGTGTGGGCAAGTCCGTCCGTTTTAAAGTCTGGCGCACCTGGCGGACAAAGTCCGTCGGAAAGTGTGCCGGACCAAGTAGGATAGAAAGTCCGCTCGTGTGTACGCGGCATCAGTCTGCTTGTCTTCAGCAAACTGTTTGCAGGCTTTCTTGTGCATCATCTTTAGAAGAGGCTTCCTTCATGGATGACAGCCATGTAGACCAATTTGATGCAGTGTGCGGCGTATGGTCTGAGCCATAGGTATGCGCAGCCTTTTGCATTAGGGTGTGCACCCCAAAGCTCAAACACACACACCTTTCTCTGCAGCCTGAGCTGCACGGGCCAGTAAATGAATGGGAAGTGCACTGTGCTGAGTGGCTTCCTGTTGATTCACAAACTGGAACATAGTACACACCGTTTACTATGCTTCAGTTATGAATGGACACAGTAAGCAAGTGTGTTCACTGTGTTCATTTAGAAAAATGAACACGTTTCCATCCTGAAACATCCCCTGCAGCAGCCTAGAGGAGAGCAGGGAAGCCAGCAGCACTGCAGGGTGGGTGGCCAACAAGAATTAGGGGCCTGGGCTGTAGGGGGAATCGGCACCGCACATAGTGGTTAGGGTGTGCCCAGGCACACCTGGAACACCCCCTGTGCACGCCTATGGTCTGAGCACTGACAGGCTGACCCCCCCACCCCTTCAACCTCTGCAGCAATGCTGGCAGCACTCATACATCTATTTCCCAAAGTCGACCTCTGGATATGACGCTGATCACGTGCGCTCAACCTCTTTGGTCAACCATGGCGAGGCCTGTTCTGAGTGGAACCTGTCCTGTTAAACCGCTGTATGGTCTTGGCCACTGCGCTGCAGATCAGTTTCAGGGTCTTGGCAATCTTCTTATTGCCTAGGCCATCTTTATGTAGAACAATTCTTTTTTCAGATCCTCAGAGAGTTCTTTGCCATGAGATGCCATGTTGAACTTCCACTGACTAGTATGAGAGAGTGAGAGCGATAACACCAAATTTAACACACCTGCTCCCCATTCATACCTGAAACCTTGTAACACTAACAAGTCACATGACACCAGGGGAGGGAAAATGGCTAATTGGGACCAATTTGGACATTTTCACTTAGGGGTGTACTCACTTTTGTTGCCAGATAGATATTAATGGCTGTGTGTTGAGTTATTTTGAGGGCAAATTTACACTGTTATACAAGCTGTACACTCACTACTTTACATTGTAGCAAAGTGTCATTTCTTCAGTGTTGTCACATGAAAAGATATAATAAAATATTTACAAAAATGTGAACGGTGTACTCACTTTTGTGAGATACTGTGTGTATAGATACTTTTTTTCCCATTTGGATTGAGAAGAAAAGGGTTAAAACGCCTGCCAGTTCATTTTATCCATTATTGTGGCCATACATGCTTTGATAAATTATTGATTTCTTTTCCAGTCAATCTCTTTGGATAGGGAAAATCAATCTGTAGTCGACGATCCGTAATTAGATTGATATGCCACAATTGGGGAAAATAGATTTCCTCATATATAAACAGACAGCCGGTCCATTTACATCCGGCTGCCCATAGAGCACAGCGGGCTCTGTCCGTGTCCGCTCTACAGAGGACACGGACCTGTCATCCGCCCACTCTGCTCTGGTCAGCAGGGGATCAACGGACAGATCCCTTACTAAATAGAGCCCACCCCGTGTAAAAAGGGCATTATTGTGAGTGATTAAAATACGATTGTATTCACAAACAAAAAAATCTCAGTGCCGCCAATTGATGTCAAAAACTTTTGCCGCGGCCGACTGATTTGGTTTGATCACATCCAGTCTAAATCAAATGGCTATGGCTATTCAATTGGTTGCAGATTTGACTGTTTCGATTGAAAGGCACATCGATCGGATAATAAAATCGAGGCGTATGTGGCCACCATTAGGGAGATTTTCTTTCACTTCCTATTTGAGAGTTGCTACAGGAAAGTGAAAGGAAATCTCTACAAATTGAGGGAATTCCACTCTTAAGCTGGCTATAGACGGTTTGAATCTGAGCTGAGATTCAAACCATGTATGGACAGGCTGAATGTATCCAAGCTGACCGATCCATCACCTTGGGTACAACCAGCCTGTCGGATTTTACATGCGATTATTGCTAGCAGGTATAATAGCCGCTAGCAGTAATCACTGTGTTTCCCCCAGCAGAGACGGCTCCCTCTGCCACCCTGCTAGGAGCGCACAATCGCTGACTATGTTGATGGGGGAATCAAGCGATTTTATTTCCTGCAACCAAAAAAAATTGCTATGTCTATCGATGGCTTTAGTGCTCATTGACACCGGCAATAAAAACACTGTGCACTCATGCATAGAATGTATAGTTTTGTGCCTATTTGTATGCAGCAGGATGTGACCTCTTGCATACGGATGTAATATTTTACAGATTTTTATATGCAGGATCACATTACCAGAGGCTGGCAGAAAGATATTGAGCAAAAAATGCAATTTATATTCTGTACAGACACTGCGTATCCATGCTACAAGCATGTAAACATGAATATTGCCTAATTATTCACTTATCCTCTTCTAGCTGCCACTTGTACACGTATGCGCAGAACTGATTGCGCTCAAAGGTAGATTTTTCTTCTTTTTTTTTTTACTCCTCTGAACTCATTGCTGCATTACAGATCTTTATGTAGCAGTGTGCATTTGTCCCATATACAGTTGTGCTCATAAGTTTACATACCCTGGCAGAATTTATGATTTCTTGGCCATTTTTTAGAGAATATGAATGATAACACAAAAACTTTTCTTTCACTCATGGTTAGTGTTTGACTGAAGCCATTTATTATCAATCAACTGTGTTTACCCTTTTTAAATCATAATGGCAACAGAAACTACCCAAATGACCCTGATCAAAAGTTGACATACCCTGGTGATTTTGGAATGATAACATGCACACAGGTTGACACAAAGGGGTTTGAATGTCTATTAAAGGTAACCATCCTCACCTGTGATCTGTTTGCTTGTAATTAGTGTGTGTGTATAAAAGGTCAATGAGTTTCTGGACTTCTGAGAGACCCTTGCATCTTTCATCCAGTGCTGCACTGACGTTTCTGGATTCTGAGTCATGGGGAAAAAGCAAAAGAATTGTCAAAGGATCTGTGGGAAAAGGTAGTTGAACTGTATAAAACAGGAAAGGGATATAAAAAGATATCCAAGGAATTGAAAATGTCAATCAACAGTGTTCAAACTCTAATCAAGAAGTGGAAAATGAGGGGTTCTGTTGAAACCAAACCACGGTCATGTAGACCAACTAAAATTTCGGCCACAACTGCCAGGAAAATTGTTTGGGATGCAAAGAAAAACCCACAAATAACTTCAGGTGAAATACAGGACTCTCTGAAACAATGTGGTGTGGCTGTTTCAAGATGCAGAATAAGGAGGCATTTGAAGAAAGATGGGCTACATGGTTGAGTCACCAGAAGAAAGCCATTACTATGCAAATGTCAAAAAGTATCCCGCTTACAATACGCCAAACAGCACAGAGACAAGCCTCAAACCTTCTGGCACAAAGTCATTTGGAGTGTTGAGACCAAAATTGACCTTTTTGGCCACAACCATAAGCGCTACATTTGGAGAGGAGTCAACAAAGCCTATGATGAAAGGTACACCATTCCTACTGTGAAACACGGAAGTGGAGTTGCTGATGTTTTGGGGATGTGTGACCTACAAAGGCACAGGAAATTTGGTCAAAATTGTTAGCAAGATGAATGCAGTATGTTATCAAAAAATACTGGAGGAACATTTGTATTCATCAGCCAGGAAGCTGCGCATGGGACATACTTGGACATTCCAACATGACAATGATCCAAAACACAAGGCCAAGTCGACCTGTCATTGGCTACAGCAGAATAAAGTGAAGGTTCTGGAGTGGTCATCTCAGTCTCCTGACCTCAATATCACTGAGCCACTCTGCGGAGATCTCAAACGTGCAGTTCATGCAAGACAGCCCAAGAATTTACAGGAACTGGAGGCTTTTTGCCAAGAGGAATGGGCAGCTTTACCATCTGAGAAGATAAAGAGCCTGATCCACAAATACCACAAAAGACTTCAAGCTGTCATTGATGTTAAAGTGGGCAATACATGGTATTAAGAACTGGGGTATGTAACCTTTTGATCAGGGTCATTTGTGTAGTTTCTGTTCTCATTCTGATTTAAAAAGAGTAAACCCAGTTGATTGATAATAAATGGCATCAGCCAAACACTAACCATGAGTGAAAGAAATGTTTTTGTGTTATCATTCATATTCTCTGAAAAATGAAATGAAAGAAATCATAAATTCTGCCAGGGTATGTAAACTTATGAGCACAACTGTACAACAATGCACCTTTGTTCAGATCTGAAAACAAAAAAAGCTACAAGGCTACAAGCATGGCGTTTTTTTTTCACCCGTATTCAAGTGACCTAGAATTGTATAGGTCTGTTCACACAGCTGCCTCTGGGACCATAATGTTGGGCTGTGTTCAGCAGCATTAAAAAAATTAAAAATAGTTTGTGTATTTTGGGGAGATTTCTCTCTGAAGCACAGACAGCAATAAAGGCCTGGCATAGATTTGAACTACTTGCCGAGTTGCCGACCAGCGACGTACCGGTGCATTGCTAGACTTCGAGTAGTTAGGCTTGCTTCACACCTATGCATTTTTAGTGCTTTTTGCATTTTGCAGATTTGCTCAACAGAACGTGTTCCGTAGGAAACCATGTTAAATGGGGTGTAGTGCAAATCTGCAAAATTCAAAAAGCACTAAAAATGCATAGGTGTGAATCCAGCTTTATACAGGGATGATGGCTGCAAGTAGCCGCTGGATTGCTTTTACAAGGAGTGGGATGGGATGTCCCCCCCTTCCGCCGCCTTCTGCGGCTTGATCAGGATCTCCCATCCCACTGGGAGTCCCGATCAACCAGCCACCGATTCCGCCGGCTGATCATAGAGCCCAGCAAAGACCTGATCGCCTTTGTTGGGCTCTATGATATAATAACCCGGAAGCGATGCCATCACAGAGCTTCCGGGTTACCCGGATGTAAGTGCCACCATTTTAAAAAAAAAAAGCATTTGATCTCACTGATCTTGGTGTGATCAAATTCTTGGGATTTGGAGTAATATAGACCCCCAATCTCTTAATAAAGAGTACATGTCACATGCCTATTGCTGTCACAAGGGATGTTTACATTCCAACCCCTTTCACACTGAAGTGCTATTCAGGCGCTTTCACGCTAAAAATAGTGCCTGAAAAGCTCACGAAAACCTATTTCCATTAAAATCAATGAATGCTTTCACACTGGGGCAGTGGGCTGGCAGGGCAGTGAAAAAACGCCCCCCTCCATTGAAATGAATGGAAAGCTCTTCAAAAGCGCCTGAAAAGCTCTTCAAAAGCACTTAGTATTTTACTGGCAGTTTTGAAGCGCCTCAGTGTGAAAGGGGCCTTTTAAAAAAAGTAACTATAGTGCCCCCATCCCCTAACGCAATACCTGTCTGAATTCTAGCAATGGAGGATACTAGGCAGCAATAGCCACTTGCATCCTAACAAGGGAGGTCGCTAAGCGTCCATTGCTACCCGCCTTCTAGCAATGGTGGATGCTAGGCAGCAATTACTGTCTGCATTCTAGCAATGGAGCATGCTAAGTAGAAATAGTTATCTGCATCATATCAATGGAGGATTCTAGGCAGCAGTAGCTGCCAGCATCCTAGCAACTGAGGTTGCTAAGCATCAAATGCTACCTGCCTCCTAGCAACAGAGGACACTAAGTAGCAATAGCTACCTGCCTTTCTAGAAACAGTGGACGTTAGGCAGAAATTGCTGTCTGCATTCTAGCAATGGATGATGCTAGGCAGCAATAGCTGTCTACAGTCTATCAATGGAGGATTCTAGGCAGCAATAACCGCCAGCATCCTAGCAACTGAGGTCACTAAGCATCAAATGCTACCTGCCTCCTAGCAACAGAGGGCACTAGGTAGCAATAGCTACCTGCCTCCTATCATTGGACGATTCTAGGCAGCAATAGCTGCCAGCATCCTAGTAACTGAGGTCGCTAAGCGTCAAATGCTTCCTGGCTCCTAGCAACAGAGGGCACTAGGTAGCAATAACTACCTGCCTCCTATCAATGGAGGATTCTAGGAAGCAATAGCTGCCAGCATCCTAGCAACTGAGGTAGCTAAGCGTCAAATGCTACCTGCCTCCTAGCAACAGAGGGCACTAGGTAGCAATCGCTACCTGCCACCTAGCAATGGAGGATGCTAGACAGCAATTGCTTTCCGTATTCTAGCAATGGTGGATGCTAGGCAGCAAAAGCTGTCTGCATTCTATCAATGAAGGATTCTAGACAGCAATAGCCGCCAGCATCCTAGCAACTGTGGACGCTAAGCATCAAATGCTACCTGCCTCCTAGCAACGGTGGACGCTAGGCAACAACTGTTGTCTGCATTCTAGCAATGGAGGATACTAGGCAGCAATAGCTGTCTGTGTGTTCCAGCAATGGAGGATGCTAGATGTTCCTAAGCTCAATAGCTACCTGCCTCCTATCAACAAAGGACACTAGGGGACAATAGATACCTGTGTTCCAGCAAACAATAGGCTGGATTAACGCTGAACACTTGTCCCCATGGAAATGTTGCTCAACGTACAGCATACAGAATACTTTTTCTGTAGGATCTTGATGCAGGCTTCAGCCGTGTATACAGTATGTACGGTGTACCCATATTGCTATTGGCAAATCCCCAGTTGGGTTCTGCTAAGGTCAAAAAGGTCCATTCATTGTAGACTTCAGACAATGGGAAGATCGTTCCACTAACTTCTCTGTGTGTTAAAAACTGACAATGAAGTGTTTATCAAAAAAACAGAGACAGTTTTCTAGATTATATCTCCCCTGAGAACAGTTTAGATTTCAGTAATTGATAAGTCTGCCCTGCTGCTTTTTTTTTTTTTTTTAAATCTAACGCTATTATATGTAAAACATTATCTAAGTGGTTAACACTGTTACCATGTGGTACTGAAATCCACGGTTCAGGCCCCCTTCAGATCTTTGCAAGCCCATTGCCTTGCCTTAATCACTTACCTTCTGGGCACTCTCACCCCCTTCCTGCTCAGCTTTCAGCACTGTCACACTTTGAAAGATAAATTGCCACGCTCATGCAACACTGTACACATATGAAATTTGTAATATTTTGTTGAGACAGATAGAGATTATTTTTGGAAGTATTTAATCACCGCTGGTTTTTTTTTTTTTTTTTTTTTGCTAAACAAACAAAAAAAAGACCAACAATTTTGAAAGAAAATATTTTTCTTATTTTAACAATTTTGCAGACAAATAATTTTTCTCCTTCGCTGATGTGCACTGATGGGCATTGATAGGCTGCACTAATGGGCACTGATGAGGCGGCACTGATGGGTACTGATGAGGCAGCACTGATAAGGCGGCACTGATGGGGAGGCACTGGTGGACACTGATTAGGAGGCACTGATGAGGCTGCACTAATAGGCAGCGCTGATGGGCACTGATAGGCAGGACTGATGGGCACCGATAGGCAGCACTAAAGGGCACTGATAGGCAGCGCAGATGGACACTGATAGGCGGCACTGATAGGTGGCACTTATAGGCAGCACTGATGAGGAGGCACTGATAGGTGGCACTAATGGGCACTGATTTGCAACACTGATGGGCACTGATTGACAACACTGATGGGCACTGATTGACAACACTGATGGGTACTGTTGGGGCTGCACTGATCATCAGGACACTGATGATCAGTGCCCTGATTATTAGTGTAGATGTCTCCTTTCACTCTGGCCATTACCGGCCAGAGTGAGAGGAGGCATCTACACGAGGAGAGGAATGCCGATAACAGTTAAATGTGTCCACATTGTGATCAGCTGTGATTGGACACAGCTGATCACATGGTAAAGGGCCACTGTATTTGGCCCTGTACCTTGTTCACAGAGCGTGCTGGATGCATGTGTCAGTGGGCGTGGTTTTAGGAGGATGTCAATAGACGCCCTCCCAGAACTAGACGACTGCGCCGTAGCCATCATTCGGCTATAGCACGGTCCGCAAGTGGTTAAAGTGGTTGTAAACTCTTACATATACTGTACCCAGTGATGGGACTGGCCTCAGGTGATACACAAAGATGAAACAAATCATCCTACATAAGTTGTACCTATTTATCTGCGGTCTTCTCTCCTCTACAGCCATTCAAACTCCAGATTTTTGAAAGCTTGCTTGAGCTGTCAGAAAAAAGGGGGCAGAGAGCTGAAATTAGACACTGCGGAGCTCAGTGGGGAGAGCCCTGAGAGATGATTGGATGGAAGGGACACATTGCTAGGCAGCAGTAGCTCCACCTGAATGCCTGACAACCTCTGCTAGGAGGATGTCAATAGACGCCCTCCCAGAACTAGAGGACTGCGCCGTAGCCATCATTCGGCTATGGCAAGGTCCGCAAGTGGTTAAAGTGGTTGTAAACTCTTACATATACTGTACCCAGTGATGGGACTTGCCTCAGGTGATACACAAAGATGAAACAAATCATCCTACATAAGTTGTACCTATTTGGACACAGCCAATCACAGATCGTGCTAAATGGCCAATCACAGCGGCCATTTAGCACTCGATCGGATTGTCTAAGGAGAGGTGATCTCATATGTAAACATATGAGATCATCTCTCATCGCCGGCTCTCCCTCCTCACACAGAGACAGCGTGTGAGGAGGGAGAGCTTCTATGTTGCAGTGGTGAGTGAACACTCACACTAGTTACAGTTACACTACACAACATAGTGCGATCTGTCCCCAGTGCCACCTATCAATGCCAAATGTCCCCATCGCCATCTGTCCCCAGTGCCATTTGTCCCCAGTGCCATCTGTCCCCAGTGTCACCTATCAGTGCCACCTGCCTCCAGTGCCACCTGCCCCCAATACCACCTGTCAATGTCACGTGTCATCAGTGCCACATATCAGTGCCACCTGTCAGTGTCACGTGCCATCTGTTATCAGTGTCACGTGTCATCAGTGCCACGCATTAGTGCCATCTGTCATCAGTGCCACATATTAGTGCCATCTGTCATCAGTGCCACGTGTCATTAGTGCCATCTGTCATCAGTGCCACATGTCATCAGTGCCACATATTAGTGTCATCTGTGATCAGTGTCACGTGTCATCAGTGCCACGTATTAGTGCCATCTGTCATCAGTGCCACGTATTAGTGCCATCTGTCATCAGTGCCACGTATTAGTGCTATCTGTCATCAGTGCCATGTGTCATCAGTGCCATGTATTAGTGCCATCTGTCATCAGTGCCACGTGTCATCAGTGCCACATATTAGTGTCATCTGTCATCAGTGCCACGTTTTTCAAGCTTCAATCAGTGGTCATATAAATAGATTATTACGTTTTTTAACATGTAACACTGTCTACGGTACCAGTCAACATTTTGTTCTATTTAAAGTAATGTATAGAAGGTAGGACCCGAAAGTGACTCAAGCCCAGGGGCCCCCACCACCCTAAGTCCTTCCCTGCTTGTCTCTGAAGAGCGATCTGCATTCAGAGAACATTTGATGGGCGGTAAGGAGGTCTTGTACTGTATAATTCAGTCTGCGGTTGTGAAACAAAGCATTATGATTGCAGCGTGTACCTCCAAAGCTAAAGGGGGAGCGGTTGGTGGACAGTAAAAACGCAGCTCAACCACAGGGTTTTACCTGCTCAACCGATAGTGTGAACAAGCCCTAAAAGAATCCTATGTGTTTTAGGTGACAGAGATTGATTCACCTGCAGTGAATGCTTGGTGAAAGTCACATCCCCTGCTTTATTAATATACCCCGGCTCTAACTATTTCCTCTCCTCCCCTACTATATATTTTATCCGCTCTGTAGCAGTTTGCAGGTTTTCTTGCACTGTGTTCTTGTGTTACTACTAAATAATGGAGTGTACACAGGAGAAGCTTGTGCCGGGAGGGAGTAGATGTTGGAGGTGGTGGATTTCCTCCTCAGGACAGAGCTCAGGTGCCCTGTGTATACAGAGGATTGTGTACAGTGACTTCCCGGGTACGGAACAAGGAACTGCAGCCATCATCTGTCATTGTAAACCTGGAACAAGTCTGCTGCCAAGATGGAGAAGATTCTACCTGGAAATGTCAACGACAATCCACGTACACAAAAAATAAAGCCTGCGGGGAGGCCAGGGGAACGTTCTGTGCAATTACAAACTGTAGAAGTTGCCAAAATGGCCTCCAAAATGGCCTCCCTCATGCTAAAGCCCCTGGCTGTGACTGAGGTGACTGTAAGCACTTGCTGTGACTGGAAATGAGATCCCAGCTGGAGTTTGCAAAGCCGGTTGAGCTAGTAAAGGAATGAAAGGAGATGTAAATACAAAGTGAATGACATTTAGTTGCGTAAAGCAGGCCTGCACCCTTTTTTTACAAGCTGTATTGCTCTCCCCTTGAGTTTATTAAATGAACACCTTGCCGGCCATGTAACACCTTAACGCCCCACACATGCTGCAATTTCTGGAGTGCTGCTTTACATTTACAGAATTGGGGGTGAAGCTCCTCTTCCAGTTTGTGTACCATAACAGTTGCCATATTTAAAGGGTTGCAGAAAAAAGGAAGGGAAAATGGGATATATATCTATATATCTATATATATATCTATATATCTATATATCTATATATATATATATATATGTGTGTGTGTGTGTGTGTGTGTGTGTATATATATATATATATATATATATATATATATGAAAATTTTAAAATGTATTATCACAATCCTATTTGGGATACCAAAATCTTAAAAAACATTTATATCAATCATCAATACATTCATACCCCGCTTTAAATACATTCACTTTGCGTACACTTGCGACTACGGACATACTTACGAGTGTATGTAAAGTACCTCGCAAGTACAGACATACCGCTCCGCGCAGCCGCAGTATGGCCTGGAAGAGGCAGGGCTGCCGTCCGGAGTTGTCGCCAGTGAAGAGGCCACAAGTGAAGAGGCAAAGCTCCCGCCAGCCAGACCAGAGTTGCCTGCCAGCCATGCCCGCCAGCCAGCCCAGAGTTACCTGCCCGCCAGCCCAGAGTTATCCACCCACCAGCCCAGAGTTATCCGCCCTCCAGCTCAGAGTTATCCACCCGCCAGCCCAGAGTTATCCGCCCGCCAGCCCAGAGTTATCCGCCCTCCAGCCCAGAGTTATCCGCCCGCCAGCCCAGAGTTACCTGCCCGCCAGCCCAGAGTTATCCGCCCGCCAGCCCAGAGTTACCCGTCCGCCAGCCCAGAGTTATCCGCCCGCCAGCCCAGAATTGCGCACCAGCCAGCCCCGAGTTCCATGCCAGCCAGCCCAGAGTTGCCCGCCTGCCAGCCCAGAGTTACCCTCCTGCCGGCCCAGAGTTACCCACCCGCCAGCCCAGAGTTATCTGCCCGCCAGCCCAGAGTTACCCGCCAGCCAGTGCTACCCTCCAGCCAGCCCAGAGTTGCTGCCTAAACGTAAGTGGATTACTGTACAGTACTAAAAACTTCACTTCCTGACTCCCCCACTACAGCCCATAGCCCTCCAATATAGGCCCTTATCCCCCCCACTACAGCCCCTGACACCCCCACTACAGCCCCTGACCTCCCAGAAGTGAAAAAATGTATTGCTTCACTTTAAAAGTACTTTTTCGTTTTACATACATGCTCTGGTCCCATTGTGTACCTAAAAAGTGGGGTATGTTTGTAGTCAATAAGACTTACACATAAATATAATGCTCATAACATAAAACACAAATAATCAATAAACATGATTGGTATGTAGATTGCAAAACAAGTAATACAGATCATCATATAAGCTAAGGTGCCAAGGCAAGTCTGGTTCTAAATATGCATTTCCTTTTGTATTATCTGTACTATTTGATGTATGAGTAATTTATGAATTCATCTTATTAATCATGCTTATATGATGATCTGTATTACTTGTTTTGCAATCTACATACCCATCATGTTTATTGATTATTTGTATTTTATGTTATGAGCATTATATTTATGTGTAAGTCTTATTGACTACAAACTTATTATTAATGATTGATATAAATGTTTTTTAAGATTTCGGTAAGCCAAATAGGATTGCGATAATAAATGTTACCATTTTATTATATATAAATAGATATATATAGTATATAGATACATCTACTGTAGCTGTTCAGCTCCCCAGACTGTAGTAGCATCTTCCCATGACACGTCTCTGTTCTTCCTGAGAACCAAGCTTCTCTCTGCCTTCCCAGCCCTATGATGTGATCACAACTTCACAAATCTTTTTTCCAAAGATAACATCTGTCAAAATGTAGAGAGCAGCCTCTGGTGTAGAATAAGAACCCTTGCCTCTATTTAAAGTTATACTGCTTTGATATGTGCAGAACAGTCAATGTGCCTATTGGGGTGATTAAAGCAGCCCATATATGCTTAATTTTTTTTTTTTGTTGTTCAACCAGGAGGTCCAGGAATTCAGGGCTCTCTTGACCCAGGCTGGTTCTTAGCTGGTCCTTGGGTCACCTCTGGCGGCATGTTTACTGTGGGAAGCTGGCTATGACATCACAGCCGGCTTCCCACCGCGCATGTGCAAGCAACACTGCACGCTCCATCCACGCTGGAGACTGAAAAGTGGAACTTCCCTTTCTGGGTGCAGAACAGACGTGTTCCACCGCTGTCACCATCAGGAAACCTGCCCTGAGAAACACCATGCAGCAGTTGAAAAAGCCAGCACACATGGACAGGAAGTGGCTGCAATAAGGCTGCAGGAAATCAGCAGCACTGAGATGCACCAAAGAATGGGAAGAAGTGAAGCAACAATATTTTACTAAAAATAAAACCTGGTAACTGTTTATAATGCATGGTGCTTTATCAAAATGAATATCTTTAGGATTAGGATTCCTGGAGGAATAGGAATTCTGCAGATTTAATGATTCCGGTAATGACCCGGCAACTGTATGCAAATTTTACCATTGCTGGGTCAATTCTAGAAGGTTCCTGGGTATGCTCATTTCACCAGAACAGGAAGTGGGAGTAAAACTCTCCCATGAGAAAAAAGGCAGAAAAGATACATCCGAAGAAATTAATATATTGGAGCTTACCAGTTCTCAACTATGATGGCTGCATTAGTTTTCTTTTTGCAGGCTTAATTCTGTTTATTTTCACCTGCTGATCCTGCCAGTAACACATTTCCTGTCCCAGGGTGACAACGCTCATTTACCATACTGTATATAGACAGAGCTGCATGGGCACCCCTGGGCATTGTGCAGGGGCCCCAGGTTCAGGGGGGCCCCATGATAGCCTTGCATTATATCATACTTTCCAACTGTCCCAGGATTTGCTGGGCCAGTTATGCTTTTTTACTAAGTTGTCCCAGGATGGCATTGTCTTGTGAAGCATCCTGGAACCTGTACTGTGCCCTCCTGATCCCAGTATTCTGCCCTCCTGACCCCCCTGTACTGTGCCCTTCTGCCTCCACCCCTGTACTGTGCCCTTTGTGATTTGATTAGTCTTTGATTTATGGAATGCGTTTTGTATTGTTTAAAATCAATTTTATCGAAAGAACAAATAAATAAATGTTTAACTCTATCAACTATGAGAGTAGGTGCATACATTTGGGTATGCTGGTAGGGACCAAGTGCATTACTTTGCCCAGGGGCCCATGATGCTATTGAGACAGCCCTGTATATAGATACAGGATAGAACTAGGGGAAGCCACCCCTCTGTTATTATTATTATACAGGATTTAAATAGCGCCCACAGTTTGTGCAGCGCATGACAACATGGGGGCAGACAGTACACATACAATACAAACCAATACAGGAGGGGTCAGAGGGCCCTGCTCATTACAGCTTACAATCTAGAAAACTGTTATTGTTCATAACATAGTTGGACAGGGTTCTGTAGTCCTGGGAACAATGCTAACTGAACAGAATGCAGCACAACGCAGAGAGCACTGAAAGTTGTCATTTGATTGGATTGCTGGCAGGATCAACTGCTATTTTTTGCACTGTCCAAACAGATATATCAAAAAACTTTCAGTTTGAATATTTAACAGACCAAAAGGGACCAATTAGGAGAAGTTCTTTGTTGGAGTGTACATACCCTTTAAAGAAAAACTCCAGCCAATCATAACAAGGTAAAAATAATTAGCCCGCTAAAAGATAAAATAACAAATCAGGTTTTTACTGCAAAATTTTGCTTCAGTTCATAGATTTCCCCCAGCAGTACCCTTTCCTGCCACTAGATGTCCTCTGATGGCCAGCATCATTCAACCCACTTCTTCTGAGCCCACTGTCCTGGAACTGACCCCAGCCTGTGATATGAAATTAGTGAAATGATAAGGAGCACAGTGGGTATATTTATTAGTAATTTTGCTCTCTCCTCCTATCAGCATCCTTCTTGTCAGTACATGAGCCGATTGGCTCCTTGCTGCTCCTTCCCCTCACATTTCAGCCCTGCTGTACAGGGACTGTAGAAGACAGATATTAGGTCAGATTCAGGTACTTATACTGCTTAAATTAAAAAAAAAATAACATTGAATTATTTATTTATGGTTACATTCACTTTTTTTTTTTTCATATATACCTAGTGTTCAGCTTTAAAGCAATGGCCATTGTGCCCTTAAACGTTTAGTAATTGATCTTATCACTTCTTCCTCTAACAAGGAAAGCGTTGACTACTAAACTGAAGCCCATATTTTTTCATAATGTGACAGCAGTAAGTAATGTAAATAACAGTCCTGACAGCCTTTATTTCCCTTGGATGTTACAGATGGCGAGGAATCTTACCACAACGTCGGTATGGTACTTCTGTTTACTTTGCTGTCACTCCTGTTTGCTGTCAACACAGTGTTGTTGCAATACATTATTCTTTGGATTGAAACCTCACTTCATTAAGAAAACAGATACCTATACGGTAACATATAGCATATACTGTATACATGGGCGTAGCATAAGGGGTTGCAGGGGTCTCAATTGCAACCCTGCCCCTAGCTCCAGGGGCCCCCTGCAGCCTCCTTGTCATATTATAATATCCTCCACAAAATCCAGCTCTGATCTGCCCTAGGGCCCCACAGCCACACTCCAGTACTGGGCTTCTACTTTGCCATCCACAGTCCACACCCCTCTGTTCCCATTGGCTGGGGAGAAGCTGTGAGCCATTTCCTGAATGGAGAGGAGCACTAGTTGAGAACAGCCCAGGATGGGGAAGAGTCTGTGCTGTGTGCTGGCAACATGGAATGGTAACCGAACTCAGCGAGGCAAGAGGAGGAGAGTGCCGTCCTGTAGCCACGATGGGACTGATGTCACTGGTGAGGTATGACACTGCTCAGTGTCTCCTAGTCACCAGCTGGGATTCTCTGTACCCCCCACCTGGGGATGTTTACTTACCCCACTTCCCTGACAACTGGGGAAAAGACACGCACCTCCGGGAGGTGACCTTCCCCCAACACCTGACAACACTGACAGAGAAACCTTCAGAAATTGCTAAAACAAATCCCTTAACACCTCGGGGGGCCCCTGAAGGGATGCAGGCTCCAGATTTTGTGTCACATGGCTTTGCCCTCCCAGATCTGAGTTGCCCCCCCCAAAGCCCCTTGACCACCCCCTCCACCCTGCATGCTATACCCGGCTGCTGAGCTCCTTTCCCATTACAGCACTCTATACTGTTCCTCCTCCGCAGGGCTGAAATCACATTCCTTTACAACACAGCCAGTTAGCCATGATCTGCACAGGGTGTATCTGCCTACTGCAACTAGACTGCTATCCGACCAGAGAATTTCACAGGTCAGAAGGGCAACATAAGGGGCGCATGTGCGCGAGCGACGGAGATGGCTGCTTAATCCACTCGCTCCGCGCCGACGGAACCTAAGACCGGCCGAACGCTGCACAGACCCAAAGGGGACGCACTCCACATACCTCCCCGGAATCCGGAATTCCTTAAGCAGCGATTGGTAATGTACCAATCTGTTAAAAATAAGCCTAAGAACCGGCAGCCCCAAAGACTTCCCTCAGGCCCTAATAAAGGGAGATCCAAGATGGTGTCAGAGCCTCCGGAGTCGGACGACGCCACCCAGCTTTCAGCTGAGGATCCAGCGTCCCCGGCGGATAGCTTACACCAATTCCCCACGGATCTGCGGAGTTCATACCCCACAGACCCAGAAAACATGCTAGAGAAGTTCCGCAGTATAGTGAGGGATGAAATAACTGCAGCTTCTCGTAAGCTCTCCTCAGACCTGGTGAGAGGCCTTAAAGAGATAGGTCACCGCACCAATCAATTAGAGCAACGCATGGACCTTACTACTACAGTGCTGGAAGGGCATGAGGAGGAGGTGGATAAAATGTCGGCCGAGATAGAGACCCTAAAGGATAAACTTGAGGACGCTGAGAATAGAGCCCGCAGGGACAACTTGCGCATACGTGGTATCCCAGAGAATATCACGGATCTACAGGGCACAGCCACTGCCTTCTTTCAAGAATTGGCCCCTGAGATCCCAGTGGAGAGGCTCGAATTTGATCGTATTCACAGGTCCTTGGCACCCAAACCCTCAGAGGGGCCCCCGCGAGATGTCATCATAAAGTTTCTTTATTACCGCACCAAAGAGAAATTATTGCAAGCTGCAAGAAACCAACAAAGCCTCTCCTTCCAAGGCAACTCCCTCCAGTTATTTGCTGATTTATCTCCGGTCACCATAGCCAGACGGTGAGGACTTAAACCTTATCTTCAAGTTCTCCAGTCCCAGGAGATTAAATATAGATAGGGGTTCCCCTTTAAGTTGTCTTTTTCCCACTTGGGCCGCCAGTTCCATGCTACCTCCTCATCAGACCTGAAACAGCATTTCCAGGGCCTCCAGCTGGATCTCCCCATGTCCCAGACGGAAGCGACGGCCTCCTCTTCCAGGCCAGGACCATCCAGGCCACCGCGACCATCTTCACAGCGCTCTCAGCCAGGTTCCCAGGCATTGAGGGACTTACAGGCTCAACGCTTTAAAAAGTCCAGTAATGGTTGAAGATACTTGGCTTATATTTGTGTTACTCTGGAATTCTCTTATTGCCAGCCCATAGGCCTCAGCCGAGGCAAAAAACCTACCTGTTAGCCTATCACCCTACCCATTTGGGAACACTTGGATTGCCCCCCCTTGTTTTATTGGCACTTTGATCTGTATCCAGTCCCTCGCCCAAGAGGAATTATTAATCACCCTACATTAGGCCGCCCCAATTGAGAGATGGCGGTGGAGGGTGTTAGTGGTTTTTCCTAGGACGCATCCTGGGTTTGGGTTACTGGCGGATCCGTTTGACCCCCCCTCCACACCAAAGATAGTCTGAAGTTTTCTAACTGACTTTTTATGTTATGTTATTTTTTTTTCACTTTTTGTGAATTTTTTTTTTTTTTTATATAAAGTGTGGGGGAAGGGGGTTGTGTATGTATGTTAGTAGGGGATATAATATAAGTCTACCAATCGGGTGATGGCTCTGGTTTCCGCGCGGTGGCTCCCCAGTTCCGTATGTGGGCTGGAGGGGGCTGCTGGTGTAGCGGACGGGCAGGATTCCCTGAGTTATCTTTAAATGTTTTGTTTTGAGGGTTGTTTGGTTTTTTTCATTGTTCATGCTGGATTTAGCTTATTGTTTTACCAGTCACTTCTTAGTCTCTGTGCACAATATATCTTAAATGTTTACAATATTGCAAACTAGGCCGGTGGTTCCGTCGGATCACTGCTCCCCCCCCATGTATCGGCACTTGGCTGAGATAGTAATCTCGGCCAATGTCCCACCCACTTGTGGGATATACAACCCACGAAAAGTTGCATCTACAATCTTTTGGTTTGCTCTCATCTGAGCTCTCCAAAATGTAATTATTTTTTTTCTCTGTTTTGCTCTCTCTCTCCCCTGCTCTTTTCTCCCTTCTTTCTTTTCTTTTTCCTTAGTCCACGGGGTGTTTGGTTGGAGTAATGCTACGAACCTCCCTCTGCACAAATGACCCTTAATTGGTTGTCCCTGAATGTTCAGGACATGAACTCCCCCCAGAAAGGAGTCAAGATTTTTAAATACCTCAAACAACAAAAAATTGACATCGCATGTCTCCAGGAAACCCATTTTTGCTTCCTCCTCATACCCCAAAATATTTTGCAGCAGATTATCCCCAGTCTTTTTGGCCAATGCCCCTACTAAAAAGAGGGGTGTCATGATTGCCCTACGCAAATCCATCCTATTTACTTGCAGTAAACAAATAGCAGATCCAGACGGCAGGTACCTAATCCTTCAAGGAACTATCCAAGATTCCAAGGTTACGATTATGACGTTTTATGCCCCGAATAAAAACCCGGGCCCCTTTCTGACCCATGTCTGCGCGCTGTTAAGGCCACACCTGAAAGGGACATTACTTCTAGCAGCAGATTCTAATGTCTCACTGAATCTCTCCCTTGATAATTACCCTTCAGATCATAAATCCCCCTCCCCAGCAGCTAAACAATTTTCACATTCGCTACAAACTAGCGACTTCGTTGATGTTTGGAGGGAATTTCATCCCTTGGACAGAGACTATACACACTATTCCCACCCTCATCATTCACAGTCTAGGATAGACCACATGTTCGTTCTTCGCAAACACCTTCCCCTAATAAGATCAACCTCTATATTGGCGGCCCCATGGTCGGACCATGACCCTGTTCTTACGGTCTGTGATTCTTTACTCAGTAAACCACAATTCTCCCCCTGGGTGATGAACGACTCTCTGTTGTCCTACAAAGAAGTCCTAGCAGACATCCATAAGGCCTCGGTAGAATATTTCGACCTCAACTCAGGCTCTGTGTCTTCTCCTATTATACTGTGGGAAGCGTATAAGGCAGTGTTACGGGGCCAAGTTATTCGCCTAGCGTCCAAGCGTAAAAGAGAGAGGGCACGGGCACATCATGAGTTGGAGACGAAATGGGAGGCTTTGATAGCGACATTCAAACAATTCCTCACCCCTGCTAATCGTAAACTTTTAGACAAGGCACATACAGAGCTTGATTTATGCTTGACTGATGAGGCGGAATGCACTTTGCGCTGGGCTCGACAAAAGTGGTATGTTAAGGCTAACAAACCAAGTGCAATGTTGGCTAACAGATTGCGAACCTTTGCACCTAAGTTTGCTCCTATTACATTAAGTACTCGTCATAATATTCTTCCTGGCAATCCCCAACGAGTTCTGGAAGAATTCCGGTATCGCCTTACTAAGCTGTACTCTGCACCCGAGCGTTCTTCCCCTCAAGGCCTTGACGCCTTTCTAAAAAACCTATCACTACCTTCTCTGTCTGAAACCCACACATCTCTGATGGATCGAGACATACAAATCTCGGAAGTCCTTCAATGTATTAAGGAACTGAAGGTGGGTAAGAGACCCGGCCCAGATGGCTTTACGGCACTTTATTACAGGAAATTAGCAGATGTCATTGCCCCTTACCTAACTAATATGTATAACTTAGTTAAGAACGGTCGCTCATTTACATCTAATATGTTGACTGCCAACGTAGTAAAGATCCCTAAACCTGACAGGGATCATTCATCGTGGGCTAACTTCCGGCCAACTTCGCTAATCAACAATGATATGAAAATTTTAACCAAAATCCTGGCCAACCGCCTCAACTCCTTCCTACCACGTTTAATAAAAAAAGATCAAGTGGGTTTTGTCACAAGACGACAGGCTGGAGACGCTATAAGACGCCTCCTTCAAATACAGCATATTGTCCATAACAGGTCCCTAGAAACAATGTTTTTGTCATTAGACATCAACAAAGCTTTTGACACGTTGTCATGGCCCTATTTGACACAGGTACTTAAATGTTATGGATTTGGTACCTCCTTTATGAGGTGGGTGTCTGCAATTTATGACTCTCCCCAGGCCAAGGTGAAATATTACGGGTTTGAATCAACTATCTTCCCTATAACTAGGGGTACCCGCCAAGGCTGCCCACTCTCCCCACTTTTATTTATCCTGGCACTGGAACCCTTAGCGGAGGCCATCCGATCTCACCCCGACATAGTGGGGGTGGAGGTGGCAGGCACTCTGCATAAGTTGTCACTATTTGCGGATGACATCCTGCTGACCATCACCAAACCATTAATTTCTCTCCCGAATTTGCTTTCACTCTTAGACAATTTTGCTACCTTTTCGGACCTATCAGTTAACTCTACTAAGGGTAGAGCAATGTCTATCAACTTATCCCCCTCTGTGTTGGGGACTCTGCAATCCACATTCCCCTTCCAATGGTTGGAAGCGCTACCCTATCTTGGGATCCGGCTCACTCCAAAATACACTGATCTATACCAAGCCAATTACCCATCACTGTTTCGTAAACTGACGGCCATGCTTGACTCTTGGTCCACCCTTCCATTAACCTGGTTCGGGAGGATTGCGACCATTCGTATGACATATCTTCCGAAGCTACTATACTACTTTCGGGTCTTACCGGTCCAGGTCCCTTCATATGTCCTTCGAGTACATCAACGCAAAATCATGCAATTTATTTGGGGCTCCACAAAACCTAGGATCAACCGGCAGGTGTTATATGCTCACAAGATCAATGGTGGCCTTTCAGTACCCAACCTGCACGCCTATTATACGGCTGCGGCTATTGCCCCATTATCTCATCTTCATGAAAAAGCAGCAATTGCCATTATGGGCCACTATTGATCTGGTGGATACATATCCGATACGATTAGCCTCCCTTGCTTGGCTCCCTCCAGCCCACTATCGGCCCGTACCTAGCCCATTCTCTTCGCTTATGGGACTCCGTTAAATACTCGGCGGGCTTGATCTCTTCGCACCTTCCCTTGTTGCGCCTTTTTCATTGTCCACTATTTCCTCCAGGCCGAGATAATGTATTGCAATTTTCGTGGTGGATTGAGAATGATTTTATTGATGTCCACTCTATGCTTACTCCCACTAAGATAATCCCATTTGCAGCCCTGCGCTCCTCTTACAAGATCCCCCTTAGGGAGCACTACAGCCATGTACAAATTTCCCATTTCCTCCACACCCTCATAAAATTTCAACCCACCCCCTACATGTTAACTCCCTTCGAAAGTCTTTGCAGATCGCGGCCCCTCGGGCTTGATTTCCTTAATATATGCGGCTATAATACGCTCCAAAAGACCACACCTACGACCTTACCACCTTCAGTGGGAGGCGGAATTGGGGAAGAGATTGGACCCTGAGGACTGGCAGGTCATGACTATCACACTGTCCAAATGCTCCAAAAATGTACTTTTTTTGGAAAACGCTTATAAGGTTTTGTATAGATGGTATTATACACCAGCCAGATTGGCCAGTTTTATCCCAACTTACTCTCCTTTATGCTTCCGCGGGTGTTCCCAGGAGGGTACAATGGCACACATTTGGTGGCAGTACCCCAGGGTCTGTAGATTATGGGTCAGAGTTTATGCATTGCTTCGTAACCTCTTCCATACCAATATAAAAAGGGATCCTTTTGAAGTGATCTTGGGGAAACCGATTGTGGAGCTGCTAAGACCAGAACGCCAATTGGCATCCCACATGTTTACTGAAACTAAATTAACCATAGCAAAGGCCTGGAAATCCCCAGCTCTCAGCTTTGAGGCAGTTAAAAATCGCATAAATGATATTATGGTTAATGAAAAACTGACGGCAGTGGCGTCAGACACGCATGATAAATTCCTTCGGGTTTGGCAACCATGGGTAACATATTCCCACTCCTCCCGGTTTGATTCGACTTTACTCTCCCTTTAATACGGCTCCGTCCTCTCCACCCAATGGACTACCCGTTTCCCCCTTTTTTTTCTTTTCTTTTTCTTTCTTCATTTTCTGATACTTCCCCCACTTTCTATATTCTATACTTTTGCTTTGTCTTCATTCGGGTTCTATCTTCAGTAATTTCTCTCTTCTTATTCCCTCCTTCTTGAGTTTTTATAGCCCTTAGGCCTTGTCCTACCGGGCTCAGACACATGCTGTGAATTATCTCGTGAACACTTGTTATTTTTTATTTTTTTTTTGTTTATTCTCGCATTAATGAGATATTCTATACATTTCTCATTTTATATTCAGTTGGTACTATATACATTACCATTATGTTTGAATTGTGGCAGACCCTGGCACTTCGGGTGCCAGTGTATGCGGATACCATATATAGCCAAATGTAATTTGATGTCCTGTCACAGACTCCAATTTTCTAGATCATTATTAATGTTAGCTTACCATTTTCTGGACTATGTGCACTAAATGTGTCTTTCATTATCCCTTTGTACTGACATGTTGATTTATTTGTTCAATAAAAACCTTTGTACAAGAACGGCAACATAAAAGCCAGATACACCCTGTGAAGACTGACAGACTGTGTGTAAAGGAATGTGATTTCAGCCCTGTGTAGAGGGGGGGGGGGGGAGCTGTATACAGTGCTGGGATGGTTAAGGAACTCTGCCAAGTTACCTGCCAGGGGTCCCTGTCCTCTGATTCTCCAGCGGTGACCCCTGTCCTCTTATTCTCCAGCGGTGACCCCTGTCCTCTGCTTCTCCAGCAGTGATCCCTGTCCTCTGATGTAAAGAGGAACTCTGGGAACTCAAAACTCTTAAGCCACTTTGAGTATCTTGGCGTGCGGTGAATGTATCTGCACGCACGTTGGAAGTAGTGGGGGGGGCCAGGTCAACTTTTGCATCGGGGCCCACAAGCTTCAAGCTATGCCTCTGACTGTGTATATATATATATATATATATATATATATATATATGTATATATACAAAAGTACATAAATACCCCTCCAAATGATTGGGTTCAGGCATTTCCAGTGAAGGATACTGTTAATGCTTCATCATATTAAATCTACTGTGCTGTGCTATATACATGTAAACGTACATCATAGCATCAAGTGCAATAAAATCCACCAATAAAAAAAATGTATACATAAAAGTACAAAGAAAGTTAGCTCTTGTGCAATAATGTGTCAAATAGCATCCAAAATACCAGTTGACAGAGGTATTACTTTGGATATCACACCAGGATGGGTCTTCGCCACCAAACAGGCACAATAGAAGGCTTACGGAAGGACACTTGCAGGAATGTGATGATGTCACTATGCGTAGCTCCACCCAATGTGCTTCGTCACAGATGACGTCTTTTGGGACGGAGCTACATGCTGTGATGTCATCACGTTCCTGGAAGTGTCCCTGGTGGAGCACTTGGTGTCTTTTCTTTCTCCGACATGTATGCTTATTTGGGGTAACTAGTGGAAATCGAGGCTTAAAGCTATACTCCTCTTGGATGCCAATTTTGGTGGATAAGAGAGGTAAGCCTCTCTTATCCACCAAAATTGTTTAAAGTGCAATATGATATCTCTATAATATGAGAGTCATATTCCTGCAGTAAACCTTCTGTTGTGCCTGTCTGGTGACAGAGACCCATCCTGGTGTGATATTCACAGTAATACCTCTTTCAACTGGTGTTTTGGCTGCTATCTGACACATTATTGCACAAGAGTGGACTTATTTTGGACTTTGATTTATATGTTTTTATTATTGGTGGATTTTATTTGCACTTGATGATATGGTGTAAGTTTACATGTAGAGTATACAGCGCAGCACAGTAGCACATTTAAAATGATTGGTTCCATGTTTTATATCTCATAGCGTGCTAGCTGCCACCTATTGATTACATAATTTATTCCACTAGCATAGTTTCACATTTATTTTTTACTTGGTTAATACTACATCATACAAAGATGTTTTAGACGAGGGGTCTCCAAACTATGACCTCTGGGCCCCATCTGGCTCACTACAAGATTTTGCCTAGACCACAGCTAGGGTCACGGGTAAATCCTCTGACAAAGGCTGCGTTCACACCTCAGCATTCCAGAAATACAGGCAAAAATTCCCGTTTCTGCCAGCGTTTTTGAAAACACGTGACAAATGCGCTAAAACGTGCAATGAGTCTGTGGCACCATTATTTCCTAATGACACCCCAAACGCAAGTAGCAGTCCCAGGTTTTTTGTGCATTGGCCATGTGAAAAAGCGTGCAAAAATGCACAAAACGCTTATGGTGTGTGACAGAACATGCGAAAAACGTACAAAAATTTGGAATACAAAATATGCTTGGCTCAGTGCCTAGAAAAAGGTGCTTGAGCTACTTTGGCATGTTTTTCGCACGTAGGATAGCCCATTCAAGTAAATAGGCTGCCCTATGCGGTCATGCGAAAAATGCGCCAAAAAAACGCAACAAAAATGATGACATGTCATGCCACTCAGATGAGAATGCAGAATGCAGCATTAGTGCACAGACCGAGGATTCAGGTCAGTTGTGTCTGCTTTTGATGGAGAGACTGATTCTTAGATTGTAAGCTCTAAGGAGCAGGGCCCTCTGATTCCTACTGTATCAAAGTGTATTGTATTTGTACTGTCTACCCTCAAGTTGTAAAGCGCTACGTAAACTGTTGGCGCTATATAAATCCTGTATAATAATAATAATAATATAAGGGGGGGTGCACTGATGGGAACACTGATGTATGGAGGAACTCTGATGGGGACAAAGATGTAATGAGGGACACTTATGGGGACCCCGATGTAAGGGGGAACTCTGATAGGGACCCTGATTTAAAACGGGGGGGAGGGAGGGATTATAGGGGACTGTGATGTATAGGGGAACTCTTATAGGGATCTTAAAGGGAGGACAATGAGGGGGATTCTGATATATGGGGTAACTCTCATAGGGACACTGATGGGGATCCTGATGTATGGGGAACTCTGATAGGGACCCTGATGTAAGGTGGGGGGGGTGTAGGGGACCATGATGTATGGGGGAACTCTGATAGGGACCTTGAATGGAGAAGGACATTGATGGGGATTCTGATGTATGGGGTAACTCTAAAAGGGACACTGATGGGGATTCTGATGTATGGGGCAACTCTAAAAGGGACACTGATGGGGATCCTGATGTATGGGGTAACTCTAAAAGGGACACCGATGGGGATCCTGATGTATGGGGTAACTCTAAAAGGGACACTGATGGGGATTCTGATGTATGGGGTAACTCTAAAAGGGACACTGATGGGGATTTTGATGTATGGGGTAACTCTAAAAGGGACACTGATGGGGATCCTGATGCATGGGGTAACTCTAAAAGGGACACTGATGGAGATCCTGATGTATGGGGTAACTCTAAAAGGGACACTGATGGGGATCTTGATGTATGGGGTAACTCTAAAAGGAACACTGATAGGGATCCTGATGTATGGGGGAACTCTGATAGGGACCCAGATGTAAGGGGGAGGGGGAATGCAGGGGACCATTATATATGAGGGAGCTCTGATAGGGACCCTGAAGGAAGGAGGACATTGATGGGGATTCTGATATATGGGGTAACTCTGATAGGGACGCTGATGGGGATCCTGATGTCTGGGGGAACTCTGATAGGGACCCTGATGTAAGGAGGGGTTTAAGGGACCATGATGTATGGGGAACTCTGATAGGGACCCTGAAGGGAGAAGGACATTAATGGGGGTTCTGATATAAGGGGTAACTCTAAAAGGCACACTGATTGGGATCCTGATGTATGGGGGAACTCTGATAGGGACCCTGAAGGAAGAAGGACGTTGATGGGGATTCTGATACATGGGTAACTCTGATAGGGACACTTATAGGGATCCTGATGTATGGGGTAACTCTGATAGGGACCCTGATGTAAGGGGGGAGACTGAGGGAGATCCTGATGTATGGGGGAACTCTGATAGGGACCCTGTTGTAAGGGGAGCCCTGAAAAAATGCAGGGGGGCTGCTGATGTGATGGTAAGGCTTCTGATGTGAAGGGGAAATTCTGATATGATGAGGGTTTTCTAATATAAAGTTAAGCTCATTCATTCATTTAAATTTTATTTATGCATTTTTTTAAACCTGATTTTTTTCCATATCGGACCATATCATTCTCTTCTCTCATAAATGCTTCCCCCTGCCAGTCAGCTGACATGTACATTGAGCCATGCATGCACAGCGTACATTTACATCACCCACTCTGTGCCATGCTGATGTGACTCCCCTGTGCATGTGTAAAAGTGACATCATTACGGCCCAGCCATTCAAGCGGTCCAAGAGACAGAACCAGGACAGAAGAGCGGGTGAACATGGAAGTGACCAGGACCCACAGGATCAGTGACAGTGCAGCGCCGGAGGGCACATTATGACTTAAATCTGTCACAATGTGCTAATATGTGGTGCCTACTAGCACATTATGGTATACCCACCTGGGGGCCCATGTAATAAAAAAAAAAAAAAAAGCCTAATGCCGCATACACACGATCGGAAAATCGGCCAGCAAAAGACCGATGAGAGCTTTTGGTCAGAAACTGCGACCGTGTGTATGCTCCATCGGACTTTTGCTGGCCGAATTCCAGCCAGCAAAAGATTGAGAACATGTTCTCAATTTTTCGGTCGGAAAAAGTTCCTGTCCGAAAATGCGTTCGTCAGTAGCAATTCCGATGCGCAAAATTCCTACGCATGCTCGGAAACAATCCGACGCATGCTCAGAAGCATTGAACTTCATTTTCTCAGCTCGTCGTAGTGTTGTTGTACGTCACCTCGTTCTTGACGGTCGAAAGTTCAGCGAACTTTTGTGTGACCGTGTGTATGCAAGGCAAGCTTGAGCGGAATCCTGTGGGAAAAGCCATCATATCTTTTTCCGACCAAAATCCCGATCGTGTGTACGCGGCATCATACCGTTTTAACAACCAGTCTCCTCCTCATACAGAAAAAATGCAGGGAGCATGAAAACTCATCAAAAACACAAAATACATAAAAAAGAATAAAATGCGAAAGAAGCAAAAATGTGCCACAAGAACGCACTAAAAAAAATGCATGATTTTGCAGCAGCACCCGTGTAAACCTAGGCTTATACTTTGCCTTTATCTGCAATGCAGTCTGTAAGGTCCCGTATTGGTCTGAAGGATGGACTGAAGAAAATTACAAATCTTGAGTATTTGCCGGGTGTGGCAAGGCATTCCAACACTAAATGCCCCTTGGGATTTAAAAAAGCCCCCTCCCCCTACCTCCCAAAAAAAAAAAAAAAAACAGGCCACCTGAATGCCTGACAGCCATTGCGCTACCAACGCAAATCCGATTTCAGAGAGCGAAAGAACCCTGAAGGTTTGACGTTTATTACCATATCCATGGCACAAGGCGGGGTAACTATACAGATTGCAGGTCACGGCTGTAAAAGGCTCAGCTACTCCATCATTTATGATTCCATGTATGATAGTGACAGGGACACAATAATCATCAGCGTTCAAACGGATCGGCTTCATAGAGATAATAACAGACTGGGAATGAGGAGGACTCCACTGGGTGGCTATTAGTGACATGATTTGTATAAACAGCCGGTACCTGGGGCTTTGTGTGTGGCTGGAAACAAATGAACGATGTGCACGTTGTTGTTTAACCACTTTGTGTGTACAACAGAAAACACGCCACTAACGCCTTCTCACTGCTGTATGCGTACGTTTCATGAAACATTCCAATCTCCATTATTACTCTCAGCAGGGCCTATTTTAAGCGGGAATGTGGGGGGAATGTGGGGGGAACGTAGTTCCAGCCCCTCCAGCACTGAATGTATGTAAAGCAAAGGGTGCTGGAGAGTATATTGATGCTGATCTATTGTCTCTGGGGGGGACTCTATTGTTGCGAGGGTGGTCTATTTATGCTGGCGAGGGATCTGTTGTTGCTGGGGGGGGGTCTTATGTTACTGAGAGGGATATACTGTTGAGGGAGGGGTCTACTGTTGCTGGATTCTGCAGGTTCTTGGGGGGATCTACTGTTGCTGTGTAGCTGGTGGTATATTGTTCCTGCGGGGAACAATTGTTGCTGGGAGGAATCTACTGTTGAAGGGGGGGGGGCTGGCTGCTGGAGGTTCTATTCATGATGACTGCTGGGAGACCTATTGTTACTGGTGGAGGTCTATTGTTGCTGGGGGGGGGGGGTCAATTGTTGCTGGGAGGGATCTACTGCTTAGGGAGGGGTCTACTGTTGCTGGCTGCTAGAGGTCCTATTTATACTGGCTGCTGAGAGACCTATTGTTGCTGGGGGGGGGGGGGGTCAATTGTTGCTGAGATTGATCTACTGTTGCTGGCTGCTTAGAGACCTATTGTTTCTGACAAGGGTCTAATGTTGCTGGGGGTCTATTGTTCCTGTGGGAATTCATTGTTGCCGGGGGTCTATTGTTACTGGGGGTCTATTGTTCCTGGGGGAAACTATTGTTGTTGGGGGGTCTGTTGTTGCTGGGGGAATCTATTGTTGTTGGGGGTCTATTGTTCCTGGGGGTCTATTGTTCCTGGGGGAATCTATAGTTGTTGGGGATCTATTGTTGTTGTGGATCTATTGTTGCTGGGGGAATCTATTGTTGCTGGGGGTCTATTCCTGGCAGAATCTATTGATGTTGAGGGTCTATTGTTCCTGGGGGAATCTATTGTTCCTGGGGGTCCATTGTTGTTGGGGGTCTATTGTTGCTGGGGGAATCTATTGTTGTTGGGGGTCTATTGTTTCTGGGGGGATCTATTGTTGTTGGGGGTCTATTGTTGTTGGGGGTCTATTGTTGCTGGGGGAATCTATTGTTGTTGGGGGTCTATTGTTTCTGGGGGGATCTATTGTTGTTGGGGGTCTATTGTTGCTGGGGGAATCTATTGTTCCTGGGGGTATATTGTTGCTGGGGGAATTTATTGTTGCTGGGGGTCTATTGTTGCTGGGGGAATTTATTGTTGCTGGGGTCTATTGTTTCTGGGGGAAACTATTGTTGTTGGGGGTCTATTGTTGCTGGGGGAATCTATTGTTGCTGGGGGTCTATTGTTCCCGGGGGAATCCATTGTTGCCGGGGGTCTATTGTTGCTGGGGGAATTTATTGTTGCTGGGGGTCTATTGTTTCTGGGTAAATCTAATGTTGTTGGGATTTATTGTTGCTGGGGGAATCTATTGTTGTTGGGGGTCTATTGTTGCTGGGGGAATCTATTGTTGGAATCTATTGTTGTTGGGGGTCTATTGTTCCTGGGGGAATCTATTGTTGCTGGGGGAATTTATTGTTGCTGGGGGTCTATTGTTTCTGGGTAAATCTAATGTTGTTGGGGATCTATTGTTGCTGGGGGAATCTATTGTTGTTGGGGGTCTATTGTTGCTGGGGGAATCTATTGTTGTTGGAATCTATTGTTGTAGGGGGTCTATTGTTCCTGGGGGAATCTAATGTTGTTGGGGATCTATTGTTGCTGGGGGAATCTATTGCTGCTGGGGGTCTATTCCTGGGGGAATCTATTGTTGTTGGGGGTCTATTGTTGCTGGAGGAATCTATTGTTGCTGGGGGTCTATTGTTATTGGGGGGGGGGGGGTTCTATTGTTGCTGGCTGCAGGGGATCTAATGCACTGATACCTGTTTTTGAAGAGCGGATATATGTACCAATACTTGTACTCAAGTACTCGCCAATACCAGTTATCGAGACTGTGTGGAGTGATTTGAGCTCATAGAAAATTAAACAAATCGCATGTGAAAAGGAATGCGGTGCGATTCCTGTCTGAATCACATGTGGTTTCCCATACCGCTGCTGTGTGAACTCAGGCTGAAGTCATGTTGACAATAGTGGGTTCAGACAGGAGCGGTGTGCTAAACTCTGGACTCTGTTTTCCTGCATGGTCTGTTGTTTCAGCTTAGTAAAGTCTTTCTTATCACTCAATCTGCATATTCGGGAGTTTTCACTTTACCAAAGTGCAGCAAAAAAAAAAAAAAATCACTCCAATTCCCCAGCAAAAACAAGCAGTTGACCCGTATAGCATACCTCCCAACTTTTTGAGATGGAAACGAGGGACACCTACTAGCTAAAGTAAGTAAGACACACCCCCTGCCACGCCCCCTTTAAAGAGAATGATACAAAAAAAGATTTTTTAAACCCACAAATGTTTGGGGTTTTTTTTGTTTTTTTTTAGAAATTGGATGAAAGGTTTAGCACTGGGAAACACTTTTTGATAGAAAAAAAATGCATTTTATAAAAAAAAAAAAAAAAAAAAAAAAGACTAGATCTATAACAATACATCAGACCAAAATGAGGGACAAATGAGGATGCAAAGAGGGGACAGAGGGACGTTGTTCCAAATCAGGGACAGTCCCTCGAAAATCAGGGACAGTTGGGAGGTATGATATAGGCAGGCACAGCCCCACTGCATGAGAAAACTTTTTTTTTGCCCGGAGTTTCTATTTTTACTGCACCCTTGCTGCATGTGTGAATGAGCCCTTATGCCGCGTACACACGATCGTTTTTCTCGTCGGAAAAAGATGACGGGATTCCGCTCAAGCTTGCCTTGCATACACACGGTCACGCAAAAGTTCGCTGAAATTACGACCGTCAAGAACGCGGTGACGTACAACACTACGACGAGCCGAGAAAATGGCGTTCAATGCTTCCGAGCATGCGTCAAATTATTTCCGAGCATGCGTAGGGATTTTGCGCGTCGGAATTGCCACAGACGATCGCATTTTCAGATAGGAACTTTTCCCGACCGAAAAATTGAGAGCATGCTCTCAATCTTTTGCTGGCTGGAATTCCGCCAGCAAAAGACCGATGGAGCATATACACGGTCGCATTTTCCGACGAAAAAAATCTCATCGGTCTTTTGCGGGCCGAAATTCCGATCGTGTGTACGCGGCATTACAGTGATTTCCAGCTTCCATGGGCATCAGCCAGGTATGGAATTTGCAAAGTAAATGCAAAAAAAAAAAAATGCAAAAAATAGCCATACCTGAAACTCAGCTAAAGCACAAAAATAAAGATAATTAACACAAAAAAAAAAAAAAAACACAAATGCAAAGATCACATAAAGAAACAAAAAAGTAGATCATTTTTAAAGCAAATTTTGCCAAAGCAGCTCAGTGAGCGAAATTGCCCATCGTAAACCCCATAAACTCTCCTATCTCTCTGGCCTTTGCTGTATTCTTTCCTTTTTTCACCTTTTCTGCTGCACTTCCCTCAATCTGTGTTTTCATTGTTCCGACGCGTTGCAGACAATAGTCCCATGACCGAGATCCAGGGCAAAGTAACCTAAAGGGCCTTGCAATGTCACTGCTTCCAGCACACCTTATATCGCATGCAGCAATAGGCTGGTATTATGAATGCCTTTCACTGTGATTACAAAGGATCCTCTTTGGACTTGTACAGTCGTTGACCCAAGGCAGTCAGAACTGTCATTTCAAAAACATGATGGCATCACCGGAATAAAAAAAAAAAGGAAAAAAAGTATTACACTTGCCTAAAAATTAAATAACACTTTCATTCATAAGTAGATAAATTACACACATAGAATAATCTCATTGGGCATTAAAGCCAAACTTCAGCTGCGGGATAAAAAAAAAAAATAAATAAAATAAAATAAATCGTTGTACTTGAATCTTCTACATGTACTTGATTTCTTGTTTCTATATATGCAATATGTTAGTGAGTTTGTGCTCACTACTCACTACTCTGTCCTTTTAAAAAATCTATAAATAAAGAATAAAAAAAAAAAGCAGCTTTTGCTGCAATGCCCGATGTGATCTTTGATGCTCCCTGCAGTCAGTAATTTCTACCCCTAGATGGTGCTGCTTTTCTGGATTGAATGACATTCAGTGTCATTTAACTTTCTTCCTTGTGAGCTCAGGGTATCAAGGACCCGCCCCTCGGGGGCGGGACATCATCAGCCCACCCTAGGTTCACAAGAGAATGCTATGATCATTAGGTGGGGTCGCTCTGCAGCTTACAAGACCCACCCCTTGTCGCATAAGCATAGCGGACTATGCTTTTAATATGAGGGTGTCTTAGGGTAGGGAATCGCTCTCTGAGCTGGAAACCTACAACTGCTGAGAAGAGAAGAAAGCTAATGTGTCACATCACTCCTAAAATGGATCTTACAGAACATTGGCCATTAGGTTCCTTCCTCTCGTGAACCAGGAGGGGTTGAGTGACCCACTCGCTCGTCTCGGTGGTGGGCTCCAGCCTTTTGGCTAAGTGGACCAATTGTGAGCCTTACCCCTGTGAGGAGCCTTGTGCTTCAGGGTCATGGTAAGGGCCTACTTCTTGGAGAGGTGGACTAGAGACACATAAGGAAGGCTATACATTATGCAATTCTCTTAAAGAATATTGCTCAATTCCCTTCCCTCTAATCCCTCCCGCTGTCCTATTGTGTTCTGCTGGTGGGGAGCCTTCCCTGCTGGTATAACACAATGATTAGTCTTGCCTGATATGAGGAAGAACCTGGCAGTCTGGTTGTACAGAAGTCGATAGATAGATTGATAGATAGGTTGACTTGTGTACAGTCAGGGTGCCCATACATGGATCGAAAATTCGGCCGGTCCCTGCTGAACCAACTAAATTTCGATTCATGTATGGCCGGCTTTAAGTGCACTTTTTTGTTTGTGCTTTTCACATGCACTTTTTTTTGTTCACTTACAGGTGGATCGTTTTTGTGCACCACCGTGGGTTAAAAAAAAAAAAAAAAAAAAAAAGGACACTTGCATTAAAGTGTCATTAAGCCCAAATGACCAAAAATTGTCAATACAAGCTGTATTACATTGTGTTCATACTCACTTATACAGTAGAGCATTTGTTTTCTGCAGACTGCAAAAATCCTGGTTGGTCCTGCTTTTCACTGTCCCTCCCTCCTTGTCAACACTGCATCCTAAGATTGTGTAGACCAGCTGTTGACATCTACTGAGCATGCTCCAGTTTCAGTTCCCCTTTAAGCTGTTTATTTGCATTTTTTCTTATATGTGATTATAGAGTCACACATGTGGGCATATACAAAGTAATTGGCAGAATCTCCTCCAGATCTACAGTGTGAACAAAGTAAACGCTATTGTCAGTCAACTTAAACTCCGCCTACACCATGTTATTACAGAAAAAAAATGTGCTTTGAAATAAAGATTTGTAGGAAACTTTAAACCACTTAGTTGCTTTTAGTTATTTATTTTAATTCCTTTTTGAAAGCCTTTTTTAACGTCACATGACCAGAACAGCACCAATCAATGCTGTGCAGATACAGATTCATATATCAGCAGAGTACTAGAAACTCCTCGTTAAGGCCTGTACACAGAGGCCGAATATCGGACAAAATCATCCGGTACAGTAGAAGCTGGACGACATTCACCCCTTGTGTATAGGTCCTTGTTTGACCTCATGACTGGCTTCTGTCGAATGAGCATGCTAGAAAACCAGCAGTGGATCGGCATCCAATCAGCGCTGGCAGCCAACGGCTGACTGGTGTGTTCTGGTGGGTGAGGGGGCAGTCCCGCAGTCCCTCAGTCCCCTTGTCAGAACACAATAGTACAGATTGCTGTACTAACTTCGCATAGTTACAGCCATTGTAAACCGCTGGTGGTAGAAAAAAAAAAATCCTGCAAGACAATGTCATAATGTACTAGTATGCATTGCATACTAGCACATTATGAGAAACTTACCTTAGAACGAAGCCCTCCAGCACCGCAATGTCAGCGTCGAGACGGCTGACATCTTCTCCTGGTCTTCCTTCCGGGTTCGTGGCCTCTGGCTACATGAGTGGCCGGGGGCGTGATGACGTCACTCCCGCTTATGCATGCGGGAGCCAATGTTTCCGGCACTGGCTCTGAAAGTCTGGCACTGTAAGACGGACCTTTAGAGCGCATGCGCCGATGATGTCATCGGCTGCATGCACTCTGAATATCTCCTAAACTGTGCAAGTTTAGGAGATATTCACAGTACCTATAGGTAAGCTTTTTTTTATAGGCTTGCGTGTAGGTACAGGTGGTGTAACAGAGTTTACAACCACTTTAATACAGAGACCTCCTCAGGGTTTTTTTTTTTCATGTTTAGCCCGCTGGGTTGAACAAAACAAAACTTACTGTGTGTACCAGGCATTAGAACATTCCCTGAGGACAGGAAAGACGCGGGAAACATCATGTGACTGCTGAACAAAAATTATTAAATAAGGTACTCAGATGATTTTTTTTTACTATATTAACCACTTGAGGACCAGGCCTTCTTCTGACACTTTTTGTATAGATGTAAAAATCAGTAATTTTTGCTGCAAAAATATGTGAAACCCCCATGATATATATGTATATTTTTTTAGTAGAGGCCCTAGAGAATAAAATAGTGGGTTTTACAATTTTTTATGTCACATGGTATTTTTGAACACATTTTTTTTAAAAAAATGAACTTTTAATGAATTTTAATACACACAAACACAATTTTTTTTTTCAGCCTGTGGTGTGTGAACACACTCCCAAAAACTCCACCCAGTGCCAAAAAAAGTGCACACACATAAAGAATGTAACACAAAACGCGCAACGGGTGTACACATTCACTCCGAAATCGAAGGACCTTGCCCTGATCCCCCGGGGCGTTAGGTTCCAGATGGGGACTGGGGTACTTACACTTGGTCCATCTGGCCAAAACCAGACGGACCCCGTTCTCTGGGAGGTCTGCTGAAACAGACCCACCCAAGTACTAGATGGGGCTCCCCGAAAGGAGACCCCATGAGAGAGAGCGAACTAAGCCTGAAGGCCATGTCCACCCCTTCCCAAGACTTTCAGGGCAGGCCCGAGGACCTACACCCTACCAGTCACATGTGCAAAACCGTGTACAAACAAAAAAAGACAAAAAAGTGACAAACAAAGGGGCTTAAATAAAAGAAGTGGGGGGAAAAGGAAGTGGAGAGTAAGTGGAAGTGACCATTGTGCAATACAATGGCCGGCCCTTCGGCCAGGAATGAAAAATTTCCCTGGTCCCAGCCAAAAGGCCCGGCCCAAGAAGCAGGTGTGAAAAAAGGTGTATGAGGTGCAGTGACCCTGGTGCCATAATTCAAAGTGACCCTCACTCACAGTGAAGTTACAGCACCCCTGGACTGCCACTCCAGGGGCACATGCACCACGGGCTTCTTTTCAGCCCAGCCTTCAGCCGGACCAGTGCAGCCCCCATCCCTGCCAAATAGTAAGCCCTTCTAGGTTTTCTTGGGGGGAGAGCCGCAGATGCCAAACACAGCCTCCACCGATACTAGCCTTTCCAGGCCCCCATCATTCCAGTGGATTTGCATGGCATGGCCAGGAGACCAGGGTGACAGCTCCTCCACCAGGCACTGACAGGAACAGAGACCACACCAATCCTAGCCAAAAGACAGGGATGACGCAACCTTAGGCCAGACCAGTGCAGCACCCATCCTCACCCTTCTGGCCTGCTGTCAGAAACCATGAACCAGACTGAGACAGAAGTACAGTAAAATCACACTTGTTTATTAATAAAAATAAAAAGGTAAATAGAGTAAGCGTAGTCAAAGCATAGCCAGAGTTCAGTAACCAGATCGGGTAGTCAGCCAAGCCAGAGTTCAGTAACCAGATCGGGTAATCAGCCAAGCCAGAGTTTAGTAACCAGATCAGGTAATCAGCCAGGCCAGAAGTCAGGGATCCAAGTAGAGGAACAGCAAGTAGGATAAGGAGCCAGAAGGGATGTCAGCAAAGCCAGTCTTTAAACAGGAACGCAGGAGATGGTTTCTTGTGATGTGACCAAGGCGAAGGCAGGAATGAAGTGAGCTGGAGATCTGTAAGTAAGCGTGACTGACGGGCAGATCTACAACAGTTGGTTAACTGTGGAGAGAGATGAGAGCTGGGAATTAGCCGACAGCTGAGCGGCCAGCTCAGAGAAGGAAGGGCTGAGCCAGCCCTGGCACCCACTTGGACTCGACCGCGTACTAGCCTCCTAATCCAAGGAGCGCTCAGGTTGGGCCCCTGCTGAGACAGACTATCTAGATACCATCATGCCAGAGGATTTGCATAGCCCTCCCCATTGAGGGTAGCACAGCGCCTCCTCTGGCAACTGATAAGAACAGATACTACACTTGATCTTAGCCAAAAGGCCGATGATGCACACAAACAAAATATAGTACCCAATTGTTTGTAAAATAAAAAAGATGGTGTTACGCGAGTAAATAGATACCTAACCTGACGCAAATTTAAAATTGCGCAAGCTTGTGGAATGGAGACAAACTACAGAATTTAAAAATCTCCATAGGCGACGCTTTAAAAGCCTTTTCAGGTTACCAGTTTAGAGTTACAGGGAAGGTCCTGTGCTAAAATTATTGCTCTCGCTCTAACATTCGTGGCAATACCTCACATGTGTGGTGCGATTGCTGTTTACATATGCATGCGGGACCAAAAAATGTGTGGTCGCCTTTTTGCACAAGCACTGGGGGGCGGGCATGCTTCAAATTTTTTATTTATTTTTTTTTACAAGGTTTCTTTCATTTTTTTTATCACTTTATCACTTTTATTGCTGTCACAAGGAATGTAAGTACTCTTTATGGACAGGTCTTGTGGTCTATTAGACCCCAGATGTCTCCTCTGCCCTTAAAAGCTACTGATCACACCAAGATCAGTGTGATCAAATATTTTCTAAATTTAAAAATGGCGTGGTTTACATCCGGGGAAACCGGAAGTGATGAGTGATGTTTCCTATACCATAGAGCTCATTGGGGATCACTGGGGAAGGTAGTCCCCGGAGAGAGGCACCGATGGGCGTTGTGTGTGTGTGGGGGGGGAGGGGGTTTGGCGACCCCTCCTGCCACCTGTAAAAGCCATCCTGTGGCTAATTAGCTGTTAGGATGGCTTTTACATACCAGCCAGACACCTTGTGAGAAAAACAATACAGAGATGATGCCTGTAGAGGCAGGCATCATGCCAGTATAACCTCTTGAAGTCAAATAACCACAACACAACCTGCCTGGAGTTTGCATGTTCTCCATGTGCTTGCATGAGTTTCCTCCGGGTAATCCGGTTTCCTCCTACACTGCAAACTGTATCTTTAGTAGCACTCTGCCATGTACAGTATCTTTTATTCCCCCATAGCAATTACTATGAATGCACTTCAAACATATCCCAAACAGATCTCAAACCATAGCTCCCAACTGTCCCTGATTTTAAGGGACTGTCCCTGATTTGGAGCAATGTCCCTCTGTCCCTCTTTCCTCCTCATTTGTCCCTCATTTTGCTCTGATCTATATAGTTGTATATAAAATGCACTTGTTATCTTTCAAAAAGTGTTTCCCAGTGCTAAACCTTTCATCCAATTTCTAAAATCCTGCATTTGTAAATTTTAAAAGACAATATAAAAGGAATTATAGTGATAAAAAAAAGCACTCGTTGATTTAATTAACCTTTTTTTTTTTGTTAATTCTCCTTTAGGGGGTGTGGCAGGGGGCGTGTCCTATGCCTACATACGTTTCTTAGTAGGTGTCCCTCATTCCTATCTCAAAATGTTGGGAGGTGTGCTCAAACTAACTCCAAACTGATCTTCAACACAAGCCATTTTTCCTGGTCTCATGCTGAATTTGATTTGCTTCTGCTGCCCATGTCAACTAAAAGTGGCTGCCAACGACTATATGACACCCGTTCTCTGCGTGTCTATAAATGATTGCATATGCGTTTAGAATTGTTTGTGACTTTCAATTCGGCTTTCAAAAATGAACTGATGCAGCCACATGGTGCTTCCTCATTGGCTGTAATGGGAATGTTGCCCAACATGCTCTCTGTTGTAGATGTGCTTATCAGTAAAGTTACCTTTCCTGTTGTGATAAGCAAAGTTAGCAAATACAAAGAACTTGTCTGGCATGCTCCATACACCAGGCCTGCTTTTCAGTTTGGGCAACACAACATTCACCAAATAAAGGCAGACAATTTGAGAAAAGAGGATTACGCTGGACATACAGTGGCCAGCAAATTCTGCCAAAGACATGTGCCAGAAAATGTTTGTGTTCAATTTTAGTTTATTAAAGTTTTCCAAATACAAACAGGAAATACAGATAATTTTTTTTTTTTTTTTACAAATGTACAGGATAGCAAAAACATTATTAAAAAAAAAGATAAATAAGAAAATAAACGCGCACCCTAAAAACATGAGTGCACAAGATACTCTGACCACACACACACACACACACACACACAAACAACATAAGATATGTAAGGCTGGAGCCAAAAATATTATGCATGACTGTTACCCAGAGCATTCAGAAAATGTTTGGATGATCAGCAGCTGCAGCCCGCAATTGGTGTATTCTGACAGTGGTAGGTGCAGAGTACAATGTCCCTGCAGGGCGATTCCTCCATCCAACTCTTTTCTGGCAATGGAGGATACTGTTAGCTTTTAGCTAAAAAAAAAAAATATATATCTATGTATGGCCAGCCATAGGAGGGCCCTGCTTGGAAGATCCGCGTGCACGCCCCATACCCCGGAAGTGCCGGATCACGTGAACTCTATGTAAACAAGGCAGAGCTCTGTTCTGTCAGCAGAAATGTGAAGTATTTTCTTTCCAAATCCATCAGATCCCTTAGTTAAAGCACCACACTTAGTACACAAAAAACACTGGTTAGGCACACATTTAATTCTTTGATCGCCCTAGATGTTTAACCCCTTCCCAGCCAGTGTCATTAGTACAGTGACAGTGCATATTTTTAGCAGTGATCACTGTATTAGGCTTCATTCCCACAAGGCGGATCCGCTGCCACGGAGTCCGCCTCTGTCCGCCAACTCAGCAGGAGATCTCTCCGTTGATCTCCGCTGAGCCAGCAGATGACAGGTCCCTCTCTGCTCACTGAGCGGGGAGGGGCTTGTCGAGTGCCACTGGTTGCTATGGAGGGATCGTACAAAAACGGACAGCTTGTCTGTTTTCATCAGATCTCACCCGATCCGATCCGCCAGGGACGGATATGGACGTAGGGCCATCCGTCTTATTTTAGCGGATCGGATCGGGTTGGATGTCAGCTGCTGACATCTGTCGCTCCATAGGCTAACATGGATCGCCCGTTCAGGTCCGTCGACAAAACTGACAGGCGGACCTGGACGGTCCGACAGTGTGAAAGGGGCCTAAAGCCGCGTACACACGGGCGGAATGTCCAACAGAAAAAGTCAGACGGAAGCTTTAAATCTTATATTCCGATCGTGTGTGTGCCTCATCTGACTTTTTTTTTTTGAAAATTCTGACGGACCTAGAAATGGAACATGTTCTAAATATTTGTGACGGAACCAATCTCTATCGGGAAAACCGATCGTCTGTATGCTGTTCCGATGGACCAAAAACGTTGCATGCTCTGAAGCAAGTACGAGACGGAAGCTATTGGCTACTGGCTATTGAACTTCCTTTTTTCTAGTCCCTTCGTACGTGCTGTACGTCACCTCTTTCTGGACGGTCGGACTTTGGTTTGGCCGTGTGTAGGCAAGACCGATTGAATGGAATTCCTTCGGAGTTCCATCGGAGAAACCTTCGGAGTTTATTCCGACGGCAAAACTGATCATGTGTACGTGGCATTAGTGTCACTGGTTCCCGCAAAGTGTCAAAAGTGTCAGACTGTCCACTGCAATATCGCAGTACCGCTTTAAGACGCTGGTCGCCGCCATTACCAGTATAAAAAAAATAAATAAAAAAATTCCAGTATATATCCCATAGTTTGTAGACGCTATAACTTTTGTGCAAACCAATCAATAGACGTTTATTGGGATTTTTTTAACCAAAAATATGTAGTAGAATACATATTGGCCTAAATTTATGAAGAAATTAGATATTTTCAATAGTTTTTTATTTATTGGATGGGTTTTATAGCAGAAAGTAAAAAATATTGTTTTTGTTTTTCAAAATTGTCTGTTTTTTTTTTTTTGTTTTGTTTTTTATAGTGCAAAAAAAAAAAAAAAAAACCCCAGAGGTGATCAAATACCACTAAAAAAAAACTCTATTGTGGGAAAAAATGATATAAATTGTGTTGATCCTGTTTACAGCCGATTATTTATATCCTAGTATGATGGGGTGGGCGTGTCGCACAATAGGAGAGGGGGAGGGATAGGGTGGAAAGGAACGGGGGGGGGGGGGTTGTTTACATTTAGTTGTATATGGATAGATAGTTCTGGTCCATTGGATCAGTCTGAGCCTGGGTATGCCCAATAGAATCTGTGTTGTATTGTATTCTGATCTTTTAAATTAAATAAAAAGAATTTTCAAAAAAAAAAGCGCAGTGCTGTATCGCAAAAAAATGTCCTGGTCATGAAGGGCGGTAAATCTTCTGGAGGTCAAGTGGTTAAATGAAATATTCGAAAAATAAAATGCGTACAGGGACAGGATAGTTGGCACTTCTTTTGTACTCTGACCCTGGAGCAATCTAAGATGTGTACATTGTTATCTGATACTTCTGAGTGTCTCTGCAAGCTCAGATCAAACTACATATGTGCACATAGTATTTCCTTCTTTTTGCAAATATCTGCTCTTGACTAGTGACATGACACCTAATTCATGTACAATGGGCGTACGCCGTACTGTAATACATATAATTACAATTCATACACAGAAGCCGTAGAACAGAGAAATAAATCTAGGCACACCTTAAAATACTCTGAGGAGGATATACTGAACATCTAGGTTGTAGGAAGTTTTATTCTCTAGTACAAGTGACGAAATGTGAATTTACAATTTATTCAGACACTTCAAACCTACAAGCTGGTGTGGTCTAGGCAATCCTGATCGATCTTTGAAGCTCATATGACAATTCAAACAGAATCTCTGATACATCTGGAACATGGTGGATTATAAAAAGGGCAGAATGGCCTACTCCGGGGGAACACATGGAAATGCCCAGGGACCAGTTCTACAGGGAGACTCCTGGAGATGCCATGGGACCCGTTTTCCTTGGTGGGGGTTCATGGAGATGCCCTGAACCCCATACGACAGAGGGCTCATGAAGATGCCCTGAGTCTCATACTCCAAAGAGCTTATAGGGATGCCTTGGACCCCATGCTCCAAGGGGGTTCATAAAGATGCCCTGGGCCCCATACTCCAAGGGGGATTATGAAGATTCTCTGGGTCCATGGAGATGGCCTGAGCTCCATATTCCAGGGGGGCTCATGAAGATGTTCTGAACTCCATAGGGGTTCATGAAGATGCCCTGGGTGGCTTCTTCAGGGGGCTCATAGAAATGCCTTGGGCCCCATACTGCAAGGAGGCTTATGAAGATGTCCTGGGCCAATTGGCGGGGGTTTCTTTAAGTCCCTTGGCCTGCTGGGAGAGCCTATTTATTTGGGTGGAGTCAGGTGATCGGTGTTCTGTGCCACCCAGACGGCTGTCTGGGTGGACGTGTGTTGCACTGTCCCGGGCTGCTAGGCCGGAAGCCTGAGGCCTATCCTGGGGGCATCTGGCTGCTAGGCTGTCTGAGGGCCTATCCAGAAGCAGGAGAGCAGCGTAGGGTTGGGACTGCTGGCCTGCAGTCCAACCAGAAGTAACGGTTCAGCCGGACAGGGAACCCGCTGTGTTTGGAGGAAGGAGGGGAAGCTGTCGCCACTAAGGCACCATCCACCTTATTACCGGAGACCACTGTGAATAATCTGAAGTCATTACCTGAGCAGTCTTCTCATCAGCCGGGGACGGTAAAGAAGTGGGAAAGCTTCAGTGAGTGCCAAGCCAGGGACCCAGTGGGACAGCAGAGGTGACGCTTGAAGAGTATCTATGAGTGCCAAGCCAGGGACCCAGCAGGGAAGCGGGGGAAGAACGCTTGAGGAAGATACTGAGTGCTAACAGGGAAAGAGCTCAGGGGATTTAGTGGCTATTGGATCCGAAGTCTAGTGAAAGACTGGGAGTTCATTGAGTGAAGATCCACAGTGAGTGATTGTGAAGTAAACAGAGAACTGTTTGTGTTGTCAGTAGTTTAATATACTACCGTTAGTAACTACTGCAAGACTGTTGCCATAGGAGACAGCAGTCCTACCTATACAGAAGTGGTGTCCGGCTGGAGGCCTTCACCTGTTCAGCTATGATTAAGCACTGACTACAGTGTGAAACGCGTCAGCTTTCCTGCTTTGTGATGCTGTGGCATGTATTTTTATTATTATACTTAAAGATCGAAGATTACTTTTGGGTGCGGCTGTCCAGGATTTCTCGTTTACCTCCCCTTTCAACACAGACAGTGCTGACAGGAAAATCCCTCCCACTGAGACACTGTATTCTCCCGGGGGGGGGGGGGGCTGCAGGGGAAGCCATCCCCGCCGGGAGAAGACAGTGATTATTGCTAGCAACTATAGCAGCCGCTAGCGATAATCGCAAGTAAATCCAGCAGGCTGGTTGTACCCAAGTTTATTGACCAATCAACTTGTACATTTGGCCTGCCCATACACGGGTCAAATCTTGGCCGATTGCTGCTGAACCGGCTGAGATTTGAACCGTCTATGGACAGCCTAATCCTTTAAGGGCCCATTCACACACTTAACCACAGTGACATGCGGCGTGATGCACGCTTTACCTCATCGCACATATCTTTTTTTTTTTAGCAACTTTATTTGAAGTGCACAAAATGACATTCATGTCCCTGCATGTAGGGTTGCCACCTCATCCCTTTAAACCCGAACACATATTAATTACACAGGTTCTGTCGCTGATTAAGGTGATAATTAAACTCACTTGGTGCCTTATCTGCATTTAATCAGCCTCAGAACCTGTGTAATTCATATGTGTTCAGGTTTAAAGGGATGAGGTGGCAACTCTACTGCACGGCGACATGGTGTGTTGCGCTGCTGCTTGGCAACATGTGGCGCTGTCCAGTGTGATGCGATAAAGTGCAGCGTATCTACATTTTATCGCACTGCACCTCCAGGCTGTGAACGAGGTGCATAGATTGTTTTCTATGTGCCATAGTGGTGACTAGCATTCTTCCAGTGTGGGAAAAACACCAACAGGTGTCAAACTGGCGGCCCTCCAACTGTGGCGGTACTACAAGTCCCATGAGTCATTGCAAGGCTAACAGTTACAAGCATGACTCCCACAGGCGGAGGCATGATGGGACTTGTAGTTCCACAACAGCTGGAGGGCCACCTATTTGGCACCCAATGTAATGTAAAATGATATACATATTTTTTTTCAGTCATAGTGTGTTATCTCTGTGACTTGAGCCTCATGTGAGGGGACTCGCATAGCCTACTTTTATTTCTCATGTCACAACTTATAAGGTTTATTCTTGCTCTGACTGAACTCACACTGCTTTATGTGGCCGCCATTAGAGGACAAAATGAGGAAACCCCCCTCCCCTCCATGCATCTCTCCAATGGCCACCAATACACATCTATAGCTATGGCTACACAGGCCACACCCCACAGCCGGAAGAGATCACGTGCCCCAGCGCCGACTCGCCCCGTATCACGTGACCTATCCGCAGGCCTCGTCTCGCAGCCAACCGCTTGACGACTAGTAGGAGGCCCCTGCGTGGTGTTCTCTCATTGGCCGCGGCCTCGCCCAATCACGGGCAGCCATCTGTGTGCCCTGAATGGCAGAACCCGGCTTCCAATGGCGAGCGGACACCGGTGTAGGGGCGGCCAATGGGAGCGGATTTGGGAGGAGGGTGTGTGGAGGGCATATAAGAGCGGCGGTCGGCCGGCGCGGAGTGCTCAGTGTGGATCTCAGGAGCTGCTGTTCATCGGGGATCGGCTTCAATCATGGCCCGCATCGCTCTCCTCGCCCTACCGTTGCTGGCGGCTCTGTGCCTCGCTGAACCCTCCATCTACTTCCAAGAGGAATTCGGGGATGGAGGTAAGTGGACGGGCTGCGTGCCCTACAATAGGGCGGCCAATGAGGGGGGTCACTGGGGACAGGCTAGACTAGTACATCCCTCATAGAGCTAATCTACTGCTTTGGCCTTGTCGCTGGGCTCCCTGTCTACTAAAGGGGTAGCTGGGCGTGTAATCTGAAAATCTGCTGACCTTTTGTGGCTCTAAAACGCACTACAGGTCCCAGCAAACCTGTCATGCATGTGCGTGCTGGGACGTGTAGTACTTGATCCCGGCTGGGACGTGTAGTACTTGATCCCGGCTGGGACGTGTAGTACTTGATCCCGGCTGGGACGTGTAGTACTTGATCCCGGCTGGGACGTGTAGTACTTGATCCCGGCTGGGACGTGTAGTACTTGATCCCGGCTGGGACGTGTAGTACTTGATCCCGGCTGGGACGTGTAGTACTTGATCCCGGCTGGGACGTGTAGTACTTGATCCCGGCTGGGACGTGTAGTACTTGATCCCGGCTGGGACGGCATCTGAAAATCTGTCTTTAGGTGCTTTTGTAGTTGCAGATGATCTACAAGTCCCAGGAAGATTGCCCCATTGCTGTGCATGCTGGGACTTGTAGTGTAGCTGCATGCTCCCCTGTTAGGTAATTTGAAGATCCTCCCTGAGTTATGTAGCCATAGATGAGTTACAAGTCCCAGAATGCCCGCTGTCACTGTGTATGCTGGGATTTGTAGTGCAGGTCCATGATTCCCTGTCTACTTAAATGATAGCTGGGCATGCCATCTGAAAAGTCTGTTCCAGGTGAAGTAGAAGTCCCAGCATGCCTGGCATAGCTGTGCTCTCTAGGACTTTTAGGGCAGCTGCATGATGATCCTTTATGGCCAATCATCCCCTGGAAGCCTGATTTCTCTAAATAGACCCAGTAACCCTGGTGGGGGTCATGCTGGGACTTGTAGTTTTATGGACCCAGGAAAGTGCTGTTTCAGCATGTGTACATCCCAAGGGACACTAATATGGGGCCATGAAAAAAAAATGTTCCAGCATTAAACCCAACGGATGTATTACTACCACAATGTCAACTCTGAGCAAAATCCAACCATCGGGGGATACAGATTCTGTTCTATGATCTGACATTGTGCTGGTAATACAACTGTGGGGTTTGGTAGCTCATGCTGGGACTTGTAGTCTCCCTCCCTGTCCCATTCTGAAGATCTGACATGGCCGCCGAGTCCCTGTTTGCACACTTCTGTAATGACAGGATGTGCCGTAAGTGTAACCTGACATTTCCTGTCTCCCAGGACCTGGAGGTGGTGATAATTACAGCCTTGTGTTGTGTTCAGTCATTAGCCGGCTTTATTCATCATTATAATCCTCATTGTGATCTTCCTCACTAGTGACTGCCATTGGGAGGGGTCCGTGTGGGTTCTGGAGTCAGAGGTTTCATCGAGGTCTTGGGTCATTGGGGGACTTGTCTGGGGGTTCTGCGGTCATATGCTTGGGAGGGGGGGGGTTTAGAGTTGTTGGGGCAACTACCAGGGGGGCTGTAGTTGGGGGACTGGTCTGGGGGTGTTGCTGGGGTAGTTGGAATTTGTCTGTCTGTGGAGGGGGTCGCCGGTTCTGATGTCCTTGGGGGAAGTGTGTGTAAAGGGGGTTGGGGGTCTCTAGAGTTGGGGGGGGGGGGGGGGGGGGGGTTTCAGGTCATTGGAAGATGTCAATGGTGGGTCTCAGTTGATCTAAATTGGGCGATTATCTGTGAACAGTCTGTTTTCTTTATAGGGGATCTTTAGTTACAATGTTATGGTGGCCAATCATGGCACGATTTTCGATCCAGTCCCTGTATGATTGGATCAAGACTATTGAATGGACGTAATTTCCCCTCTGTGTGATTAAAGTGAATTTAAAGGCGGAAGTTTTTTTTTATTCATTCTATGCATTAACATATAAAAACCTATGTGTAGAAGCCTCCGCAATACTTGCCTGAGCCCATCTCTATCCAGCAATGTTGCAGGAGTGTCTCAGCTGCCCAGGACGCCCCCCTCTGAACATTGGCTCCCGCAGCTGTCAGTCAATCAGGAAAAGGGGGCGTGGCTGGGTCTCTGCTCCGTGTAGAGCTGTGACTCGGCTGGGGTGCCCCCTTAGCAAGCTTCTTGCCATGGGGGCACTCAACAGGAGGGAGGGGCCAGGAGAGCTGAAGAGGGACCCGAGAAGAGGAGGATCTGGGCTGCTCTGTGCAAAACTGCACAGAGGAGGTAAGTATAACATGTTTGTTTAAAAAAGACACTTTATGATAACTTTAAGCTCCTGTTCACACTGAATGCGGCTATGAAATTGTGCAACTTCATCACAATTTCAAAGCTGCCAGTCAGTGCGATTTAATGTGCGGCTTGCCGACATCATAAATGGCACAGGAACCTTTTTCATATCAGTGCAGCAAGTCGGAGTTGCACCAATTTGGATGGTTTCATAGGCAAAAACTGGGTGCAAATTGTCATGGGATTGTCAAATTCGCATGACAAGTCGCACTGACAAATGACCAGGAGAAAAATTTGTTTTGCATTGACAGTACTCGTTTATGAATATGATTGAACAGATTGACATTAGAAAGAGGCAACAAATGTGTTTGTTAACTTGCAATGGGGGGGGGGGGGGGGGGGGGCCGGCGCTAAAGGCATGATTTGCATGGCTCCACCCACTTTCCTGAAGCAAACAATACTTCTTGAATTGGGGATTTGTGATGGACAGACGTGACAGTACAGGATAATAGCAGTTCAGTACATAGGAACTACAACTCCCAGCATTCCTTCAGTTGTAGTTCCTGTGTCTGGGTCATTTGACAGGGAAGTTGTGTCCAGGGACAAATGTCTGGAGTGCAGACTGCTCACATTCCACAACATGAGTCGCGCCGTCGGGGCTTGGTTGCCCGGGGGCCGCGCCGTCGGGGCTTGGTTGCCCGGGGGCCGCGCCGTCGGGGCTTGGTTGCCCGGGGGCCGCGCCGTCGGGGCTTGGTTGCCCGGGGGCCGCGCCGTCGGGGCTTGGTTGCCCGGGGGCCGCGCCGTCGGGGCTTGGTTGCCCGGGGGCCGCGCCGTCGGGGCTTGGTTGCCCGGGTGTCTGGGGCCCTAGATCTGTGTATATGCATGTCTGGGAATGAAGTTTCAGCGTGTTTCCCCCAAGGGTACTGCTAGATATACCAGGGATTGTAGATCTCTGAATACATGGATGCCTGTTCCCAGCCCTGCCTATGGTTGCCCAGGTAACATATACGTTCTGGAAACGTCCATCTTGCACCATACCTGTGCATTCGTCTATACAGGATAAATGTGTACACGAAATCTTCACGTTCTACTAATAGATTGAAGGGTTTCTACAACTGGCATATTTTTGGCTCGCGTTCTCTATAGAAACCGGATGGGCACGCTCGGTTGATTTTGAATTGTCTCGGGTGCCGGTCTCTTCCTGACTGATTTACATATCTCTTGTGTAATGGTTTTTTGCTACATCTGGGCAGGTTTCAGACCCAATACATTTTTATGGAAGCTGATTGGACACCTTTTTGTCTACTTATAAACGTCTGCCCAAAAGCTTAGTCAATCAGAATCTGTATGAGCCATATCTGTTTATGCAAAGTGTTGAGGGATCGGTGTAAGTGCATGGCTGTCCGCCACGTCCTACCGATCCAGCAGTCTAACCAGCCCTGTTGCTGCTGTTAATGAAGCCGTTCCTCCCATTTGTCCTCCTCCCCCTTTCCTTCTTCCTGGTCATCATGCAGCTGTATGAATCTTCTGGAAACAGAAGGGGGAGGAGGTTGCTCATTGCCTGAAACCCCCCCCCCCTCTGCTTTTCATAGTGAAAGAGAAAGCACGGCCTAAGTATCGTTCTGAGTATTCTCCCTTCCTCTGTGTAATGAGTAAATATGGGCAGAAGGTCAGACCTTGGCTTCAGCACTGCAATCTCCTTCGCAGTATGCACGTTTTAATGAATGCAATTAGACACTTCCAATAGCCTTGGGTATTACATTTTTCATGAAGGTCCTTTGTAGGAAGATGCACACCCCAAATACAGGGGGGCGATTCAGTAAAGAATTTGCAGCATGTTTCTGGCATTTTGTATGTAGTTGGACTCTCTGCTCCAAATCCATGAGAACGTGACGCATGCAACAAATTCAGGTAGTTTCCAACATTTTTCTATATGGTACTCTTGAAACAAATGTAAAAAGCAATATCACTATATTGAGGGAAGTGGAGGTAAAAAAGACCCCTCCCCCATGTTGAAGTAAATTGATTGTCGCATCAAAATAATTCTGTGACATTTCTTTACGTTCCTTTGGAAGTGATATTTAATACGTTTCTTTTCTCCTGATTGCAAATTGCTTCTCTGCCTCAAAAACACGAACAGGAGAGATGAGATTCCCCTTACTGACATACCCGAATCTGTCACAAGATCAGCCACTTGTCACGTTACCACGAGGCACTTCTCAAGAGTTTCTATAACACTCTATTAGGGATGCACTGATAACCGTTTTTTTTTTTTTTTTATTCTACGAGTAGCGATACACTTTTTTTTTTTTTTAAGTACTCGCCGATACCAATTATCGATACCTACCACAACGGTTTGGTTTTCACTTCAGCTGTCAGCAATAGTATAAAGCATTAAAAAGTTATTAGATTTTTTAAAAATTTTGCAGGTTTTCAATGTGCATGTGTCATTAACAAAGGAAAGAAACAAAAAAAGTTTTTTTATTGTTTATAAAATAGATGTGAACAAAAAAGCAGGAAAATAAAAATTATATGCAGAATAGGGAGATAATTAAGGCTGATTAGAGTAAATTAAAGCAGAGGCCCACCCTAAAAAAAATTACATAATGCACCTAAAAATAAAAAAAAATAAAAATTGAAAAATACATTTTTTTTTTTTACTTACCAGAAATGGCTGTTGCTAGGCAGATCGTCCTAATCTGCCACTTCCTACACCGCGGTGATCTTCAGTCTTCTCCTCCTCGTGTTGTCTTCTGGGGAATGGGGCGCCATGTGTTCTGGGAACTGTGTGTCCCAGAACACAGCCGGTCATTCACAAAGCACCTCTCGACTCGCGCATGCGCAGTAGGAAACGGGCAGTGAAAAAGCAAGGCTCTACTGCCTGTTTCCCTTTGAATGGCGGCGCCAGGACCCAATCCTGGGGACGGATCTGCCTCGGGCGGCCGACATCGCGGGCACCCTGGACGGGTAAGTGTATTAATACACAGGTATTACAGGTATTAAAAGTCAGCAGCTACAGTGTTTGTAGTTGCTGATTTAAAAAAAATAAAAAAAATTCAGCTGGACCGCCTCTTTAAGGGGTTAAACAGAGGAACATTTGTTCACCCCTTTGATCTGCAAATGAAGAAACAGAAAGATACAAAAAGAAACGATGTTTCTTTTTATTTTAGTGTTAATAAACATTGGCTACTTTTTTTTTTTTTTTTTTTGACAGCTCCAATTACACTTCAGCTGTCAACAGGGGAGACCCACTGACAGCTCAAAGAACCGAGCCTGAAAGTATCGGTTTTTAGATATCGATGCATTTGCACGAGTATCGATACTTGTGAAAGTACTCAGTATTGGCACCGATACTAGTATTGGTGCAACCCTACACTCTATGAATTCCAGGGGTAGAGCGTTCGATTTTTTTTTTTATGCGGAATCTTCTAATGCAGATTACTGGGATTGCTGCATCACCTCTGCTCAGATTAGTTAACTTTCTACTGCATGTACTAGATCATACCACGAGCGTATGTTGCACTCTTGCATGGCTGTTTTATACAAGTTCTGAAGGGGCCCATTTACTGGAGGATGTCCTGTAGATTGGAGATCTACTCTAAATCCAGACAGCCACACTCTAATTGACACTTTGATTACAGAATCTTTACCAGCCCATAGTGATCACAGCAGATGGGGAAGGCTGTTTATGCACTCTGTCCCTAGTGCTTAGCCATCATCCCAAATGACCAATAGAAATTTGTTAGGAGTAAATGACAGGACATTGAAACGAATTAACACTGATCTGCTGTGATCACTATGTGCTTTTAAAGATTTATCAATAATGGTATCAATTGAAATGCAGCTGTCTGGAATTTTCATTGCCTGAACAGTACACAGTTGTGAGTGGAGCCAGCACCCGAGGAGTGTGATGGAGCACCATGGACCGACCTGGAGTAGTGTAAAGCTTAACCATACATTTTACAATTTTCTTCAACCACAGGTTAAAGGATCCTCTTGCCCCCCCCCCCCCCCCCATCATGTCGATGCAGGAATCCCTCCCACAGTGCTATTGTGTTCTGCTGGCAGGGAGCCTTCCCCCTGCCGTCAGCATACAATGATCACCGCTGGCGGCTATACCCCCGCCAGTGGTGATCACAGGGAAAAAACCCCAACATCCTGGTTAATCAGCTTCAGTATAACCAGCCTGCCCGTAGATCGAAATTCGATTGTTCCTGCTGAACCGACTGATTTTCAATTCGTCTATACCTGGCCTAAACCTTTGTAGATTGTGGCGATAGCTACCCTCTGTTAAAATAGGAACCCCAACTCAGTTGAAGTACATAGGATGTGCTCAACCCAAGCCCCCCCCCCAGCCCGCCCCTGGAGCCTGAAACCATTGGCCACATTGTGCTACAGCCTGACTCACCCATCACAACTTTCCACTTGCCTTTTCTTGCTGTAAATTATTTTGAGGCTGATAATGTGAAGACGTCTGGTGCAGGTATGCTAGTAGTAGTCATGTAATGTTTAATTTTTTTGGGGAAACTCTTCTAACACCAGATCCAGGTTTAGGTGAATTCATGTCCTTAAGGCAAAACGTCCTGAGATAATGCAACATGTATGTGCGGAAGTGAAGTGTCTATAAAGTCCCTTTGATTGTCAGGTTACCCATTGCTGTGCTTTATGTAAAAGAGTCATTAAGGTAATAATGAGTAGCGTACTTCAGTCACTTCTGACACACAATACTTTGATGGACAGCTGCTTGTGAAGGGTATTGTTACATGAGACCTTGTGTGATCCGGTTACAAGCACTCTGCAGAATAGCTTTGTTGTATCTGCTCTGTATTGTTGCAGAGTCTAATGTGCATAATTTTTTCCTTTTCAGATGCCTGGAAAGAACGCTGGATACAGTCTAAGCACAAGACAGACTATGGGCAGTTTAAGCTTACTGCGGGCAAGTTTTATGGAGACGAAGAGAAGGACAAAGGTAAGTGGCCTTCATTTCTTCATGTTGGCAGGTTAGAGGAACTCCAGGTATGTCACTTCCGAAGCCAGTTGGACTTAATTGGTTGTAAAACCTTTACATTCACCCAGTGAAGTTACTGGCCTCAGGTGATACCGATGCAACAAATCCAAACCAAAGTTGTACCTGTTTATCTGCCGTATTCTGCTCTACATCCATTTAAAGTCCGGAATTTATAAATTTTGTCTGAGCTGTCAGAAAATGGTGGGTGTAGAGCTGAAATTGCACTCTGCTGAGCTCATTGAGGAGAGCTCTGGGAGCGGATTGGAGGGAAGGGAGACCGCCCTACACACAGGAACAGAGCTAAGGCTGCCAATCACAATCTGTGAGCTCCATCCTGTCACTTTTTTTTTTTTTTTGTCTGGAGAACTTATTCATGCTGATAGCAGAGGAACAAAGCAGCAGACAGAATTACTTAATGCTTTTATTTGAGACCAGTACACACTATAGAGTAGGGGTCTCAAACTGGTGGCCCTCCAGCTGTTGCAAAACTACAAGTCCCATGAGGCATTGCAAGGCTGACAGTTACAAGCATTACTCCATCAGGCAGAGGCATGATGGAACCTATAGTTCTGCAACAGCTGTAGGGCTGCCAGTTTGAGACCCCTGCTATAGAGGGATATGCTTTGTTCATATTTCATGCCTGAGATTCACAACCACTTCAATATTGGGTTTGTAGTGTGTTTCACATGTGGTTAGACTAGAGATGTCCTTAAAGAAGCAATGCATGGCGAATGCTCAGCTGCAGCACCATGTAGACTGGAGAAGGAACAACAAACTAAAAGTATCATGCACTCAAGTACAGTTGCAAAGCAATATGGAATATTCTATTAACTGGACTGAATGTGGTTTTCAACAGCCTTTTTAGCTTGGATTGGGAGACCTGCAGCTAGCTTTTAAAGCCATTTTAGGCAACATCTATACATGTTTAGTGTTGGATTTCTAATAACAGATACAAATCTCAATGGTAATCCCAGTGTTGGTAGCAGTTAGTCCCAGGGAGTGTAAGAGGACACAGCCACACAGAGATTGGAGGAGAAGCGGTTGAACCTTAACCAATTCCGGACCGCCCACCATCGTTGTACATTGGCTGTTTGAAGAGGGATATTGTTATGGCAGCAGCTAGCTGCCATAACCCTGGTATCCTCTTCAGTGAGCGGTCCGGTTTCAGATAAAAGTGGTCTCTGCGGCGGATCCGCTGCAAGATCACTTTTATCGGTGATCCACACTCTGATGCCATCCGCTGCTTACCGGAGCTGTCAGAGGCAATCGGATCTTCACCCTTGCTGGGCATGGAGACTGGTGAGGGAAAGATGGCCCCCACCCATCTCCATAATGCAGGGCGGAAGCGACGTCAAAACGTCACTTCCGCCCATAGCTCTTAAAGGGCAATTTTTTTTAATAATTTTTTTTTGTGTATTAGTGTAAATATGAGACCTGAGGTCTTTTTGACCCCAGATCTCCTATTTAAGAGGTCCTGTCATGCTTTTTTCTATTACAAGGGATGTTTACATTCCTGTCACATGCAGAAGCAAACGCATACGTGAGTAGAGCCCGCATATGAAAACGGTGTTCAAACCACACGTGAGGTATCGCTGCGATCGGTAGAGCGAGAGCAATAATTCTAGAACTAGACCTCCTCTAACTCAAAGCATGCAACCTGTAGAATTTTTTAAACGTCGCCCATGAAGATTTTAAGGGTAAAAGTTTGTCGCCATTCAACGAGCAGTCGCAATTTTGAAACGTGACATGTATCAATTTACTCGGTGTAACGTTATCTTTCACAATATAAAAAAAAAATTGGGCTCACTTTACTATTTTTTTAATTCAAAAAAGTGTATTTTCCAAAAGTGTGCTTGTAAGACCGCTGCGCCAATACGGTGTGACAAAGTATTGCAGCGACCGCCATTTTATTCTCTAGGGTGTTAGAAAAAAAAGTGTTTTGGGGGTTCTAAGTAATTTTCTAGATAAAAAAAACTGAACTTGTAAACAAATCTCAGAAAGAGGCCTGGTCCTTAAGTGGTTAAGCTGCGTAGGGGGCTTTTCACTGCCAGGGTGGTAAGCATGTGGAACTCTCTTCCACAATTTGTGTCAACAGGAAGTATTGATAGTTTCAAAAGACTCTTGGACATTCATCTTATCGAATGCAATATACAGGGATATGGGAAATTATTTTTCTACACAAACGCACACCAACTCAGGTTGAACTTTTTGGACTGTTGATCTGTATTCAACCTTACCAACTATATAACGGGCACCACTGTTGCTTTTTCCCCTTAGGTCTCCAGACCAGCCAAGATGCCAAATTCTATGCCCACTCTGCTGGATTCCCTGCTTTCTCCAACAAAGACAAGGTTCTTGTAGTTCAGTTCTCAGTGAAGCACGAGCAGAACATTGACTGTGGTGGAGGATACGTGAAGCTTTTCCCAAGCACTCTAGAGCAGACTGACATGCATGGAGAGTCCGAATATAACATCATGTTTGGTAAGTGAACTGACAGGGCGGGTGTGGAAAGCTTTCTTGAATGACCTTGTTGCCTGAACTTTCTAGTTTTCTTTGTAGTTTTAAATGGAAATACCCTGCTTATCTCTGGCGGCCCAAGTCTTGCTTCCAAAGTGTCAGTGGGAGGAGTTGCAGTCTGCTTCCCTAAGCCACCTGGTGGTGAAGCTTTGTATTACAGAGCAATTATCTGTATGGAAATGGCATCAGACTGCACTGCCATTTGCTTTCCAACAGACCTTGAGACCTACCCAAAGCAAAACACCATGCACACATCGGCATGGAGCGGTGCCATTTATGTTCAATGGCACCTCAACACTAAGGCAGTGCCCCGTAATGTACGGTAATGCACTACCGTGAGTTGTGCACTGTTGCAGAAAAATGGTGCGTGTCTTGTCAGTCTGTTGTAGTGTGCTGGCAGGCCATTCAATTGAAGTGTATGTTAAAGCGGTAGTAAATTGTGTAAAATAAATAAATTAATTTAATCGGGCCCTGGGCAGTTTTAGTCATAATGTGCTAGTATGCATCACATACTAGCATATTATGACACCTGAAAACAAAGCCCTCCAGCGCTGCCACTGCTGTAGGTGCTTCCATCTTCACCTGATCCTGTCTGGATTTACAGGCTTTAGTGATATGAATGGCCTAGCCGGTAATGTCACTTCCACACGTGGAAGACTGTTTATGGCACAACTCTGAAGAAACGGCGCAGATATGCCATTCTTTCAGAGTGACTGTGCCAGTGACGTCTCCGGATGCATCTAAAGTAAATATCGCTCTAAACTGCACGTTTTAGATATTTGCAGTACCTATAGGTATAGGTAAAAATCATACATGGAAGTTTATGCTCACTTTTAATATGCAACATAGCTTGCGGTCAAAGTAAACAAGTCTGGTTGTGGCAGATGAACTAACTGCAGGGGATACAGGCATACCATGCTTTGGTATGGCATCCTTCCTCTCCAGAGGAGGCATAGAGATGCAAACTGCCCATTCCAGCTTGGATCAGCTTCAGTGTCTGGTGTCACTTTTTAAATAGATTGGCTGCTACTTTGACTTGCCTAATCGCTAAATGACCTCACTACTGCAGGCTTGTTATACTATCTTCTGTATCTCTATCAGGTCCTGACATTTGCGGGCCACCCACCAAGAAAGTACACGTCATCTTCAACTACAAGGGGAAGAACTTGCAGATTAACAAAGATATCCGATGCAAAGTGAGTGAAGAGTTTTGACTTGGTCTTTGTCGAATTGAACCTTTAAATGTTTAAAGGGGGTTAAATATCTTATGTGTTTTTAGATTATGGTTATTTAAAGTGGTGTGGTTTTTTTTTTTTTCCTGTACTTGCATAATATTCCAGAAGTGAAGATCCTTAGAATAAATGCATTAAATCCAATTTCATCCAAAGCATGGTTTTGAATAGTGAAGGGTTAAGGGTTTTTACTGCTGTCAACAGAGGAATGGTCCCCTTTTATGTCTGGTGTAAATGGTGCAGGAAAAGGAATGGAGCTGTCAACAGGACAGGAGAGCACAGACAATATTCCTAATGCTGAGCCCCTCAGCCCTGCTTTTAAAATGTGTGCACTGTTAATGGGTGCCGGCGCTGCTGTTTGAATCCATTGCACACAGTGGGTCTCTGCTGTCAAATGTGTGCCCGATGCAACATGGGCACTGAATGTCACATTCTCTACCCGATGTATACCGACGATGCCTTATGGTACATGTGGTGCTGTCACAAGATTTCGCATGGTGCTGAAACTTGGCTTTACAGGCTGGAAATAGTGTACTCCTAAATTATAAATTCCAAGGACAGTCCCTACTTTAAGGACTCCTGCCTCTTAGCACATTGATGGGTCAGCAACTGAAGTGTGGATTTCCAGTTGGGTTTTAATGACTTATTGATATTGTGCTAAAATCTGAATCTGAACCTTTTCCTTCCTCAGGATGATGTTTACAGTCATCTCTACACCTTGATTGTACGCCCTGATAACACTTATGAGGTGAAAATTGATAACAGCAAGGTTGAATCTGGCAACCTGGAGGACGACTGGGACTTCCTTCCCGCCAAGAAGATCAAGGACCCAGAGGCCAAGAAGCCTGATGACTGGGATGAGCGTCCCAAAATTGATGATCCCGAGGACAAGAAACCAGAGGTTGGTGTCTAATTTGAGCAACCCCTCACAGGAGAATGATGGCTGTTGGAAATTGTACAGTACAACAATGTTCTGAACAGGGCAGTAGAATCCACTACTTATGTTCTGAAAGTAATGGGTTATCCAGTAGCAGCTATTTTTAGGTCTAAGCTGCTTCTATCACTATTGTGACTGTTTGCAGTCTTTGGACTTCAAACATGGAACCTCCCACCATTGCTTTCCATTTTGGCATCTTATGGTTTCATGTTTGAAACAAGTACCCAGCTGCATTGCCACTTGGAGTTTTTACCAGGGTCTGCCACTAGGGGGCTGTAGTTGGGATTTAAAGCAGAGTTCCACCAAAAAGTGGAACTTCTGCTTATCTGATTCATTCTCTGCCCCCAACCTCCAGTGCCACATTTGGCACCTTTCGGGGAGCGGATACCTGTTTTTTTTTTTTTATAGGTACCTTGTCCCCACTTCTGGGAGACCGGGCCGCTGCAAATTACGTCAGCAGCTCAGTCCCCCTCCTCTTCAGCTGGGCCAATGAGAGCGCGCGCACAGTAGGCACCCGGTTGTGAAGCTGAGGGTACCGTACACTGCTGGGTTCCCTTACCCACAATGGTGGCGGCAGCACCCGACCAGCTAATGGAAAAATCGGCTACGGTGCCGACATCGCTAGACTCGGGGACAGGTAAGTGTCCTAATGTTAAGTCAGTAGTTGCTGACTTTATTTTTAAAGGGGTGGGCGGAACTCCGCTTTAAGACCCTAAGCTAACTCTACTAGAAAATATTGTTGGTAACTGGAGCTTAGACACAGCCTAATATATTGACATTCTGGGATAAGATAACTGTAGAAAAAAGTACTAGAATCTTAAATTCTGTTTTTAAAATCATTTTTTAAATTGTTTGCAGGACTGGGAAAAGCCAGAACATATCCCTGACCCAGATGCAGTGAAACCAGAAGATTGGGATGAGGAGATGGATGGAGAGTGGGAGCCACCAGTCATCACAAATCCAGAGTACAAGGTAAGCGATATTATCCTGTCACTGAGTTTGCCAATGGTATTCGGTCTCTGAAAGCTAGAGCTTGGAAAAATCTAAAGGGTCCTGCACAATGGCAACAAAGGTGTCAGTACGTCCCTTCAGGTTTTTAAGAACCCCTATCTGGATGGTTAGCAGTTCAGTCTTCCAAATTTGTTGCTTGCCTACGGTTAGGTAATTGGTCACCTTTTCCTCCTGAAATGCCATCCATGATGAAGCATCCTTCCACTCGACTTGGTTTCCTGCTAATATCTCATCCAGAAGCAGCCATTCTAAGTTGCTGTAAAAAATTGAAGATATATAGGCAATCTGGGAATGGCACAGTATACAGCTGATGGCTTCTTACTTGAAATGTTCACAATACAATTGTACATGGGCGCAGGATTTCTCCCGTAGTTGGCTGGTGTAGATGTGCATATTGTAGCACAGCTGAAGAACTGCTAAAGCCATGGAAGTCTCTCCACCCATTTTCACTTTTTTGTCCATGCTTGCAGAAACCAAATTCAGTTTCCCCTATGGAATTATCTAAGACTTATAAGCAGCATAACCGTTATAGATGCACTTATTATAGAATAGGTTGGTTTGTACTTGAAATAACAAGCAGCTTTTTTGCAGGGAGAGTGGAAACCACGCCAGATTGACAACCCTGACTACAAAGGAAAGTGGGTGCACCCAGAGATCGACAACCCAGAATATACCCCAGATCCTACTCTGTACTCCTATGAAGACTTTGGAGCTTTGGGCCTTGATCTGTGGCAGGTAAGCAGACATTCCCTAATGGCCTTACACGTCAAAGTTTGAAACAATCAGAAGTTATAACGAGCTGCTCTTTTTTTACAGGTCAAATCTGGCACCATCTTCGACAACTTCTTGATTACAGACGATGAGAAGTTTGCAGAGGAACATGCCACTAAGACCTGGGGAGTCACAAAGGTATGTGTGAAATGTGTAGTAGATCCAGAATAACATGCGGTTGGCTTAATCACTGCAGGACTGGAACATATAATGACCACTAGTGATTTTTGGTAAACTCACTGGTTTATTGACTTGCATGCTGCCACTGACATTTTGTGTTCAAGAGAACACACCATGACTGCTGTAACCTTCCATTTTAAAAGGGAATCTGTGGCTCCTTGTATAACAGTATTGAGGGTGGTTACCTCTTATAAACGTTAGTGGAGCAGTTCTGTCCACCATTCTTGGCTTAAACTGTTATTTTGAGTAGAATCTGTGGTTGCCTTACAGGGGGGGGGGGTTGTTTACCAGCAGGACAGGAAATTTTAAGTTTTTAATCTAAAAATTGCTAAATTCCAATAACTGATAATTCACCTGCAAAAATATCCATTTAAGCATGTACATTGCTGCTAGTCATGCAGATTGTCTGGTCAGCTCACAGAATAGAGATGATATTGACCACTAGCCATTGAGGAGGCTGGGGGCAGAGGTAACACAGGAAGCTGAGTGTAAAAAAAGGACCTGAGTGCCAGCCTTATTAACCACTTGCCAACCACAGATCCAGCTGATTGCAGTAAAGGGCCAATTACAGTGGCCATTTATCATGTGATCATCTGTGTCCAATCACAGCTGATTCTGTGTAAACAAATGGTTGTCTGCATTTTCTTTCCTCAGTGCTATCACTGTGTGAGAAAAGCCTGTGACTGCACATTTATACTGATCAGGGCACTGATCATCAATGCAGCCAAAAAATTACTTTTTTGCAAAAGTTTATAAGATGAGTTTCTTAAAGAGGAAGTAAACCCTGTTGGGTTTTACTTCCTCTGTTTCCCTGCAAAGGTAAAGCATAATGGGCTACTATGCATCGCATAGTAGCCCATTATGTGTCACTTACCTGACACAGGAGCCTGCGATGTCCCCGATTTCCTCACTGGCAGCGAGCGTCCATTCTTCACTTTTCCTTCCGGGGCTGCGAACTCTGGCTCTTTGACTGGCCAGAGTCGCATGATGTCAGTCCCGCGCGGGAGCCGCCAGTCACGGCATGACCCCAGCTTGAAACGGCACAGCGTGCCCTTTCAATAGTGCGCATGCACTGAGTACATCGGCACATGCGCAGAAGAACTCATCGTACAGGGCGATAGTAAATATCTCCTAAACCGTGTAGGTTTAGGAGATATTTCAAGCCACCTACAGGTAAGCCTTTTCTAGGCTTACCTGTAGGTGAAAGTGGTCTGTAAGGGTGTACTACCACTTTAACTTTTCTGGGGTTTTTTTGCCAAAAATAAAGCAGTGGTCTTTAAATTCCAACAAAAGAATGCTCTGTCTCAAAATGCTAATTTAATATAGGTACAGTGCTGCGTGACCGTGCAATAGTTATTTAAAATGTAAGAGCACTGAAAATTGACCTGGGCAGGAAGGGGGTGAAAGTGCCCAGTAGTCAAGTAATTGCCATCAACGCATATATCAGTGGATTTATCAATGGATAATCTGCACTGTGTAAACTGTTGGCGCTATAAATCCCCCCCCCCCCCCCCCCCCCCTGGTGACAGTCTTTGTAATGGACTGTAATTCATAAGGGCTTACAGACATAACCTGAAGCATGCAACATTAAATAACCACCTTTTAATTCTTCATCCATACAGGAAGGAGAGAAAAAGATGAAGGAACTTCAGGATGAAGAGGAACGCAAGAAACAGGAGGAGGAAGAGAAGAAGAGGAAAGAGCAGGAGCCTGCTGAAGAGGCGACTGATGATGACGACGATGATGATGATGACACTGATGATGACGAAAAAGAGAAGGAGGAAGAGGATGAGGAGGAAAGTGAAGCACCTCAGAAAGATGAGCTTTAAAGATGGCGTCTCTCCTCCTGACCAGCGCTCTCCCCTTCCCTGGGCGTTCATGTCTTGGATAGGAGAGGGGAAATGGGATCGTTCTGTCTCTATGAGACTCAAAATTTATATATATTTTTTACAGTTTTTGTTTTAACCCTGTAATGGAGGATGATCTGTCAATCTTCCCTTATCCCTTTTACCCATATCCTCTCTCCTTATCCCCTCTTCAGTCTTGTCACCAAGTCTCCTGCTGCCCTTAGGCCCTGGCTCCCATTGCAGTAAACCTCTGCAGTACGCTCCCCGGCCTTTCCCTGTGTGGAAATGGCCAACCAGGATAATTTAAATTGTGATTCTGCACCCCCCCCTTCTTCAAAACCACTTCTGATGACTTCCTCCCCCATCCGAGGGGCTTGAGGTGCATTAGCCATTGTCACAACACCTGGTCAAATATTGCCAAACCTAATCGCATTCCATCAGCCCTCGTTCACATTGCAGTATCAAATCACGTCAGTGTTCTGTACAATTTGGTTGTAGTTTTTAGGGAACTAAAGCTTTAATTTAAAGCCACCTCGGATCCTGATGAAGCCAGTGACAAACCTCTGGGTGGCCAGATTTTAGTGCAGTCTACCAACTGAGAACTGTTGGGTGTTATTAGTGAGTGGACAAATAACTAAGCTTATAAAATGGCTTATTTCAGAGGTCTGTTTCAGCCAGCACTTGGCTGAATCCCATTTAAAGACATCCTCCCTCAAGTGGTAAAGGGGACCGGTGAGAACAGCAGTTGTGTGGCACAGCCGAGACTCCTGTTTAGTCCTCTGAGCTTACATTGCCTGAATCCAAGAAGGGATGCCGGTTCATGGGGCTGAATGTGAACCTCGGCTGTGATTAACGGCTATCCTGACCAGTTCCCTTTTAAGTGAACTTGCCAACACATGCCCCTCATTGTGCCCTGTGATGTGGTGAAATGGGCCTTACCAAGCCTTCAGTCCACCCTGCTTCAAGCTCTGATTCTAATTTATATTGATGCAGGGATCATCGCCAGAATGTATGTATGGGTTATGTTTTGGAATGTACAGATGTCTGTAAAATTTCTAATTAAAGGAAAAACCTTTTTTGTGTCCAAAAACCTGTCTCGCTTTTATTGTCCTTGAATTAATCAATTGGCTGCAGCTTCACTGTAAGGCCTCATTCAGAGGTGAATGAGGGGGGATAGGCTGCTTCTTTTAGATGTGGCTAAAGACTACCTCTGGATGCAGCAGGAATCCTGTACTATCACCACACAAGCTGGACAGTTGGCTGTCAGTTTGTATGTGACCAGTTGCACCAGATCTTAATGGACACTGTCTGCATCCAGAGCCAGTCAGACCCTAATTAAATTCCATCCTATGGATGAGCAGTTTCACATAAACATCAGTGGTACTGGCCTGTTATTTTATATAGGACAGGGGTCGCCAAACTTTCCAATTTGCTGTCCTTCAGGCTTTAGGGGGGGCTGGATTGTGGCCAGTGGGGGTAGAAAATGTCCGCGGCACAGCATCAGTGAACATAAAAATTGCCTCAGGGCTGGTGGTCAGTGGGAGGAATAGTGCCCAATCATTGGTGTCTGTATAGAGGAATAGTGCCCCGTCTTTGGTGTCTGTATAGAGGAATAGTGCCCCATTATTGTCTGTGTAGATGAATAGTGCCTCATATCATTTGGGGAGGGGTGGGATAATAGCTAGAAATGGGCTGCATCTGGCCCTCGGCAGGCCAGTTTGGAGACCACTGATATAGGCTCAAAATCTGCCTGTGGCTGTTCCATACACACTGTGCATGGGGGGTACTTATTCTGCTGGCAAGGACCAGATTCCCGTCAGTGGCTGCCCTAAAAAAATAAGCACTTACATCTCATGTGACGTTTGGGGTGAGATTTACTAAAATTGGTGCACCCAGAATCTGGTGCAGCTGTGCATAGTTTACCAATCAGCTTCTAACTTCAGCTTGTTCAGTTAAGCTTTTACAAAAAACCTGGAAGCTGATTGTAGAGCCTTCATGTTTTACATGAAAAGATGATCATTTTAGGGATTTAGGATCATTTTAGGCACCCCTGCTAGTGTGGAGAGGTTGGTGCCATCCCTGTAAACTGATATACTCTGCAGGAGAGCTTGTTCTTTTGAAAAACAGACTTACTGGCTGGATCACCAGATGGAAATAGAAAAAAAAGCGTCTAAAGAGAATGCAGCCATCACATTTAAGCTGCAATAGGTTTGCTTTTTGGTTTAATATGGCTTTATATAAATACAATATCTGGAATTCATAAAGACTAGTGCAGACAGATTTTGCAAAAGTTTTTTTTAAAGTCTTAAATGTCTGTCTAGACTAGAACTTTGTCTGTTACTTTATGTAGCAATGTCTGTCTAGAATGTACGCCGAGACTTTGGTCCTAATAAGCTCCACATTCTTAAAGTGGAGTTCCTCTTAAAAAAAAAAAAAAGTCGGCAGCTACAAATACTGCAGCTGCTGACTTTTAATAATCTGACACCTGTCCCAGGGTCCAGGGATGCGGGGGAATGAAGCCCCACTTGTCCCCCCCCCCCTCCTCTCTGCGGTGCTGGCATTGTCACTGTGGCCACCTGGCTGTGGCTTCCTAGCCGGGCACGCACTGCGCAAGCTGTGACTGGCTGGGCAATCATCTGGGACCTATGACGTCATAGGTCCCAGATGATCCCCGAGAGGGAGGGGTAGAGAGGTGATCTTCCTTCTGGTGCCGCAGAGCCCCAGGAGGAAGTGGGAGCTGGAACTCTCTAAAAAGAGGGTATCCGCTCCCCCACCAAAAAAAAAAAACAAAAAAAAAGTGACATGCCAAATGTGGCATGTCAGGGGGGTCACTTTCCCTTAAAGCAGAAGTTCCATTTTTGGGTGGAACTCCGCTTTAAGCTACAAACTGTTGGTATTGTCTTTCAATTTGTTGCGGCACAATATAAAAGCGGTGCATTTTAGAACCAAGTGTTGCAGATGCTTCATAATTTAGTGCAACACGATAACCAGAGGGAATGATGTCTGAAAAGTGGCATAGCAGCGTCTCCTGAGAAGGAGTTCATAGACCAGTGATGGTGAACCTTGGCACCCCAGATGTTTTGGAACTACATTTCCCATGATGCTCAACTACACTGCAGAGTGCATGGGCATCATGGGAAATGTAGTTCCAAAACATCTGGGGTGCCAAGGTTCCCCATCACTGTCATAGATGCTCAAGGCGGTTTGCTTTGGGCGATTTGCTTGTCTTGGGAAACATGCAGCTTTTCAGAAGTTGCTCGTTGAATGGGAGGCAGTGTCTGGCTTCCTGGAGTTCTGTACCAGTGAGCCAGCCATATACAAAATATAAATGCTCCCGCTTCAATAGCAACTGCAAAATGCAACCTTGTGGATTTACAAATAAAGCCTTGGAATAACTGTTCTTAAACCACGGCTTTATATATCCATAGAGAAAAATACAAATACTGACTGCTTTTGAGGCAAAGCCCTTCCTCAGAGGTGTGGTGATCACTTGTCACCAAGCATTCAGCAGAACATGAAAAGCTTCAATAACCTGTCTGGTTGGGTCACCTGGCACATAAAAGGACAGCTGTCTGCCATGTAATCCAGATATATTCGGAGTCTACCGCTGGAGGTATTGTGCGGTAGTCTCATCCTCTGTCTGCCATTTATCATGGAATCAATGTCTGGAGCCCTCCTATGGCCAATACACACGATCCAAAAATCTGATGACAGATCGTAATTGTTTTATTTTTTTTTTTTTTTTTGCATGCTAGTCGCATATCGAAAATGGAGAGGTTACTAAAGTTAGGAAAATTCTCGAGCGACAGAATAAAAAAATCGGAAGTGATGTATTTGTTTTGTATTTTTGGGCGACAACTGTACTGATTACATGAAAATCGTAGGATCTGGTATCATACAAGAGTTTTTTTCAAACTTGTCCAATTGGATGGACTGTCGTGATCGGCTCTTGAAAGTTGTGTACTAACGATCCGATTATCGTAAGATTGCTACAAAAGTGGTATTTTTCATCCGATTTTCAGATCACGTGGTACGGGCCATTGGATAGAACACCTACCTAATATCTGGTCTTCTAAAACTGTGACTGCCCAGTGATTTGTGTCTGGAGGAGACCTTCTCTATGGAAACTTTCAGGGATATGCCTGAAAAAGTGCCTTTATTTTTTTTTTTTTTATACAGGAATTTTTTTGCGACCACATTTTGCACAGCACTCTACAAAATAAAGGGAGACTGTACAGCTATAATTCAATACAAGAGGGCTAGGAGAAACCTGCTGGTGTGAGCTTACAATCTAGTGTGGGGATCAATGGGTTAAAGCAGACAGTGAGGATACAAAGCCTCCTTGCCGCTTGTCAAAGGCTCACTGAAGAGCATTCTGATTGCTTTTTGGAGACCAAAGCAGGTGTGAACAAGCCCTTAAAGTTCAGTTTTTAGGTGGGATGGGAAAGACTTCCCCGAAAATATTAGTGTTCATGAATTCTCTACAGGCAGAGAGAGTAGGGGGAAGCCAGACAGATTGGGGAAGGGAGAGGTTCTGGGGGTGATGCAGGGGAGCTAGAGCATGAAGTCTTGGGATAAGCAAAGAGGATGGTTTTGGGTGATATTATGAGACCAGGTTGGTGATGTAGTTGGGGGCAGAGTTGTGGATGGCTTTGTATGTTAGTATTTTTAATTAACTATTTATTGGCCTATAACACACACTTTTTCACCCTGAAAATTGGGTGCAAATAGCGTGTTATATGCCAATACTTAAATTTTAGCTGCCTGGGAGGGGGTGCGACAAGCACGTCAGATTACATACAGTGAGAATCTCCTGTTTACTTGGCGGCCTCTGTAATAGGAAGTCCCGTCTCCTGGGCTGCCATTGGACCACTGTTCTGTCTGTCATAGGAGATTCTCACTGTAATCTGTCGGCGCTCATCCCGCCCCCCCCTCCCTGTCTCTTCTAGGCTGCAGATGGGCATCGATCAGACTGCACTGATGGCAACAGGGCTGTGTTTTGGCCTAGGCCGACAAGGCCTAGGCCTAGGGCGGCACTTTGCGGGGGGCGGCAAAAAGGGCCGCCCCCCCGCATGAGATAAAGCCCCCCCACCCGTCTTGTTGATTCCCGGCTCCCGCTGCCGCCTCCCGCACACTTGCAGCCCACGGCGGCCGGCTTTCTGTAGCGGCGCCACTGTGTATGGGTGTGCTTGGCAGAGGATGGGGGCGTGTATCTCACGCCCCCCTACTCTCTGACAAGCACGCCCATACACCACGGCGCCGCTACAGAAAGCCGGCCGCCGTGGGCTGCAAGTGTGCGGGAGGCGGCAGCGGGAGCCGGGAATCAGCAAGACGGGTGGGGGGGCTTTATCTCATGCGGGGGGGCGGCGTGTCACTCGCGCCCCCATAAGTGACAGGTGGAGCCTTAAGCTCCGCCTACCCTCCCCTGCACTGCATCTTCTCCTCGGCCCTGGGGCTGTGACGTCAGGAGGAGAGAGAGGAGCACGAGGGAAACCCCCAGGACAGCAGGTACAGTGTTTTAATAAAGTATATCAGTGTGATGGGCACTGGCAGAATTTGATGGGCACAATGGCTACGTTTGATGGCACAATGGCTGCATTTGATGGGCACGGTGGCTGCGTTTGAGGGCACAATGGCTACGTTTGATGGGCACGGTGGCTTCATTTGATGGGCACGGTGGCTTCATTTGATGGGCACGGTGGCTTCATTTGATGGGCACGGTGGCAGCGTTTGATGGGCACAGTGGCTGCGTTTGATGGCACAATGGCTGCGTTTGATGGCACAATGGCTGCGTTTGATGGGCACGGTGGCTGCGTTTGATGGGCACGGTGGCTTCATTTGATGGGCACAATGGCTACGTTTGATGGCACAATGGCTGCGTTTGATGGCACAATGGCTACGTTTGATGGCACAGTGGCTGCGTTTGATGGCACAATGGCTGCGTTTGATGGGGCACAGTGGCTGCGTTTGATGGGGCACAGTGGCTGCGTTTGATGGGGCACAGTGGCTGCGTTTGATGGGGCACAGTGGCTGCGTTTGGGGCACAGTGGCTGCGTTTGATGGGCACAGTGGCTGCGTTTGATGGGCACAGTGGCTGCGTTTGATGGGCACAGTGAGACCCCCCGTGATAGCATTAAAACTCAGCAGCTAAAAATACTGTAGCTGCTGACTTTTAATATTAGAACACTTACCTGTCCAGGGATCCAGCGATGTCGACACCTCAGCCGATTTTCGGATTGGCTCTCGGGTTTTGCCGCTATCATTCATGGTAAGGGAAACCGACCGGTTCCCTACTGCACATGTGCGAAGCGCGTTGCACTTTCTGAATGGCCCAGTGGAGGAAGGAGGAGGAGGGGGGGGGGGCAAACTTCAGAGGGGACAGCGCAGTCTCCCAGAAGTGGGGAAGGGTACCTGTCAGAAACAGGCACCCTTTCCCCCCTGAAAGGTGCCAAATGAGCCTAAAGAGGAAGGGGTGTTGTTTACAGATGATAGGGTGGGTCTTAAACAGGAAGGGGTGTGGCCTCGGCAGGATGGGGTGGGTCGTATTTAAATTAGGGGGGTGCATGCGTTTAGTCAGGCCTAGGGCAGCACAAAACCTAAATACACCACTGGATGGCAATGGTGAGGCTGCTGCATTGATGGCACTTGTGAGGCTGCAGATGGGCACTGACCCTTATTTTGCTTCAAAGTTCCTTATTTAAAATGTAAGTTTTTTTTTTTTAATGAAACTTCCCTCATTAAAATGAATGTGCGTGTTATATGTCAATAAATACAGTAATATTGGTTAAAAGCCAGTGGAGGGATTGGCAGAAAGGGGTAGTGGACACTGAGCAATTGGTAAGGTGGAGTCTGGAAGCTCCATTCATGATAGATGTAAAAAGGGATAGCCTGTGTAGAAGTAGGTCAGTGAGGAGAGAATCGTTGAGGCAAAAGATAACAATGGAGTGAATTAGTAGCTTGTTGGTGTCACTGGGTAAGAAGGGGACATACACTCACCGGCCACTCAGGCTTTGTTCACACCATTGCCAATTGGATGTGGGATCCCAGCATCCAATTTGCAATAGCAGGAGATTTTGACTGGCTCTCTATGGAGCTGGTTCACATCTTCGCAGCAGGTCTGGTGCGTTCTGCAGAAAACCGTAGTGCGTCTTTTGTTCCTTTTCAGGTCCGAATTCAGCCCAAAATTTGGACTGAAACCAGTGGTGGCTGGTGATAAATTTTTTTTTGGGGGGGGCGCAAACCCCTCCAGGTTTTACCTGCTTATCCTTGGCTGTCACGGCTCCCAATACCGGACACACTATACACAGAGGTGGAGGGGATCCAGCAGCACTCACATTAGTTATATTACCCTGTTTCCCCGAAAATAAGACCTAGCGTGATTGTCGGTGATGGCTGCAATATAAGCCCTACCCTGAAAATAAGCCCTACAAGGACTTTAACTAGGGCTTATTTGGGGGGTAAGGCTTATATTGCAGCCATCACCGACAATCACGCTAGGTCTTATTTTCGGGGAAACAGGGTAGCACCTGAGTCAGTGAGGATGAATTAGCCCTGTAAAGTGATGGAGTTGGCATGTTGTTCTTACCCTCCCCACAGACCATGTTGTTGTTTCTCTCTCCTCCCGTACAGTCATGTTTGGTAACTTCTTCACTGCCTGAATGCCCATTTTGACACATTTTAAAACGCAGCCTGTTGCTGTGAAACTTGCCCATCATCTTCTTATCAGAAGTCACCGTCAGAGTCCCACACAGTAGCTGCCTGCCGTGATTTACCGCATGCGCAGAAGAGATGTTCCACCAAAGCAGTCTGCTGGAGGGGGGGGGGGGGGGGGGGGGGAGACAGACAGACCGCCAGTACTCTTATATCAGCTAATCATAAATCGGCTGATATAACTGCAAAAGTGCAGCGCATAGGTGGCCTGGCCGTCCTTACTGGAGCTTGTTCCTGTTCCTCCATCCCACGCACAATCCACTCCACACACAACATAGTGATGGCCGGGAAACCGGAAGTGACGCCGCAAAAAGCACCGTCCTCCGGTCCCCTCCAATCAAACACAGACAAGGAGCCAAAAGGACAAATGAGTGGGGAGTGTTCGGGGCGCACCGCTTGTGCCCCAGACCCTCCCTAAACATGGGCAAATCAACTGGAAGCTTCCTATAGACCACCATGTGTCTGGCGCCTGGTCAATCTTAAAGTGACCACTTTTTTTTTTTTTTTAAGGAGAATAGCTTAGGGGGGGGGGGGGGCTGAAACTGTGAACCAGCACGCACCGCCCCCCTGCTGTGAGCCGTATGAAGCTCATATGTGAACCGAGCCTCAGGTTCACCTTGCTAGTACCGGGTTGGACCCCCTTTTGCCTTCAGAACTGCCTTAATTCTTTGTGGCATAGATTCAACAAAGTGTTGGAAACATTCCTTTATATATTTCGGTCCATATTGACATGATAGCATCACGCAGTTGCAGATTTGTCGGCTGCAAATATCTCGTTCCACCACATCCCAAAGGTGCTCTATTGGACTGAGATCTGGTGACTGTGGAGGCCATTGGAGTACAGTGACCTCTTTGTCATGTCCAAGAAATCAGTGGTGAGATGATTGGAGCTTTGTGACATGGTGCATTATCCTGCTGGAAGGAGCCATCAGAAGATGGGTACACTGTAGTCATAAAGGGATGGACATGGTCAGTATCAATACTCAGGTAGGCCGTGGTGTTTAAAGGATGCTCAATTGCTATTAGGGGCCCAAAGTGTGCCAAGAAAATATCCTCCACATCATTACACCACCACCATCAGCCTGAACTGTTGATATAAGGCAGGATGGATCCATGCTTTCATGCTTACACCGAATTCTGACCCGACCATCTGAATGTTGCAGCTGAAATCGAGACCCATCAGACCAGGCAACATTTTTCCAATCTTCTATTGTCCAATTTCGGTGACCCTGTATGATTTGTAGCCTCAGTTTCCTGTTCTAAGCTGACAGGAGTGGTGTGATCTTCTGCTGCTGTAGCCTGTCTGCTTCAAGGTTCGATGTTTTGTGTGTTCAGAGATGGTATTCTGCATACCTTGGTTGTAACGAGAGGTTATTTGAGTTACTGTTGCCTTTCTATCATCTCAAACCAGTCTGATCTTTCTCCTCTTGACCTCTAACATCAACAAGGTATTTTCGTCCACAACTGTCTCTCACTGGATATTTTCCTTTTTTTTTTTCGGACCATTCTCTGTAAACCCAAGAGATGGTTGTGCGTGAAAATCCCAGTAGATCGTCAGTTTTTGAAATGCTCAGACCAGCCCGTCTGGCACCAACAACCATGCCACGTTCAAAGTCACTTAAATCCCCTTTCTTCCCCATTCTGATGCTCGGTTTGAACTTCAGGAAGTCATTTTTACCACGTCTAGATGCCTAAATGCATTGAGTTAACTCCGTGTGATTGGCTGATTAGCAATTTGTGTTACCCAGCAATTAAATAATAAATAATAATAAAGTGGTCGGTGAGTGTATTTTGACACTGTTATGGAGCTTCACGGAGCAAGATTAAGAAGCCGATTGCATGTGTGGCTGGAAGGAGAGGTCAGAGTCCAGGATTACACCGACCACCCTGGTATGAAGGTAGGAAATGATAATTGTACTATGGATCTCAATGCAGAATTCAGAGAGTGGACGGGGGTGGGGTGGAATGATGGTGGGGCTTGTGTCGTCATCGTAGAGATGGCGTTTGAAAGTCTTGGGAGGCTCACAAAGGTTGTTCCTGCAGGCCCTGGTCTCCACGCTTCCTCTTTCTCTCTTTGGACTGGGCTACTGCAGAGGGTTTTTGCACTTTCTGATTTGTTTTCCCAAAGTTCTTACCCAGTGTGGCAGTAGCCACAGGACTTTATTTAATGTTATTTTGAATTTGTTTTAGTACTTTGAGTGACTTTCCTAGACTATCAGATGCAGTCACTGTTTGTGTATTCAAGCAGCCGCGTGAGCCTGAATACATTAGCTAGCAGTGTATGGATGGCGTATTCTATTGATTTTTTTCTTACTCAGCCCAGAGGGTGAAAGCAAGCCATGTATGGCTAGCTTAACCATTTAAGGACCAGGCCTCTTTCTGAGATTTGTTGTTTACAAGTTAAAAACAGTTTTTCTTTGCTATAAAATTACTTAGAACCCCCAATCATTATACACTTTTTTTTTCGAACACCATAGAAAATAAAATGGCGGTCGTTGCAATACTTTCTGTCACACCGTATTTGCGCAGCGGTCTTACAAGCGCACTTTTTTTGGAAAAAATACACTTCTTTGAATTAAAAAATAAGACAACAGTAAAGTTAGCCCAATTTTTTTTAAATTCTTTATATTGTGAAAGATAATGTTACGCCGAGTAAATTGATACCCAACATGTCACGCTTCAAAATTGCTCCCCCTCGTGGAATGGCGACAAACTTTTACCCTTACAAATCTCCATAGGCGACATTTAAAAAAATTCTACAGGTTGCATGTTTTGAGTTACAGAGGAGGTCTAGGGCTAGAATTTTTGCTCTCGCTCTACCGATCACTGCGATACCTCACATGTGTGGTTTGAACTCCGTTTTCATATGCGGGCGCTACTGACGTATGCGTTCGCTTCTGCACACGAGCTCGTTGGGATGGGGCGCTTTTAAAAAATGTTTTTTTCCTTATTTATTTTACCTTTTATTTTTACACTTTTTTTTTTTTTTTTTAAATTGTCACTTTTATTCCTATTACAAGGAATTTAAACATCTCTTGTAATAGAAAAAAGCATGACAGGACCTCCTAAATATGAGATCTGGGGTCAAAAAGACCTCAGATCTCATATTTACACGAAAATGCAATAAAAAAAAAAAAAAAATGGCCCTTTAAGAGCTGTGGGCAGAAGTGAGGTTTTGACGTTGTTTCCGCCCAGCAATTGTATGGAGACGGGTAGGGGCCATCTTTCCCTCACTCGTCTCCATACCCAGCTAGTGACAGGACACGATCGCCTCCGCCGCTGCCGATGGCTCCGGTAAGCGGCGGAGGGCACCGTATCGCTGCTGCAGGGGGGGCCCTCTTCCACCACCGATAAAAGTTGTCTTGCGGCAAATCCGCCGTAGAGACCACTTTTATCTTGTAGGACCGCCCGCTGAAGAAGGGGATACCGGGGTTATGGCAGCTAGCTGCTGCCATAACAACGATATCCTCCTTAAAACAGCTGATGTGAAACTGCGGCGGGCGGTCCGTAAGTGGTAAAAGGATAAGCTCACTTTTTAACAAAAAAAATAATTGCACCTTTTTTTGCAGGTAAAAAAAAATTAGCATTTATTATTTTTTTGTCTCTGGAGCCTGTAGAGCAGATGGTGCTCTCCTGCAGATTTGTCAGTGTATCTGTGTGTCCGTACATTGTACGGGCAAGCACATACAATCTGACCAGAAGACTCAATGAACTAACACAGCGCTCCAAGGGTGTCGGGACTTGTAGATTTCCATCCCAGAGGACTGTAAATGAGTGACGCGGCCAGGCGGGCTAGATTGTGACAGCTAGTGGGGGAGTTGAGAAGATACCCTTTAGCTGTCAGAGCAGGGGGGAGTGGGAGCTGGTCTGTTCATAACGTTACACCCTGAATATGGGTGTAACATGTTACGAAAGGTGAACTTATCCTTTAACGTTACTTGGCCAAAAGCATATGGACCACCTGGCCATCACACCTCTCTATACGGCCAAAAGGCCATATGTGTGCAGTGAAGGGTTTCAACCTTGTGGAAAGAGTTTTTTTTTTTTTTCTGATACAGCATGGCTTTGCCCTTGTGTACAAAGTCAGCTCCATAAAGCCATGGAGGAAAAGGAGCTCCCCGCATACCAAAAATATCACACAAGGTTCTGGCTTACTGAATTTGACAATCACTACAGAAACCCATGCCCATGGGACCTCACCTCTAATGAAAGGGCTTAAGCTAGTGTGAAACTCAGCGCTATAACCTAGTAGCTGCAGAGTGATATACAAAAACCCATAAATCTTGTTAATTATTTATAAAAAAACACGGGGGTTCTGGGACTTTAAATGATAACATGCACCTCCATCCCTAAATCACAAATAAGATTGGGGTTTTTGGGACTTTGAGTGAGGCACAAGACACGTGCTAGGAGAAATTGTAAAATTGTTTAATTGGAATATAAACAAAGCATACCTCATAAACATGTGATACATGGTTGAACATGAGTATTTTTATCTATATACAAGGCGATAGCATACAAAAAAGTAAAATTCAAGTATGTACATGCACGCATCTGAAATTGCATAGTATCCCATGGAAGTAACAAGTATAAAAAGCCAAATGCTTATTGGGTAATGGATACAAATGGGTTATAGGATACGAATGAATCACAGTTGAGGTCAAGCTATATGTTGGGAACATGATGACATTGAAAGGCTTGACGCGTTTCGTGGCCAGTTGCCACTCATCAGGAAAAAACGCATAGCGTATGTATAAATTGTTCTAAATAAGCAGTGTGGCTCTGGCTTTTCTCCTCACACATGCACATCATGTCTCAGAGCATATCTCTGTGCAATATCACCAGACTTATTTGAATTTATTTCTCCTTTTGCCTATTACGTTTAGAGGGTGCTTCTGGGGTGTGTCGGTGCACTCGCTTCTTCCTTAGGTTCATTCCCTCAGCTCCCAGGATAGACTTGCCTCGCAGATCCTGACTTGCAACGCTGCTTATTTAGAACAATTTATACATATGCTATGCGTTTTCTCCTGATGAGTGGCAACTGGCTACGAAACGCGTCGAGCCTATCAATGTTCCCAACACATAGCTTGACCTTAACTGTGATTCATTTGTATCCTATAACCCATTTGTATTCATTACTCAATAAGCATTTGGTTTTTTATACTAGTTACTTGAATGGGATACTATGCAATTTCAGATGCGTGGATGTACATACATACATTTTTCTTTTTTGTATATCATCGCCTTGTATATAGATAAAAATACTTACAGTATCTCACAAAAGTAAGTACACCCCTCACATTTTTGTAAATATTTTAATATATCTTTCCATGTGACAACACTAAAGAAATGAAACTTTGCTACAATGTAAAGTAGTGAGTGTACAGCTTGTATAACAGTGTAAATTTGCTGTCCCCTCAAAATAACTCAACACACGGCCATTAATGTCTAAACCACTGGCAACAAAAGTGAGTACATCCCTAATTGAAAATGTCCAAATTGGGCATAATTAGCCATTTTCCCTCCCCGGTGTCATGTGACTCATTAATGTTACAAGGTCTCAGGTGAGAATGGGGATCAAGTGTGTTAAATCCGGTGTTATTGCTCTAACTCTCATACTTTTTCACTGGAAGTTCAACATGGCACCTCATGGCAAATAACTCTCTGAGGATCTGAAAAAAAGAATTGTTGCTCTACATAAAGATGGCCTAGGCCAGTGATGGCGAACCTTGGCACCCCAGATGTTTTGGAACTACATTTCCCATGATGCTCATCTACACTGCAGAGTGCATGAGCATCATGGGAAATGTAGTTCCAAAACATCTGGGGTGCCAAGGTTCGCCATCACTGGACTAGGCTATAAGAAGATTGCCAAGACCCTGAAGCTGAGCTGCAGCATGGTGGCCAAGACCATACAGCGGTTTAACAGGACAGGTTTCACTCAGAACAGGCCTCGCCATGATCAACCAAAGAAGTTGAGTGCACGTGCTCAGCGTCATATCCAAAGGTTGTCTTTGGGAAATAGACGTATGAGTGCTGCCAGCATTGCTGCAGAGGTTGAAGAGGTGGGGGGATCAGCCTGTCAGTGCTCAGACCATACGCCACTCACTGCATCAAATTGATCTGCATGGCTGTCGTCCCAGAAGGAAGCCTCTTCTAAAGATGATGCACAAGAAAACCCGCACCCAGTTTGCTGAAGACAAGTAGACTAAGCATTACTGGAACCATGTCCTGTGGTCTGATGAGACCAAGATAAACTTGTGTGGTTCAGATGGTGTCAAGCATGTGTGTTGGCAACCAGGTGAGGAGTACAAAGACAAGTGTGTCTTGCTTACAGTCAAGCATGGTGGGGGGAGTGTCATGGTCTGGGGCTGCATGAGTGCTGCTGGCACTGGGGAGCTACATTTCATTGAGGGAACCATGAATGCCAACATGTACTGTGACACACTGAAGCAGAGCATGAACCCCTCCCTTCGGAGACTGGGCTGCAGGGCAGTATTCCAACATGATAATGACCCCAAACACACCTCCAAGAAGACCACTGCCTTGCTAAAGAAGCTGAGGGTAAAGGTGATGGACTGGCCAAGCATGTCTCCAGACTTAAACCCTTTTGAGCATCTGTGGGGCATCCTCAAATGGAAGGTGGAGGAGCACAAGGTCTCTAACATCCACCAGCTCTGTTATGTCGTCATGGAGGAGTGGAAGAGGACTCCAGTGGCAACCTGTGAAGCTCTGGTGAACTCCATGTCCAAGAGAGTTAAGGCAGTGCTGCAAAATAATGTGCTGGAAAAAAAATTTGACACTTTGGGCCAATTTGGACATTTTAACTTAGGGGTGTACTCACTTTTGTTGCCAGCAGTTTAGACATTAATGGCTGTGTGTTGAGTTATTTTGAGGGGACAGCAAATTTACACTGTTATACAAGCTGTACACTCAGTGTCGGTTCACACTGCCATGACTTGGGATCCAACTTGTCAGCCCTCAAGTTGCCCCAAGTAGTTTGACATTGGGAATTGCATTATAGTCAATGAGAGCCGTCTAAATGTACACTACTGAAGTCGCTCCGACTTCAGAAAAGGTTCCTGTACTACTTCAAGGCGACTTCTAGGCGACCTGTACCCATAGAATTCAATGGAAGTCGCCTCCAAGTTGGATCCTCATCTATAGTGAAGCGACTTTACAGGAAAAAGAAAAGATCATGAGGGGGAACGCCATGCCAATTGCCAAATGTTAAATAAAAAACCGGCATGGGTTCCCCTCCAAGAGCATACCTTAGGTCTGGTATGGATTGTAAGGGGAACCCCCTATACCAGACCCTTATCTGAGCACGCAGCCCAGCCGGTCAGGAAAGGGGGTGGGATGAGCGAGCACCCCCCCCTGAACCGTACCAGGCCGCATGCCCTCAACATGGGGGGGTGGGTGCTTTGGGGAAGGGGGGCAACCTGCGGCCCCCCCACCCCAAAGCACCTTGTCCCCATGTTGATGAGGACAAGGGCCTCTTCCCGACAACCCTGGCTGTTGGTTGTCGGGGTCTGCGGGCGGGGGGGCTTATCGGAATCCGGGAGCCCCCTTTAATAAGGGGGCCCCCAGATCCCGGCCCCCCCACCCTATGTGAATGAGTAAGGATGGGGTACATCGTACCCCTACCCATTCACCTGGGGGGGAAAAAGCGTCAATAAAAAAAACACACTACACAGGTTTTTAAAGTAATTTATCAGGCAGCTCTGGGGGTCTTCTTCCGGCTTCGGGGGTCTCTTCCGACTTCTCCGCTCTCTCCGGCCTCTTCTCCCACTCTCTGGGCCTCTTCTCCCGGTGTCCGGTTCTTCTCCCGCTCGACGGTTCTTTTGCCGGGCTGTTACAGGCGCCCTGTACAGCTGACTCTCAGCTGTTCAGCTTCGGCTATTTTTGGCATCTCGTACTGCCCAAGCGCTGCGCCTGCGCAGTACAGGGGAGTCCTTATCCGCCGGGGGGAACTTTCTCGGCAGAACACCAGTCCAGACTCTGGAGAGATTCTGACTTTAATGTCGGGATCCAACCAGATGCCTGGACTGGCAGCTGGCTCAGCCTCCTAGAGAGTCACTCAGAGCCTAAACCAGCTGCTCCCGCCTCCTCCACAGCCCGGCGCTCCAGTGAGTGCTGGAAGGGCAGAGAAGAGAGCCGGAGACTAACAGTCACTAGCTCTCTCCTCACTGAAGACTGACAATTGAGCAATCATTGTTCTCAATGTAGAGGTTGCGGGGGACAGATGCAGCATCCCCTTAGGTGAGTACACATTTTTTATTTTTTTTGTTTTTTAATCCTGAACTTCTCATGTCCATGGTTTTATAATAGGATGTCCATCAAGCTCATAAATGTTTGATGGTCAGGTGTCCACTTGTGGCCATATAGTGTGTATCTTATTCAACAAAAGCAAAAAACACATCTTGAAGAGACTAAAAAAAAAGTGTTATAACACTGGAGGAATGTAGGGCATGTAGAAAGAGTATCATTATAGGTTCCTCTTATGCCCCGTACACACGGTCGGACTTTGTTCGGACATTCCGACAACAAAATCCTAGGTTTTTTTCCGACGGATGTTGGCTCAAACTTGTCTTGCATACACACGGTCACACAAAGTTGTCGGAAAATCCGATCGTTCTGAACGCGGTGACGTAAAACACGTACGTCGGGACTATAAACAGGGCAGTGGCCAATAGTTTTCATCTCTTTATTTATTCTGAGCATGCGTGGCACTTTGTCCTTCGGATTTGTGTACACACGATCGGAATTTCCGACAACGGATTTTGTTGTCGGAAAATTTTATCTCCTGCTCTCCAACTTTGTGTGTCGGAAAATCCGATGGAAAATGTCCGATGGAGCCCACACACGGTCGGAATTTCCGACAACACACTCCGATTGGACATTTTCCATCGGAAAATCCGAACGTGTGTACGGGGCATTAGTTGTATCTCTCTTACATACACACATACTGTTTTACTGACAGATGCTGCCTCCAAGCTGGCCAAGCAAATTTCATGTGCACATTACAAATATGAGAGTTTGTGAAAGACCCATACAAACCATATACTTCTGGAAATTTCAAGACCTAGAGCAGAGGGTCTCCAAACCTTTCGGTATGAGGGATGCATCATATATTTTACAAATATTCACAGGCCAAAGAAAATCAGTTTTTAAGCAGTGCCCCCTTACATCCAGGAGTGCCCATCAGAGTCCCTCCTTACATTCAGGAGTGCCCAGCAAAGTCCCCCCTCACATCAATAAGTGCCCAACAGAGTCCCCCCTCACATCCACGAGTGCCCAACAAAATCCCCCCCCTCACATCCACGAGTGCCCAACAGAGTCCCCCTCTCACATGCACGAGGGCTTATCTATACATCCTCCATGTTGCCCACCATTCTTTTTTATTGTGATCACGTTTTTATTGTACAAGGTTTTTTTAGAAATAAAAATACCCCATTTTTTATCTGCACTTTTTTTCTTTCCACATACTATCCGAATGAGAACAAGTGCTCACTCCAGTCCCATGAGAGAAGTCGCTGCCTTTCTGATCCGCACCTTGGTTGTTCCACTGCGAGGACCCACCTGGCGGCCCCGGGAGATCCACGCACAGTCCAGTCCGGACGGTTTTGAGTGGCGGGACATCTTTCGGATTACATCCACAATTTCTTTAGTGGGACATTTCACTCCTTACCCACTCATATATTTATTGACTTTATGTTCACTATATGATTTGGTTGATTATTTATCAATATTTTGTTGGGTCGAGGCACAATTGAGGACAATTCTTTGTACTTCGATCATACACTTATCTATGATGCGCTACATTGTTTTCATCCTATTTGTATTGTTTTAGTCACATTGTATGTAGCTGCTCCCCCCCTTTGTTTGTTTAGGGTGCCAGCGCAGTGTTCTTTTTCCTACACCTTTCCAGAGTCCCCCCTCACATGCATGAGTGCCCAACAGAGTCCCCCCCCTCACATGCACGAGTGCCCAACAGAGTCCCCCCCTCACATGCACGAGTGCCCAACAGATTCCCCCCCTCACATGCACGAGTGCCCAACAGAGTCCCCCCCTCGCATGCACGAGTGCCCAACAGAGTCCTCCCCTCACATGCACAAGTGCCCAACAGAGTCCCCCCTCACATCCATGAGTGCCCGGCAGAGTCCCCCCCTCACATCCATGAGTGCCCAGCAGAGTCCCCCCTCACATCCATGAGTGCCCAACAGAGTCCACTCTCTATGTCCATGGTGGTGTACAGCAGCAACCCCCATACATCTATGGGTGCGCAGCAGAGTCCCAACTTAGGTCCCTTTCTCAGTGGGGCGAGCTCCACCAGGAGTCCACTTGCTCAGCGGGGGATCTGCCTGGTGATCCACGCTAAGCAGGGAGAGACCCCTGGAAGTCTCACATCTATGATGTCCTACAGAGATTAATGGAATGGCAATCTCAGCCTGGTCTCCGACCAGGCCACGCCCCAATGTGTTTCACTCCGCCCCCCAGAGCTTAGTCATGCCCCATGACTAAGCTCGGGGGGGGGCAGAATGAAACACGTTTTGGGCGTGGCCTGGTTGTAATCCAGGCTGAGATTGCCACGCCATTCATCTCTGTAGGACACCGTTGATGTGCGACTTCCACAGGTCTCTCCCTTTCTTATTTGATCTTTTGCAGAAGCCAGGACGGGCTCCATCCCCTTTCAGTACTCTAGCAGCAGCTGCGGATGCACTACCTACATACCCCATCCTTATCGAGCCTGAGCAGCACACATACACTTTCCAGGTCACAATGACTGGTTGGCAGTGAATGTGCTGGTCTCCATATTATAATGCACAGATTTCAGTATTTTCCCAGACAGTTACTGTGGGCCAGATATTAACTTGCAGGGGGTCAGATGTGGCCTTTAGACCATATTTTGGAGATCCTTGACACAGAGGAATAGAAGATGCTCATGCTGATTTTGTAAGTGTCATGGTAATTGCACACATGCTTATCAACACAAGATTTTCTATAAAAAATACACTAAGATTGTTCGTAGACTCATGCCATACAATCGATCCTGCCAATGAAGACATATATCGCCAGCAACAAACAGGGTTACTAACAGACCACTTTCCTGCTCTTATGGAGTTGCTCCCTTGTTAGGTGGGACACTGATGTGTTGCTCCTTTTGCTGGCAAGTGAGATATAGCGGCTTTCAGCAAGGAAAATTATTCCGTAAGTTAGGTGGAAACTCTCGTTTCTGCTGGCGATAAGACATCAGCCCTGGCACATAAGAAACACAATACAAAATGAAAAACTCCTACTACATAAAAACAATTAAAATACATTATATTATCAAAAGTATTGGGACGCCTGCCTTTACACGCACATGAACTTTAATGCATCTGTAGGGTTCAATATTGAGTTGGCCCACCCTTTGCAGCTATAACAGCTTCAACTCTTCTGGGAAGGCTGTCCACAAAGTTTAGGAGTGCGTCTATGGGAATATTTGACCATTCTTCCAAAAGCGCATTTGTGAGGTCAGCAAAGTTCCTCCACCCCAAACTCGCTCATCCATTTCTTTATGGACCTTGCTTTGTGCACTGGTGCGCAGTCATGTTGGAACAGGAAGGGAGCATGAAATTGTCCAAAATGTCTTGGTATGCTGGCGCCTTAAGCGTTCCCTTCACTAGAACTAAAGGGCCAAGCCCAACCCCTGAAAAACAACCCCACACCATAATCTCCCCTCCACCAAATGATTTGGACCAGTGCACAAAGCAAGGTCCATAAAGACATGGATGAGCAAGTTTGGGGTGGAGGAACTTGACTGGCCTGCACAGAGTCCTGACATCAACCTGATAGAACACCTTTGGGATGAATTAGAGTGGAGACTGCGAGCCAGGCCTTCTCGTCCATCATCAGTGCCTGACCTCACAAATGCGCTTCTGGAAGAATGGTCAAACATTCCCATAGACACACTCCTAAACCTTGTGGACACCCTTCCCAGAAGAGTTCAAGCTGTTATAGCTGCAAAGGGTGGACCAACTTATTATTGAATGCTATGGACTAAGACTGGGATGCCATTAAAGTTCATGTGTGTGTAAAGGCAGGCGTCACAATACTTTTGATAATATAATATATTTTAATTGTTTTTATGTAGTAGGAGTTTTTCACTTTGTATTGTGTTTCTATGTGCCAGGGCTGATGTCTTATCGCCATCAGAAACAAGAGTTTCCACCTAACTTATGGAATCATTTTCCTTGCTGGACCAACTCAATATTGAACCCTACGGACTAAAGCCTCATACACACAATAGGATTTTCAGCAGGGAATTGTGTGATGAAAGACTGTTGGCCTAAAATCTGACCATTAGTATGCTGTATGCTCCATCAGACAATTGTTGTCCAACTTTCCGCCAACAAATTTTGGATGGCAGGCTAGAAAATTTTCAGCGGACTGTCTGTTGTCAGATTTTCGTATCGTCTGTACACAAATCCGTCACACAAAAATCCAAAGTACAAACACGCATGCTTGGAATCAATGCTCACCAAACACAACATTAGCAGAAGGTGCCCAAAGGGTGGCACTCAAGCCCTGAAATTCCACGTAGTACGTCACTACGTTCGTGTTTGTTGCCTGACAGTTGTGTGCTGTTAGTATGCAAGACAAGTTCCTGGCACGTGCCCTTCGGACAAAAGTCTGACGCTCGGTTGGCCAAAAATCTGACAGTGTGTACAAGGCTTAAGACTGGGATACCATTAAAGTTCATGTGTGTGTAAAGGCAGGCGTCCCAATACTTTTGGTAATATAGTATATACAACAGCAGTTTAAGGCTACATTCACACTAGCCTCCTGTGTTTGTTTTATTTAGCCAAACCTTATGCTTCCCAGATCACTTTCTCCTGCATTTAAATGTACCTGTCATTACATGCATTAATAGAATCTAATCTGCCCCTGGGTACACAGATATCTATCGTCTCTAACTAACCTGAATGCACCTAAATGCAGGTAAAGGCAAACTGAATTACACCATGTAGAATTATTTCATACATTTATATGCGTTTATAACTGCATTGCCATTGAGAAACGAGCCAAAACCTAAATCTCCACCAGGTGTCAGCATTGAGCCTTCAACCTGTCAAGCTACTGAGGCTCATTTACTAAAGGATTAGACATGCACGGAGCAGCGGAGGAACGGAATCAGTGTAGGGCATACATGACAGGGTGAGAAGGAGAACCGGTAGTAAGGGGTTAACATAATTAAAAGTAACATGTTAGTACTGGCAATTACCTTATTGGCTCAGAGGAGGGTGTGACGGGGTGGGGCCAGTAGTCAGTTGTCCGGAAGGGAAGGTCCCGGGACACTCGCTAGTATGATATCATCAGAAGAGCATCTGCTGTCCTGGTTCCTGCGATAAAGTCAGAAAACAAAAATGAGAGATTTGGAGCGTCTGATGGCTCAACTTAGGGCTGCTGCTGATATTCATGGCTAAGACTCAGAGCCAGGTTGCAGCCACTCTGCAGGGGGTCCACCAGAGCCCCCCCGCAAGCGGGGCATTCCGCGCCACGCGCTTGGAGGTCTCGGCCTCCAGAGCACTTTAGCCCAGATCGGACCCCCAGGGCTCAGCGCCGGCTAGGGAGCCCACAAGTGGACCCTCCAGGGCCCTCTGCTAAGCGCATGCCAGCTTCTGCAGGGGGCAGTCCCATCTCCCATCTGGGGAATCCCCATCTCAGATGGAGCCCACATGGGGCGTGACACTCACCACGGCAGGGCCACTGTCACCTGCTCGTCCGGATCCGGGAGCATGCGGCTGCATCCACTGGCGATGTGCCGGTCAGTGGGGCGGCCCGGCGGGGGAGAGCTACATCTACGGGAACCGGCCTGTATCCAGGTGCGGCCGGCGGCCCTCCTCGTGGAAGAGACGTGTGATGGGGAGGTCGGGCACGTCTGCCCTTGGTGCCAGGAAGTCAGCGGTGATTACCTCTGGGTCCCGGCCGGGTCCTGGGTGGGAGGATGAAGCAGTGAGTGGTGAGGGGGTCGCGGGAGGCGGAGCTTCAGCACGGCTTGGGGGATACCTCTGAGCCATGGCCAGAGTTTACAGCAGGAATTGCCTGCTGCTGTGGAGGGGAGGAGCCGAACGGATGACAGGAGAGGAAGAGACTGTAGCCCTGAAGCTCGGCGTTCAGAGGGGGAAGTGAGAGGTGAGGAGCCTGGTGAGTCCCCTTCTAACATTATGTCTGTTCTTTGTCCTTCTATCTTGTCGGGGTCTGGGGTCGCGTGGGTCAGGGAGTACGCGGACTTCGGGGGTGAGTGGGAGTGAGGTGTTAGCATGTTTGCGGGAATTGCTGAGCAGGTTGGAGGGCCTGTGAGGGACGGGGCTCCGGTGACGGCGTGGGACCTGCCGGGGGGACAGGGGGTGGTGGCACAGGGGCCATCCCTCACGCCATTGGTGCAGGTTGGGTCGGCGGCTGGCACGCAGACAGAGGGTGCCGAGCTTGGACCAGTAGTGGTGGCAGAGAAGGAGAAGGAAGTGGACAAGATGGTGGATCAGGTGAGATTGGTGGATTCGGCGAAGTGTGAGGTGTACGTTTGCTTTGAGGGACCGCTCAGCGCTCATCTTAAACAGCAGGTGCGTGACGAAATCTGGAAAGTGGAGTATGTGGAAAAATTTTCCCTTCTCCCCTTGGAAAAATTAGATTTGGATAGGGTTAAACCGGACGAAAGAAAAAAGGAGGAGGAGGAGCGGCGGAGATATCGGCTTATCCCGCGTATGTTTGCCATTTTCAGCAGCTCCTGTCGTTTTAAGCACAAATGCTCAGGATGTGGGGGCAGCCATTCGCTCTCACGTTGTTTTAAGCAAGGAAAAGGACACACTGGTGACTCCTCTGGAAAGAGGGACGACTCCGGTGAGGGTGGAAAGGATGGTTCCTTTTCTAAAAAGGTACTCCTGGAGTTGGGAGCCTCTGTCAACGATGGTATTGATCCGCTTGCGTGCGTGGTTACCTATACATCGTTCGATGCGGCTATCTCTTGGATGCGTTGATATGGCCATGGTTTACTATTAGCCAAGACGGATGTGGAAGCAGCTTTCAGGCTGCTTCCGGTTCATCCTGACAGTATCATATGTTGGGCTGTCACTGGCAGGGCTCGTATTTTGTCGATCGTTGTTTACCAATGGGTTGTTCAATTTCATGTGCCCTGTTTGAGACTTTCAGCTCTTTTGTTAAATGGGTGGTGCGGGATGTGTCGGGTGTGAACTTCCTTTGCATTAGGCCTTCGGATTCTCGGATTTGTGCGATTCTTTTGGGGACCTTACAACATATATCGGAACGCTTCGGTATTCCATTAGCCCCAGACAAGACAGAGGGTCTCACGATGGAACTGTTTTTTCTTGGCATTACGATTGATTCATTGGCTATGGAATGCCAGCTGCCGTTTGATAAATTGGTGGCGTCGACCAAAGGGAGGCCTTTGGTCGACGGAAATTGCAGTTGGGGGAATTGCAGTCGTTACTGGGTGAACTGAATTTCGCTTGTCGGATCATTCCGATGGGCAGGATTTTCAGTCGCCGGCTAGCGGCAGCGACTTCAGGTGTTAGTGCACCACGGCATTATATACGGTTGACCGGAGAGCTCCGGGCCGACCTTCAAATTTGGGATCTCTTTTTAGAATCCTAGAATGGACGCTCCCTCTGGATGGCCGGCCCAGTAAGCGGTCCAGTGAGCAACGCAGACTTGGTTTTGTTTACCGATGGGGCAGGTTCAGCTGGCTATGGAGCGTTTTTCCAGGGGAAATGGAGTGCGGAAGGGTGGCCAGAGGAGTGGCATTTGGCTGGCTTTCTCAAAAATTTGGTACTGTTGGAGATGTTTCCAATTGTCTTGGCGGTTGAGATATGGGGGGAGGCTTTTCGTAATAAAAAGGTTTGCTTTCACTGTGACAATATGGGTGTGGTGTCAGCGTCTGCTTCTTCTCCACCAGTGGTGCGCCTCTTGCGTCATTTGGTTTTGCTCTGTCTTTCATTTATGCTGTACATATTCCAGGAGTTTGCAACAAAGTGGAAGATGCTTTATCTCGATTTCAGTGGGACAAGTTTTGCGTGTTGGCACCGGAAGCAGAGCAGCATGGGATGCCTTGTCCTCGGGGGCTTTAGAGGATCGCTTTGGATTCGCCGCTGCATTGATTCGGGATTCGTTGAGTACTGCATCCTGGGATGCTTACTCAAGGGCCTGGAAGGAATGGATTTCCTTGTTGGAGGAGGTAGGCTCTGGGGGGGGTGGTAACAAAAAACTTGCCACCGCCCTCATCTATAGCTGGCTATCATAGTAAGCGGCATTGGAAGGCTAAAACAGGTAACAACAAAGCCTGGGGAATGCCCAGGAAAAAACCCAAGCCTACTTACCAACCAGCTCACAGACAACCAAATTAACCTGTCTAACAGTATGCGTTAAAAACAGGGGTTTAGTCCGTACGCATTTGCAAACGCATGCGTAAGCCACAGAGCCTCGTCACGGCACCCTGGTATCTGTGGTCCTAACACTAAAATATGAGTGTCCCCACAGTGGAGGCACATGCATTCTGATGGATAAATGAGGGCAGGTGAATTGAAGGAGAGCCTACCCCTTCTTAAAGGTACAGGAGCACACCAAACACCCAGCAAGTAGCACAATGGCTGCAAAGGTGTTGGTGCGTTGCTGGTAGGGTTGCCACCTCATCCCTTTAAACTCGAACACATATTAATCACACAGGTTTTGTGGCTGATTAAGGTGGTAATTAAACTCACTTGCTGCCTTATCTGCATTTAATTAGCCTCAGAACCTGTGTAATCCAAAGGTGTTCGGGTTTAAAGGGATGAGGTGGCAACTATAGTTGCTGGACCAATACAAACGCCAACGTGATTGGGGGGTGGACATTTCTACGTTGGTCCTTTATTTTGTGAGTCACAATTTCGGCTTCTGCGGTGGATCGGCTTCTGCGGTGGATCGAAAATTGGCAGGCCTGGCCTTTTGTTTCAAATTGCTGGGGGTACAGGATTGTACTAAAGCATTTGCGGTACGACAGGCCATGAGAGGGTATCAGGGTCGCCGAGCGATCGATTTACAGGGCCCTGTGTCTTTTTCTGTTCTAGGTGCTATATTGGGTCAATTACGTAAGGTCTGTTCGTCCTCTTATGAACAGACATTGTTTAAGGCGGCCTTTCTGGTGGCCTTTTTTGGGGCTCTTCGCATTAGCGAGTTGGTCAGCCCTTCAAAACGGGTAGCTGGGGGTTCGATGGTGGAGGACGTTGCTTGTTCCACTTCCTCAGTCAGGATTTTGTTTCAGCGACCCAAGACTGACCAGAGTGGCAAAGGTTTGCTGGTACAGCTTTTTGGGGGTAATGGCCCCCCTTTTTGTCCAGTGGTTGCCTTGGAACAGTTCTTGCTGGTTCGACCGCGGACCGGTGGTGTCCTGTTCTTACAGTCGGATGGCTCGTGTCTATCTAAATTTCAATTTGTAGCTGTATTCCGTAGATGCCTGGTAGCAGCTGGGTTAAATCTTCTTGAGTATGCTTCTCACTCCTTTCGTATTGGGGCGGCCACTGAGGCGTCCCGGTGGGGATTGGATGAGAATATTGTTAGGCGCATTGGTAGGTGGAAGTCCAACCGATTCCGCTCATATGTTAGGCCGCATTTGCTATAGACAATTTTATGTGGGTGGGTTTTTTCCTTCAACTGTACTGCTATTTTATGTTGTTGTTGTTCCTATTTCCTGTTGGGGTGCACTGTGCTTTTCTTTTCTTTTCAGGTGCCCCGAGATGCCTCGTTTTGGATACTGGGACATTCTTTTTTGTTTTGGGGGGCCAGGAGGGCAGAGGTTAAACTCAATGGCAGGCAGTTAGGTCTACCTTGTGCTTTGGGTAACGTACGTTGGATCGGGGTCCCGGGCATGCTATGGGGCCGGGTAGTCCCGGAGGTCACTCACTTTGCCAGGTTGGATAGGGCCCCCAATATTCTGATTCTTCATGTGGGGAGGGGGCAACGATTTGGGCCTCCGCTCTGGTAGAGAGCCTATCAGGGAAGTAAAGTTTGATTTTCGACTTCGAACGGCGTTCCCTGGTATGCTTTTTCTCTGGGCAGACGTCGTGGCTCGTACGTCTTGGCGGATGGCCAGATCTGTCGTAAAAATCAATAAGGCACGGGTCAAGGTGAACAAAGAAGTAGGGAGGTTTATTGTTCAGAATGGGGGTTTAGTCATTCGCCACCTGGATTTGGAGACAGACACCTGGCATTTTCTTAGTGGTGACGGTGTCCACCTTAATGCAGTGGGTACTGATCTGTGGCTGTTAAATTTGGAAGATGGGCTACAACGAGCTGTTCAGGTGTGGAGGGGTGCCCAAGTGTAAGGCTTTACACTTCGGGCGCTGTGGCGGTTGGGGTCCTTGACGGAGGTCTATCAATGGTTATTGGGAAACCGGTGGGGATCCATCTGAGGTATGGAGTCTTTGAGTGGGTACGGTACAACGCATATCCGTGTTAAGACCGGTGGGTGTCTGAGGTCAGCTGGTTAAGGCCACGAGCTGGTATTTGTGGCTGGGGTCGCAGGCCAGCTATCTGGTGCCTCAGACACAAAATAAATTTGGCAAGGTGGCACTATCAGGGACCTCTAATCTTGATAGCTGGATAAGTCAGTTATGATTAGGTTATGTTTATAAGAAAGTGTATGTTTTATAAATAGGCCGTGTTCGGCCGTTTTAACTCCACATATGTCTTGCGTGGTCATTTATGATAATTAGAGGGGGGAAGGGGGGGAAGTGGGGATTACAAAGGTAGTATAGTAGCAGGTGAGCTCTCACCTACCCTAGTCATGAGAATTTTCAAACAATAGGGCTAAATTCGCACAGGCAATGGGGAACAGATAGTTTGCTGTATTCAGAGGTGGCTAAACGCCGCCTCTGGAAGCAGCAGCACTGTGCTCTGGCCACATACAAACTGTCCCTAATTAGCTGTGGCCAACACTCTGCAAAAATGCTGACCCTGGACACAAACAGTCTATGTCCAGGGTCATTCGGAGGCACCATTCACATGTAACCGCTCAGATGAGTGGCTACATGCAAACATCAGCGGCACCGGCCATTAATTTGTACTACAAATCTGTCAGCCGCCGCTGGTCACACACAGTGTGTGTAGGCACGGGGAATCCCTTCAGTTCTCCCACATAGAGGAGTTTGGCTCCCATGGTTGAGACGCAGGATCTTTCATTCTATTACTAGGGTAGGACCCACTAATTCAGGGTACTTTGTCGCAGTAAGTGGGCTTAGCACTATATGACCATATAGTGTGACCAAACCCCCGTATTTTTTTCAGTATGTTCAGGTGTTTTTAACTAGCCTTGCAGGATAAATGTCATTGCTGAATGTGTGCGCTATAATCTGTTTTGTAGCGTTTACAACCGACGGCAAGAATTCCCTGTACCGGTGACCATTTTCACCAAGAATTAAAACTGTGGGAAATCAAAAATTTTACAATTGTCCCCAGAATTAGAGGCTGGGGAAAGGGGACTGTGAGAAGAATGACTCGATATTTAAAGAGATTTCCTTTTACTTCCTGTTGGGCCTCTGGAACTGTAAGTGAAGGGAAGTTTCCCCAATAGAACACAGACATCAAAAAATAACCAGGCCGGGAATGTAAGCCTACTCTATTCAAAAGGAAAAAATGTTTTGGATACACATGCTGTCATTAAATAAAAATTGAAAATAAATTGCTCCCATCCTGCAAAGAAAACATAATACTCCCTTTTACTGCTGCCCATGTCTCCTATCTCTGCAGAAGAAAAACCTCTGGCTGAAGATCATGAAGAATCTGACACCTCCAGGTGTGCTACAGTTTTGTTCCCCTGCTGTGCTCAGGGTTTGACCCGCAGGACCCCATGTCCCGTATTGCTGTTGGGGCTGGTTGGACGAACCTAAAATGGGCAGTGGGAGATGGGAGTATTCTATGTTTCTTTGAAGAGGGACATTTATTTATATTCTTAATTTTAGACACAAATTTGCATTGAGATCCTCTAAAGCAAGGGTCATGGTCTCCACCAGTATCCCCCTTACATTAAGGTCCCTATCAGAGTTCCCTCATACATCATGGTCGCCATAGGTGACCCCCTTACATCAGGGTCCCTATCAGAGATCCCCATACATCATGGTCGTCATAAGTGTCCCCTCTTACATCTGCATCTCTTTCAATGTTCCCCCCATACATCATGGTCACCATCAGTGTCCCCCCTTACATCAGCGCCCCTATCAGAGTTCCCCCATACATCAGGGTCCCCATCAGATTTCCCCAATACTTCATGGTCGCCATCAGGGTCTCTAACAGAGTTCTCCCATACATCAAGGTCTCCATTCGACTTACCCCATACATCATGGTTGCCATAATCCTGCAGAGTACCTCCACACATCATAGTCGCCATCGGTGTCCTCCTTACAGCAGGTTCCCTATCAGGGTTCCCCCATACATCAGGGTTGCCATAAGTGTCCCCACACTTATGGCGACCCTGATGTATGGGGGAACCCTGATAGGGAACCTGAAGTAAGGAGGACACCGATGGCGACTATGATGTGTGGAGGAACTCTGCAGGGTTATGGCAACCACTGGGACACTTATGGCGACCCTCATGTATGGGGGAACCCTGATAGGGAACCTGATGTAAGGAGGACACCAAATCAGTGTCCCCCTTAAATTGGGGTCTCTATCAGAGTTCTTCCAAACATAAGGGTCCCATCTGAATTCCCCAATACATCATGGTCCCTATCAGAATTCCCCCATAAATTAGGATCCCCATCAGTGTCCCCCTTACATCAGAGTCTCCATGATAGTTTCCCCTTACCTCAGGGTCCCTATCAGAGTTCCCAGTGAGCCAATGAGGAGTGAGCGAGGGGCGGGCCGAGCTGTGGCTCTATGTGTCTTATGGATGCATAGAGCTGGGCTCGGGAGCAAGCACGCACCAGTGCCTCCATAGCAAGTGGCTTGCGATTGGGAGCACTGGTCAAAGGGGAGGAGCCAGGAGCATCAACGGGGGACCTGAGAAGAAAAGGATTGGGGCTGCTCTGCAAAACCATTGCACAGAGCAAGTAACTATGACATGTTTGTTATTAAAAAAAAAAAAAAACTTTAATATTACTTTTATACAGAACATTATAGTAGAAGGTTTAGCAAACTTTGAAGAACACTAGAGGGCGATATATCATTTTTTTTAAAGATCAAATTGAAGTGTATGTAAACCCTAACAATAAAGGTCTCTTATTTGCTCCCTTTTGGTCTGTTTAACCACTTCAGCCACGGAAGGATTTGCCCCCTTAATGACCAGGCCATTTTTGCGATACGGCACTGCGTCGTTTTAACTGACAATTGCGCGTGCAACACTGTACCCAAAAAAAATTGACGTCCTTTTTTACCCACCAATAGAGCTTTCTTTTGGTGGTATTTGATCAACTCTGCGGTTTTTATTTCTTGCACTATAAAAAAAAAAAAAAAATTAAGAAAAAATAATACATTTTTACTTTGTGCTATAATTCATATCCAAAAAAATATATAAAAAAACAAATGTATTCATCAGTTTAGGCCAATATATATTTTTCTACATATTTTTGGTAAAAACAAAATCGCAATAGGTGTATATTGATTGGTTTGCGCAAAAGCTATCGTGTCTAACTACGGGATAGATTTAGGGACTTTTATTTATTTTTTTATTGTTTTTGCTGGTAATGGCGGCGTTCTGCGTTTTTTAGCGGGACTGCGACATTGCTGCAGACAAATCTCTGATCCCAAATGGCACTTTTTGGGGACTAGTGACATTATTACATTGATCAGTGCTAAAAACAATGCACTGATCAATGTAAAAATGACACTGGCAGGAAAAGGGGTTAACACTAGGGGCGATCAAGGTGTTAAGTGTGATCCCAGGGTGTGATCTAACTGTAGGGGGGATGGGCTCACTGGGACATGACAGAGATCACTGTTCCCGATCACTGGGAACAGAAGATCTCTGTCATGTCATTAGGCAGAACAGGGAATCACCTTGTTTACATAGGCAGTTCCCCGTTCTGCCTCTGTACACAGTGATTGTGGGTCACTGGCAGACGTCCAGTCCGCGGGACCCGTGGGCACGCTCCCGCGGCGAGCGCATGCCTGCTATTCTGCTTGCACAGACCGACAAACGGGTACATCGATTTGCGCAGGAGAGCCGACCTGCCGCAGTATATCTGCGTGAGATGTTTGGCAAGTGGTTAATATATTTTTAAAGCGGAGTTCCAACTAAAAAAAAAAAAAAAATGTAAAGTCAGCAGCTACAAATACTGCATCTGCTGACTTTTAATAATCGGACACTTACCTGTCCCAGGGTCCAGTGATGCAGGGGAACGAAGCCCCGCTCGTCTCCCCCTCCTCTCTGCGGTGCCGGCATTGTCACTGTGGGCGTACGGCTGTGGCTTCACAGCTGGGCACGCACTGCGCGTGCGCAAGCCACGCTGCGCGCTGTGACTGGCTGGGCAATCATCTGGGACCTGTGACGTGTCCCAGATGATTGCCGAGAGGGAGGGGGGAGAGGTGATCTCCCTTCTGGTGCCGCAGAGCCTCAGGAGGAAGTGGGAGCTGGAATCCTCTAAAAATAGGGTTTCCCCTCCCCCCCAAAAATGACATGCCAAATGTGGCATGTCAGGGGGGTCACCTTCCCTTAAAGCTGAAGTTCGCATTTTCTACTTCCCGCCTGGCTGTCATTCTGCTATATGTGGTTATCCTGACTGGATGTCATATGACGTCTTTCAGGATAACATGCCGGCGCGCGCCCGCGGCGATCGGTGGTGCTGTGTCACTCTGACACACTCCATCTCTGATTGTGGTAAGGAGTCTCTGATAGAGGCTCCTTATCACATGATCAGCTGAGACCAATCACAGCGTGAACCAGGAATTACCAGTAAACGGCTTTCCTCGGTTCGCACTGACAGGGAGAGCCGATCAGCGTCTCTCCCTGTTGGTGGGGGTCTGCGCTGATAATCAGCACATTGATAATCAGCAAAGCCCCATGAGAGGTGTCCATCAGCTGCCAATCAGTGCCCATCAGCTGCCAGTCTGTGCCTCATCAGAAACGCCTGTCAGTGCCCATAAATGTGCCAATCAGTGCCCCATCAGTAATGCTTATCAGTAGCACCTCTTTAGTGCTGCCTATCCAGTGCCATCTATCAGTGCCCATCAGTATTGCCTACCAGTGCCACCTATTAGTGCCCATCAGTAGTGCCCATCAGTGCCACCTATCAGTGTAGCCTATCGGTGCCCATCAGTGCCACCTATCAGTGCACATCAATTCTACATATCGGTGCCCATCAGTGCCACCTCATCTTGTGCCCATTAGAGCAGTCTCATCAGTGCCTGTCAGTGAAGGAGAAAACTAAATATTTTATAACAGAAACAAAGAAAAACTTTTTTTTTTTCAAAAATTCTGGTCTTTTTTAGTTTGTTTACCAAAAAATAAAAACCCCAGTGGTGATCAAATACCAAGAAAAGAAAGCTCTATTTATGGGACTAAAATGATACAAATTTAGTTTGGGTACAGTGTTGTATGACCGCGCAATTGTCATTCAAAGTGCAACGGCACTGAAAGCTGAAAATTGTCCTGGGCAGGAAGGGGGGGGGGGTCGTGAATGCCCAGTATTGAAGTGGTTAAATGAATCTTTTTATATCAGTTCAATAGCTGCAAAAATATAGCAGTTGATCATGTCTTCAGAGCTGTCCTGTGTTGTTTGCACCTTTCCTGTGAAAGTGTAATGCCGCTTACACACGATCGGATTTTCTGACAACAAATGTTGGATGTGAGCTCGTTGGCGGAAAGTCCGACCGTGTGTACGCTCCATCGAACATTTGTTGTCAGACTTTCCACCAACGAATGTTGGCTATCAGGTTCTCAAATTTTCCGCCAACAAATTTTTGTTGTCGGACTTTCCGATTGTGTGTACACAAGTCCGTCGCACAAAAGTCCACGCATGCTGGGAATCAAGTACGAGCCGGAGATATAACTAGCATTCGTAATGGAGATATCACATGACTATTGAACTCCCTTTTTATCGGCTCTCCGTACGTCTTGTACGTCACTACGTTCGTAATTGTTGGCCAACATTTGTGTGACCATGTGTATGCAAGACAAGTTGGAACCAACATCCTTCAAACAAAATTCCACGGTTTTGTTGTCGGAAAGTCCGATCGTGTGTACGGGGCATAAGGAGTCTAACCAGCCCTTAAGCTGGCCATACATGGATCGAATTTTGGCTGGTTCAGCAGGGACCGGCCAAATTGAAATCCCTGTATGGGCAGGGGGGTTGTCCGGAAGTCATTCTACTGACTTCTACCTTGTCGGATTCTCCCTGCTCAATCAAAGCTGCAGGCTATAGCCTGAAACGCTAATCAGTGCACTGCATTGTGATGGTGGGGAATGCAATAGCTCAGTGGGTAGGATTCCCCCATCCATATCGAGTGTGGTTGAACAAAAGAAAAAACAAAAAACTGACTCATCTATGGGCTGCTCTACAGTTCTTATCTTAGACTACACAACAATGACTCTTTGTTGTAGAAATCAGTAGAGGGGAAAGGATTCTGTAGTTTAGCAAAAGACAACTGGGCAGGGCTGACACCATCGCTTGCAATTTTTGCAGGCTTTTAAATGAGTAAAACATATAATGCACAGATGTCCTGCATTTTTTTTTTGCCTTGACATATGTCTTGAAGATTAGCAACATTTCCCCATAAAGTCTCATTAACCCTCTCTCTATGGGCAACAGGAATCCCATTTTCTTGGAGCTACGTTAATGCCAATAAAGGGTTAGTTCACCTTTACAAAAAAACTGCCTATGTATGTAATGCGTGCCTCTAAAATCAAACTGTGCAGCTTTGACCAGAGTTGAATAATGCCCTTGATATGGGTGTAGGCCATTTACATACCTCCTGATGCCCAGCCTATTAACTCCCAGAGATGGCATAACCCCATCCTGCATTGATGATAGGATGTTGCTAAGACACCCCCAGCCATGACTGCTCACCCCCAGGCTCTCATACCTCTACACATGTGTGGTTCACCATCTCCTTTGTCACAGCATTGCTGAGCTTAAAGTAACTCCACTTTTGTTGAGAAAAATACATTCCCCTCTGGGTGATCTCTATACATTGCAAGGATTTTAACAAACTTTGTTGCAGATTCCTACCTTTTGTTATTCTGAAGAAATCCCTGTGTGTTCCTCTGTGCCCCATGTGCTGAGTGAGTCTAATGGGAGTGGTTTCATAATTATCAACCAGCTGTGCACCTGCAGGGCCGTAATGAGGAAAATCACAGGGTCAGCATCCCTTTAGACGTGATTTCCTATTGAAAGCATCTCACCAAAAATTACATTTTTGTTGCAGGGGATGCCTGAAATTGGTGAGCCAATCACACAAGCAGGAAATGTTTCGGGGGGGGGGCGCGTTCTGTAAACATTCTGTGTACAGAACACCTCCAGGTTGCCATATTGCATTTTCAGAAAATTACAGAGCTGCAGATTGAAAAGGGAAGGTAATTTTTATTACCATTCAATTACAATATGACTTGTATTGCAATTGTATATGCTATATTGTTTTTTCTTTAGTTGCTATTTTTTTTCCCCACAAAAGTAAAGTTACCCTTTAACGTTACTGCAACAGGGGAGAGAGTGCATGCAAAGGGATTTGAATTGGCTGGGAGAGTCTTAGTAACATCCTAGGAACAAGGCAGGATGGGGTGGTGCCATCTCTGGAAGTTTTTTGGCAAGACTTCATGAGGTACGTAAATGCCCAATATCTATAGCAAGGACATTATTTAAAGCAGAGTTCCACCCATTTTTTTAAATTTCCAGTCATTCCCATGGACATCCTCAGTGCTATTCTAAATGGCAATATTTTTTTTTTTTTCTCTAAATACCCCTTTTCTTTTCATGCCGTACTTCCACCTTCGGCCGCCTAGGCGATTACGTCAGAAGGCGATTCCCATGGACTCCTGGGATATCAGCATCATCTATCCCAGGAGTCCATGGGAATCGCCTAATACCAAAATCTCGCTTCATTCCCAGGCCGGAAATGACGCGAACGTGAGGACTTAGGTGCCATTGCTATGTCCTGTCCAGAATTAACATCAAAAGTAGATTACTGCGCTGTCTGAGACCAATCTCAACCATTCATCCAAAATTCAATTGAATGGATAATTGAGAAGTGAATCAGCTGCAACTTCAAGTGAGATACACACTATAAACAATCGGGGTCGTGGCCTTACTGCGCATGCGTGAGATCAAGAGGTGCATGCTGGGTAGCCAGCTGCACCATATCCCGGAAATGAAGACAAGTGGGCTTCAGATGCCCGCAATAGCCATGGACCCTGCCTGCTTCCAAGATCTTACAGAGTGTCAGTATAATCAGTTAGCTGAAATATCCATCTAGGGGGACACATTCTTTCTCAAAGTGTGTACATAGTATTGTCATTGTAATATTTGTCTTGTGCCTTTCTTAGGAATTATTTTACTGAGTTGGCGCTGTCGCCTAGAACTCAGCAGATCTATTACCCCCTCTTTGTGATAACGTTCCCCTTTATTGGTTCAAGTAAAATATTCATGGAACCTAAACACGCAGAGTTGTCTGATTATCACTCTACAGCAGGGATCCTCAAACTACAGCCCTCCAGCTTTTGCAGAACTACACATCCCATGAGGCACTGTAAAACTCTGACATTCACAGACATGACTAGGCATGATGGGAATTGTAGTTCCTGAACACCTGGAGGGCCGCAGTTTGAAGACCCCTACTCTACAGTGATACAAGGATGTCTGAACCCAGAGTGTCAGGTGGGTTGGAATGTTCACCAGGTCATGGCCGTGCAGATGAGCAGGTAATTCTAAGCAGTCCTCTAGGGGGCCGTGCTACATTAAAAAAAAGTATGAAAAAAGAAAGTAGTTATCTGTAAAATAAGTCCCTTTCCTACCCAAAACCAACACCAATCTGTCCATGCCTGGTGGACGGATCTTCCAACTGAATTGGGATTCTCCTGCACATGTGCGGCTCAACTGGGGGTCTTTTTTGTGAAGGGCCTTGCCCAAGGGGCCCCAGAGTGAAGATCTATGAGGAGCATTGACAAGCAAGTGCCGGATGCTGGAGAAAGGATAACTGTACTAAAAGTCCAAAGACATGTGGAACGCTTTTCAAATTAGGAAATAGAAGTAGAGGCAAGAGGGGGTTAATCCAAAGAGCGGTCTCGCCTGGCTTCCTATACTGGAGAATCCGGTTTGGGGAGTTTAGAAAAACCATGAATAGAAAGAATAATCGTAAATGACAGGAGATCCAATACTCAGATCAAAGGGCACTTGTCAATATCAACACACATTATGGTGCGAAATCAGTGGATACTCACCATCATTTATTACATACTATACGGTGCAGTGTGATCATTATCGGTGGATATATTCTCGGTATCATTACAATGTGTGGTGTGATCATTATCAGTGTATACAGTGGGTATAGAAAAGAATCACCTCTTTTTTAAATAATCACATATTGCTGCTTTACAGCCTGAAATGAAGACAGATGCAGTTTTTGTTTTATCCAGCTGTAAGTGCAACTTATAACATCCAGGTGAAAGATAGAACACCAACATGTCAGAAAAAAAAAATGTAAAAAAATGAAAAACAGAATTGGTTGGAAAAATGATCACCCCACCTTGCGTCAGTATTTTGTTGAATCACCTTTTGCTTTAATTCCAGCCTTCATCTGTTAGGATACGTCTCTACTAAGTTTGCACATCTAGACTTTGCCCACTCTTCTTTGTAGAACTGCTCAAGTTCAGTTAAATTTGATGGTGACCGTTTGAGAACTGCAGTCTTCAAGTAATTTCACAGATTTTCAATGGCTCTGACTAGGCCATGCAAGGACATTCACCTTTTTCTCCTTTAACCACTGTGTGGTCATTTTTGCTGTGTGCTCTCGGTCATTTTCATGTTGGAAGGTAAACCTTCTTCCCATTGACAACTTTCTGGCAGAGGGCAGCAGATTTTCCTCAAGAATTTGATGGTATTTTGTCCCATCCATTTTTCCTTCTATCCTGACAAGTTCTCCAGTCCCTGCTGCAGAGAAGCACCCCCATATCTGGATATTACCACCTCCATGCTTTACTGTCGCAATGGTGTTATTTGGAAGGTGAGCCGTATTGGATTTCTGCCAGACAGCGTTTGACCAAATAATTCCATTTTAGTCTCATCTGACCATAATCCCTTTTCCTGATGGCTCCATGTCAGCACAGCTGGGTTTAGGCTCCCCCATGCCTCCAGGACTTAACTCATATAAATTTGAGCCCACCTACAGCCTTGGCGTTCTTTTTTCCTCCTATGGGCAGGACCTAGGTGTGCTCCTCTACCTGGTTGGTCTAAAAGGCTGTCCATCCATTCGTCCATCCACATGTGTGGATTAGACTGGACGCAGTCCCTGGTGTCTCGGCTAAATGACCCATAATCCAGGGAGCCCCGCTGCTGGTCCTCAGGGCGACTTTTATCATGACTAAAAGCCTTGTCTGGGGTCCGCTGGGTTCATGTAAAGTGGGCTGCAGTGTCGGCAGAGTCTCCCCTATGCAAGCGCACCCGCGCTGTGCCGGTGTTTACGGTCGGATGACGGAGGTTGGGTGAGCTAAATTTGAAAAATGCTTTGTATCCAAGTGAATGCTGCATTGCTGGGTATTGTGGTGCCTTGCTCCCTGTAGCCACTATGCATAGCCTGAGCTCCTCCACAGGGAGTACTCTGCATAACAGGTGCACAAAGTAACACTTTGTCTGTTCACACATGGCAATAACCTGTTGGTGGCTTCTCATGTTTGCTTTACTATTGTGCCATTGTGCCAACCCCTCAAAAGACCAGCATTTCCAGAGAAGGTAGAGGAGTCACCTGTGGATGACTACTGGAGCCAGCTGTGGCCTGTTGAAATAAATATGGGATATCCTTTTATATTTCTATCTGCTCTCCAGTTTTTCACAAAAAAAAAAAAAAAAGGGGGGGGTGGGGGAAGCATGTTTATGATGATGTCTACAAATCCCTTGGTTTGTGTACAATGCAGAATATTATTGTGATTCTGTTGCAAATTCCTACCTTTTTTTGTTGCTGTTCTGAACAAAACTTTTTCATTCTTTAACCACCTGGTGAATCAGGGCTGATGATGGAGGCTTCAGTCTCCCTCTAGCGGTGGTGAACCCTTTAGGGTTTGTTACTAAGCAAACTATTTTACTGCATTTAATTATTGTTATGGGCTGGTTTGTTAAATGGCACGCAAAACCCCGTGGAAAGGTTATCTATTGATAATGACCAGTCTTAAGCCTCGTACACACGATCGGATTTTCCGCAGACAAAACCTCAGACTTTTGTCCGAAGGCGTATGCCTGGATTTTGTCTTGCATATGTAGCGCTGGTAGATTTATTATCTACCATCTGATAGGTAAATTTAGTGAATTGCTCATTAGATTTGCCTCTGTTCCAGCTTGGCTGACATTGCGTGTGGTTCCATATTGTGCCGGTGGTTGTCGTTGTCACCATCTGCGGGTGTTGGAAAAGCAACGTGTTGAAGCAGATGAGTGCTCTTCTGTCCCAGAGACAACTTGGAGGTGGTCCTCCGAGTTGCATTCTGGGAGAGGGTATTTATGGGGCAGACGCCATGTTTAGGGGTTCGTTTTCAGCCACCTGCTGGCCCTCCTGGCTGACAGGTATGTGTTAGAGTACCACCTCGTGGTCCTCCATTCCGGATGCCCGCGTCACTGCGGTGCGTGGGTGGTCCCAGAGGTCTGTCTGGGGCCTACCACAGCAGCCGAGGAATGGTCCTGAGCTGTCTATCCAGAGGGAAGAAGCTGGACAACCGAGAAGATCCCAGGGGAGTTACCCGTCATGGAAGGATCATGCAGAGTGCTGGTCTGGAGAGGGACCTGGTGACTCGGTTGGAGGACGCATTCCGAAGTAAACTTACAGTATAGTACTGCCGGGTTGGCTTAAAGGTTCAAGTACTGTATCTGACATTCATTGCAAATCAATACATCCTGTGGCAGAGGATTGTACGGGTTTATTTCAAGCAAGTCTGTGGCAGAGACTTTTGTTCGTGCTACGTACTGGCTGCTAGGCAAGTGAGAGAGGCCTATCCAGGCGAGCAAAGATCGTGTCCCACAAAAAGGGGGTTGCATTCAATTACAGTATTCAACTTTAAAGGATGTTCTAAAGAAACCTAAAGAAAGGTATTTGAGCTTCCCTGCAGTTTTCCTCCTGCCTCTTTCCTGCTACTTCCTTCGTTACTTGGTTCAATGAAGCATTGAAAACGTATTCAAGTGTTGGTGCTTATATCATCCAGAGGTATCGAGAGTGAAGGTAACAGCCCGCTTAAACCAGCAGCTCCACCGAGAGTTAGTGCTACACATACAAGCGGCAAGGAATTGTCGGCCAACAAACATGAATGTACTGATGTACTACGTGGTTTTTCAGCTCTTTAGCACCACCCCTTGGGCTCCTTCTGCTAATTTCGTGTTAGTAGAAGTTTGGTGAGTGTTGATTTGCGCTTTTCATTTTGCACTTTTCATTTAGCGCTTTTCAGTTTGCGCTTTTCATTTCGTGCTTTTCAGTTAGTTTCTGAATGGCCGTTCATCAACCAGCCATGTTGCAGAATCGGAGGAGATAACGTGTTATTTATTATTGCCCTTGGAGTTATTGCTTTGACCCAAGTCCAGGAACAGGATTTCTTGGACCAAATATTGGTTGCTTTATTAATCGTGACCAATTATGTCACATGCCTTTGCTGCGGGAGCTCCAGGAGAATAATCCAGATGTTTTTCGGAATTACCTCCTGGTGACGGACCCCTGCTTTCACCAACTCTTGGCATTGCGGACCCCCTATATTAAGAAGCAGGACACATGCATGAGGCTTTTATTTTATTTTTTGGTTGAATAATAATGATTTGATTTGGTATATTTTCTATATTTTTGGATGCATAGAATGCACTTTTTGGTTAAGTTCTATTGGCAGATAGCATGTATAATTTTATTTGTTTTCTTTTTTTAATGCACAATAAAAAAACTGGCTATGTGTTTTACTTCAAATGACAGTTTGGGAGTAGGCAGTTACATTTAAAAAAATACAATGTAAATTGGACAAGGGACACCAACATAGTTGTATCTTTGATCTTAAAAACTACAGGATAATGTGTTGTGGTAACTTGCCCAAAAAAAAAACCATAATGTTATTCTTGATATCACTAGAAAAAAAAACCCTTTGAAAATTTGTTTGCAATAACTCCATCAGTATCACTAGCAAATCAGCTTCATTATTATCCCATTAAAGAAGAAGAGAATTGTGCGCTGCATTTGGAGATTTCATAATTTGCCACGTCACGAATGTTAATTCTCCATTATGAACGCTAGTTTACAAGACCGACCGCTTCTGGCTCATCCTTACTTCCGAAAATTTTAAAACCTGCTATGCAACATTTGTCCGAGGAAAATCCGACAACAATTGTCCGATGGAGCATACAAGCGGTCGGATTTTCCACCAACAGTCTGTCATCACACATTTCCCGTCGGAAAATCCGATCGTGTGTACGAGGCTTTAGAGCAAAACAGATCTCTTCAGGCTTTTCAATAAAGACGTGGATGAACATGGCTGTATGAGTTTTGGTTTTCTATGGTTATATGTTCTGGCAATGACCAGTCTAAAGGCCTTCCCAGGCAAATCAGCCTCTTCAGACTCTCCAAAGGGGACGATGTGGAGGAACATGACTGTGTAAATCTTGTTTTGATTAAACAACCAGAGATGAGGATGATGATACCTAACAGGTTGCCTTATTTATTAAACAAGTTTCATAGCTTTCCCAAGCAAAACATTCCTTTTTCAGACTCTAATGCCCTGTACACACAACCGGTTTTGCCGTTGGAATAACTCTGAAGGTTTCTCAGACGGAACTCAGACGGAATTACATTCAATCGGTCTTGCCTAAACACGATCAAACCAAAGTCTGACCGTCCAGAACGCGGTGACGTTCAACACGTACAACGGGACTAGAAAAAGGAAGTTCAATAGCCAGTAGCCAATAGCTTCCGTCTCGTACTTCAGAGCATGTGTCGTTTTTTGTTCGTCAGAACAGCATATAGACTAGCAGTTTTCCCGATAGGAATTGGTTCCGTCGGAAATATTTAGAACATGTTCTATTTCTAGGTCCGTCAGAATTTTCTAAACAAAAAGTCCGATGACATCAGAATATACGATGAAAAGCTTCCGTCTGACTTTTTCTGTCGGACATTCAGCTCGTGTGTACGCGGCATATGAGGAATACACGGATGAACATCACAGTATGTATTCCACTGGCTCAAGCAGCCAGGGATAAAGATGGCACCTAATAGGATGTCACATTCAATAAAGACATTGTCAATACACTCTAAAGGAGTGGTTTCTGCTCACCCTTTGAAAGGGTTATCTGCTCTGGCAATGAGAAGCTGCCTAGCCATACCAGGTGAAACAGCCCATTTTCGGAATTTCCGGATGGACATGAGGACAAGGATAAAGATGAGGACACCTAACAGGTTGTCACATTCACTAAGCCCGTGGTCAATACACTCTAAAGGAGTGTTTTCACTTACTCTGTGAAGGGGTCATATATGGTGCCAATGAGTAGTCTCAACACCTCCTCAGGCAAATTAACCCTTGTCAGCTTCTTCCCAAGTAGAGGTAAATGGACATGTGATTCCTACTTTGTTCAGGCAGGCTGTGATTAAGATGATGGTGACCAAGTTGTCACAATTAAGCATATGGTCAGGACACTCTAAAGGAATTGAATTCATTTTCTGCAAGGGCCATCTATTCTGGCAATGTCCAGTCATCTATTCAGGGCTTTCTCAAGCCAATCAATCCTCTTCAGTCTCTTCTGAACAGGAAGATGAGGATGACCTTTGTCCAGATTGGTAAGGTTGGTGAAATGCCTTTAAATAGAAGTGAAGCTTTGGAAGTATTTTAAGTACCTCCAGAAGACAGCTTGACAATTCCCTTATGTGTGATGGATCAAGTGCTCGTTCTACAAGATTGGAGTATGTTGTCACAGCAGGATGTCAAAGTTATGCCCTTTTGAACTGAAAGATGTCCAGGGGTTGGGATCACCCCTCTGGTCAGTGTGTGTCCCTTTTGGGATTGGCCATATACATATCCACAACATCAGAAGATGTTGTGGCCTTCAAGGACAAACACTATCACTGCATTTTTCTTAATCGTAGAAGGTCAAGCCTAAATTTAATAGTGGTGAGTTTAGCTTCCTGCCTCAAGATGAATGTCTGCTCAGTTAAAGTAGACCGAAAAACTTTCCACACTCACTCTTACTCCAGAGAGGTTAGCTTCTGCATTTCTGGCTGGAAGTCCAGGAAAAACTGGGAAGCCAACATTTGTGCCACCCATACATGCCTTAGGGGCATTATGTGGCTAGTCTGTGGACATAGGTACGGCTTTGATGATTGACACGTGGTCCCTTAAGGCAAGCATTTTAGGCCATATTTGTAGATCTTTCATCCTTCACGTCTCAGATTGAGCCATAGAAATTGCCTCGCTCCAGCAGCTCAGGTAGGTTCAGTTTAACTCTCGCTCCAGTTCAAGTCAGGTTTCTGGACCAGTGGCCTAAACTTGTGGTTGAAGAAACTAAATCGTCTGCAATGTCATTCCCTTCTGACGACCTAGTGGCTGGTGGTGCAGTCAGACACCAGCAAAGTAGTAGGGGTGCCCTACTTCAAGAGCAATAGGCTCAGGGCCAATGCTTTTTTTCAAGGGTCCAAGATGGTCCAACGTTCTGCAGCTACAGTGCCTTGCAAAAATATTCACCCCCTTGGCTTTTTACCTATTTTGTTACATTACAGGCTTTAGTTCAATGTTTTTTTATCTGAATTATATGTGATGGATCAGAACAATAGTAAGTTGCTGAAGTAAAAATTAGAAAAATATATACAGTACATAAAACTATTTTTCAGAAATAAAAACCTGATAATTGGCATGTGCGTATGTATTCACCCCCTTTGTTATGAAGCCCATAAAAAGCTCTTGTGCAACCAATTACCTTCAGAAGTCACATAATTAGTGAAATGATGTCCACCTGTGTGCAATCTAAGTGTCACATGATCTGTCATTACATATACACACCTTTTTGAAAGGCTCCAGAGGCTGCAACACCTAACCAAGAGGCACCACTAACCAAACACTGCCATGAAGACCAAGGAACTCTCCAAACAAGTAAGGGACAATGTTGTTAAGAAGTACAAGTCAGGGTTAGGTTATAAAAAAAATATCCAAATCTCTGATGATCCCTAGGAGCCTCATCATATCTATCATAACCAAATGGAAAGAACATGGCACAACAGCAAACCTGCCTAGAGATGGCCGCACACCAAAACTCTATCTATCTAGAACGACAATAAGTACACTCCATAGAGTTGGGCTTTATGGCAGAGTGGCCAGAAGAAAGCCATTACTTTCAGCAAAAAACAAAATGGCACGTTTTGAGTTTGCGAAAAGGCATGAGGGAGACCCCCAAAATGTATGGAGGAAGGTGCTCTGGTCTGATAAGACTAAAATTGAACTTTTTGGCCATCAAAGAAAACGTTATTTCTGGCGCAAACCCAACACATCACATCACCCAAAGAACACCATCCCCACAGTGAAACATGGTGGTGGCAACATCATGCTGTGGGGATGTTTTTCAGCAGTGGGGACTGTGAAACTGGTCAGAGTTGAGGGAAAAATGGATGGTGCTAAATACAGGGATATTCTTGAACAAACCCTGTACCACTCTGTGTGTGATTTGATGCTAGGACGGAGGATCACCTTCCAGCGGGACAATGACCCCAAATACACTGCTAAAGCAACACATGAGTGGTTTAACCACTTGCCGCCCACCATATAGCAATATGACGTCGGCAAAGTGGTTGCGATATCCTGACTGGACATCTTATGATGTCGCCAGGATATCAAGCCACTGAGTGCCCCTGGGGGCGCGCATCGCGGCGATCGTTGTTGCGGTGTATCAGTCTGACACACAGCAACTGCGATCTAGATAAAGAGTGTCTGACGTGATCGGACGATGTAAACAGGAAGAGCCATTGATCGGCTTTTCCTCACTCGTGTCTGTCAGACTCGAGTAGAAGAGAGCTGATCAGCTGCTCCTCTGACAGGGGGGCCTGTGCTGACTGATTATCAGCACAGCCCCCCCCCCCCAAGGATGCCCACACTGGACCACCAGGGACGCCACCAGGACCACCCGGGATGCCCACCACTAGAAACCAACAGGTATGCCACCCATGGCCACCAGGGATGCCAATCAGTGCCCACAATGGATGCCAATCAGTGGCCACAATGGGTATCACTGACTGGCAGGCATTATTGTTTGGCACTGATTGGCATCCATCAGTGCCATCCATTAGTATACATCAGTGCCACCTCATCGCTGCCCATCAGTGCCTGTCAGTGCAGCCCCATCAGTGCCCATCAGTGAAGGAGAAAACTTACTTATTTACAAAGTTTTGTAACCGAAACAAAAAAAAAACACTTTTTTTTTAAAAAAAAATTTCTGTCTTTTTTTTATTTGTTTAGCAGAAAATAAAAATCCCAGAAGTGATCAAATACCACCAAAAGAAAGCTCTATTTGTGGGAACAAAATGATAAAAATTTTGTTTGGGTACAGTGTAGCATGACCGCGCAATTGTTATTTAAAGTGTGACACTCGCTGAAAGCTGAAAATTGGTCTGGGCAGGAAGGTGTATAAGTGCCCTGTGTTGAAGTGGTTAAGGGGAAACTTGTAAATGTGTTGGAATGGCCTAGTCAAAGCCCAGATCTCAATCCAATAGAAAATCTGTGGTCAGACTTAAAGATTGCTGTTCACAAGCGCACCATCCAACTTGAAGGAGCTGGAGCAGTTTTGCAAGGAGGAATGGGCAAAAATCCTAGTGGTAAGATGTCGCAAGCTCATAGAGACTTATACAAAGTAACTTGTGTTGCTGTGATAGCCACAAAAAGTGGCTCTACAAAGTATTGACTTTAGGGGGGTGAATAGTTATGTACATTGACTCTTTCTGTTATTTTGTCCTATTTGTTGTTTGCTTCACAATAATAAAAAAAAAAAAACTTCTTCAAAGTTGTGGGCAGGTTCTGTAAATTAAATGTTCAAACAATCCATGTTAATTCCAGGTTGTAAGGCAACAAAACATGAAAAATGCCAATGGGGGGTGAATACTTTTGCAAGACACTGTATCTGTGGCCTATGTGCCTGGTCAGAAGAATCTTCAGGCAAACTATTTGTCCAGGACAAATCTGGATGACAATGAATGGCCCAGACTACTGCGAGTCTTTCGAGAGCTAACAGAGCTTGGTATTTTTCTTCCAGAGGTAGACCACACACATCCCCAGTCAACACCAAGTTGCTGAAGTTCCATTCCAGGGCCCAGAATCCGCAAGCTATCGGGGTGGAGGTGCTGACTGCAGAGTGGATCACCAAGACAGCTTATGCCTTTCTGCTGCTCCCTCTGATTCTCAGCTTTCAGCTGAGGCTGTGGCGATTCTGGTGATGATCCCAGATTGGCCGAAGGGGCCTTGGTACCCTCTGCTCATCCTTATGAGTGTCAAGGATTGAGTCCCTCTGCCTGTAAGATCAAATCTTCTCCAAAGTCCCATTCATTCAGCATCCGATGGCCTGGGTCTGGAGAGGTAGAGGCTAATGGATTTTGAATGCTCTGTGAAGACTGTGAATACTCTTACGAAAACAAGAAAGGACAGCGCTAACCGTGCCTATAGTAGAATATGGCATAAATTACCAGTATTAATGCTGATCAAGATTTTACGCTGGACTCTTCAGAAGTCTGTTCTGAAATGCCTGCAGGCGTGGCTTAATTTAGGTCTATGGGTAAGTATGCTATAGGAACACATTTTGGCTATCTCTGCCTTCACCAGCATACAGTGGGCATCTAACACTTAACTATACTGTTTTTCAAGATGCAATTTGGTTGAAACCTTGAATTGTTTCCGAAATGAGATTTCCCATTGCTGTTGGACGTTATTGCATCAGATGCCTTTATTCACCCTGTGGTACCTCTTACTGAAAACTGCTTTACTAGTGGCAATATCATCAGCCCGAAGAGAGTCAGCATTGGTGGGTTTAAAGAACCCATACTCGCGTACTTCCCAGACAGGGTGGTACTCATGCCAATGCTCGAATTGTGTGCCTGAACTGACCTTCAGAGTCCATATCACACAAGAGTTTGTCCTCCTACATTCCTTTTGGGGACTACTCAAGAAATTAGCCCATTGGATGTGGGCCAAGCTTTAAAATGTTTAATCAAGGCGACTTCTGCCATCAGGAAGTCGGAGCATCTGTTTGTCATTCCAGGTGGAATGACACATAATGATTTTACAGCTTCCAGCAAGATTATTGCCTCTTGGTTGGTAAAGCTCATCTCTTTGGCCTACAAGTTGAAAGGGTTGGCTGTGCCAGGAGAATCACAGCACTCTTCACTAGAAGGGCCTCGACCTTGAGAGTGGCAGCAGGCCGAGTGTCTGAATCTATCTGCAAGGCCCCTGTTTTGGCTAGTTAGATCCCAGTTGTGCTGACATGGAGCTAGGGTTGCCACTTGTCCGGGATTCACCCAGACAGTACGGGTTTTGAAACATGTGCCCGGGTCTCTGCCCGCCTGAGACCCGGGCACATTATTCATTTCAGACCCGCCAGTGGCTCCCTGCACCTGTGCCAAAGTGTGCCACCAGTGCGGCCGTGTCTCCTTGAGTTTGGGTCTGCAGCGCAGCTTGATTTCTGCTCCTGCTGTCTGAGTGCCTTCCTATCTATCCCCCCCCCCCCCCCCACTGTCAGCGCAACTTTGCCCACTCTGTGTGCTGCACAGGACACTGAGGCAGAGGCGGAGCCTCCATGTTGCCGGGTGCTCTCCTTGAGTACCCTGGCTGGCTGCAGAAGGGGCAAGAAGGTGGGGTTGAAGGCGGAGCCTCCCCATTCCCTGCTCCTCTGTTGGAAACTGTGCAGAGATCACACTGGGACTGGAGCCCAGCTTGTAAGGTAAGTTTTTGCCTTGTTAGTATGTCAGGATTTCAAAGTATTCTCCCCTCTCCCCCCCCCACCATACACTATACATACATACATACACACCCCCCCTCGCCCTACCATACACTATGCATACAGTTCTGCCGCCCCCCTCCCGTATACCATCCATCCATATAGTTCTCTCTCTCCTCCTCATACACCATCCATATATACAGTCCCCCCCATATATACAGTCCTCCCCCCATGCAAAATTTATATATACAGCCCCCCCCCCCCATTCACCCTCCATAGATACAGTTCTCCACCCCCCATACACCATCCATATATACAGTTCTCCCCCCCATACACCATCCATATATACAGTCCCTCCATATATACAGTCCCCTCATATATACAGTTCTCCCCCCATGCACCATCCATATATACATTCCGTGCGCCGTGAAAGGGTTCGGGTTTGGCTTGAAGAAAAGGTGGCATTTATGGAGCCGTCAGGTAAACGGAAAATTTTATTCAAATACTTACTGTAATTTTCCTTTCCTGATGAGCTCCATGGCAGCACAGATCCCACCCAGCTTGGTAGGACTAGTTACAGAATGCCAAGGCTGTAGGTGGGCTCAAATTTAAGTTAAGTCCTGGAGGCATGGGGAGGGGGGGGACTGAGCCTATACCCAGCTGTGTTGCCATGGAGCTCATCAGGAAAGGAAAATTAGGGTAAGTATTTGAATCCAATTTTCCGTTTTTCCATGCGGCCTCAGAATCTTCAAGGTGTGTTTTGGCAAAGTCGTGACTGCATGTGGCTTTTCCTGAGAAGTGGCTTTTTTCTTGCAACCCTCCCATACAAGACACATTTGTAGAGAATTTGTGATATTGTTGTCACATGCACACAGTGACCACTCTTTAAATTCCTGCAACTGCTGCAGAGTTGCTGTAGGCCTCTTGGTAGCCTCTCTGACCAGTTTCCTCCTGGCTCTTTCACCCAGTTTGACGCGACGTCCTGATCCAGGGAGAGTCTGTGTTGTACCAAATACCTTCCACTTCTTAATAATAGACTTCACTGTGCTTCTAGGCATCAATAAAGCCTTTGAAATATTTTTGTATCCATCTCCTGACTTGAGCCTGTCCACAACTTTATTCCGTAGGGTTCAATATTGAGTTGGCCCACCCTTTGCAGCTTTTACCAGCTTCAACTCTTCTGGGAAGGCTGTCCACAAGGTTTAGGAGTGTGTCTATGGGAATGTGTGACCATTCTTCCAGAAGCACATTTATGAGGTCAGGCACTGATGTGTGAAACATTCCCATAGACACACTCCTAAACCTTGTGCACATCCTTCCCAGAAGAGTTGAAGCTGGTATAGCTGCAAAGGGTGGGCCAACTCAATATTGAACCCTACGGACTAAGACTGGAATGCCATTAAAGTTCATGTGCATGTAAATGCAGGCGTCACAATACTTTTGGTAGTATAGTGTGTATATATATATATATATATATATATATATATATAAAAATAATCAGAAGGGTGAGGTGCACTACAGTCTCAGATGGCCGTGCTTAGCAATCAAGCCCTCCCACAGGCTTCGACATAGAAAAAAATCCAAAAACAGGGGATTGCTGCACAAACCGTATTTATTTTGAAATTTTCAAAAGGACATCACCATGACATCCATAAAATCAGGCATAGATAATGAACGTTTTTGGGCTATTGTAGATAACGCCCTTCCTCAGAAAATCATGCTCATCTAATGAATATACATATGGTAATATATATACTCAATGAACAATCAATTAACAAGCTAATCATCTGGAATCAATCAAATAATCATTTTATGTTTAACCAAATCTGTTATCACATACACATACAATTTTTATCATCAAATGCGAATACAACTTTTTACAATTTAGGAATCTGAGTCACAGGTAGAAAGAAGATTTCACACTTTATGGAGTATGGACACAGGAATTCGTTTTAATTTCAGGATTCCTGTGTCCATACTCCATAAAGTGTTAATGTATTAATTAGAAGCACAGTGAAGTCTATTATTAAGAAGTGGAAGATATTTGGTACAACACAGACTCTACCTGGATCAGGACGTCCCGTCAAACTGGGTGAAAGAGCCAGGAGGAAACCGGTCAGAGAGGCTACCAAGAGGCCTACAGGAACTCTGCAGCAGTTGCAGGAATTTAAAGAGTGGTCATTGTGTGCATGTGACAACAATATCACAAATTCTCTACAAATGTGTCTTGTATGGGAGGGTTGCAAGAAAAAAGCCACTTCTCAGGAAAAGCCACATGCAGTCACGACTTTGCCAAAACACACCTTGAAGATTCTGAGGCCGCATGGAAAAACGGAAAATTTGAATTCAAATACTTACCGTAATTTTCCTTTCCTGACGAGCTCCATGGCAGCACAGCTGGGTATAGGCTCAGTCCCCCCCCCCATGCCTCCAGGACTTAACTTAAATTTGAGCCCACCTACAGCCTTGGCATTCTGTAACTAGTCCTACCAAGCTGGGTGGGATCTGTGCTGCCATGGAGCTCATCAGGAAAGGAAAATTACAGTAAGTATTTGAATAAAATTTTCTGTTTACCTGACGGGTCAATAAATGCCACCTTTTCTTCAAGCCAAACCCGAACACTTTCACGGCGCACGGCAATTTTTTTGTAGTACACGCTATAGGATTGTAAAATACCTAGGGTTACCCAAAGAGAATAGTAATCAGGTGTGCTACGGTGAACAGTGGCTGTGGCCAAATTGCATTAACAGTGGGTGGGTGGGGACTTAAAGGGCATTGGTTAAATAAAACAAAAGCAATAGTGTACCCATTAAATATGATTTGATTAATAAAAAAAATGTCACTTAAAAAATGGAAATAGCCTACCTTAAAAGTGGACACTGTCAGCCAGTAGAGCAGTGGACGGTGTCAGAAGATCAGTGGATGGTGTCAGAAGATCAGTGGATGGTGTCAGCAGAGCAGAGGACGGTGTCAGTAGAGCAGAGGATGGTGTCAGTAGAGCAGAGGACGGTGTCAGTAGAGCAGAGGATGGTGTCAGTAGAGCAGTGGATGGTGTCAGTAAGGCAGTGGATAGCGTCAGTAGAGCAGAGGACAGGTGTCAGTAAGGCAGTGGACGTAGGGTGACCACATTTCCAAGCTGCCATTCAGGGACACACCCCCCCCCCCCGGCACCCGCCCCAAAAAGATGGTTTTTGATAAAGTTTTTTTTGCAAAATGTTTGGAAAAAAAAAGCAAATAGTGGTAACCATTTCAATCAGATGGTATGGGCTAGCAGAACGGAGGGGGACACGGAGGAAGAACGGAGGGGGACAGCAGCAGAACAGAGCGGGACAGCAGAACGGAGGGTGACATGGAGGAAGAACGGAGGGTGACACGGAGGAAAACTGGAGGGGGACGGCAGAACGGAGGGGGACAGCAGAACAGAGGAGGACAGCAGCAGAACGGAGGGGGACACTGAGGAAGAACGGAGGGGGACAGCAGGACGGAGGGGGGCAGCAGAACGGAGGGGGGCATAGAGGAAGAACGGAGGGGGACAGCAGGACGGAGGGGAACATGGAGGAAGAACGGAGGGGGACAGCAGGACGGAGGGGAACATGGAGGAAGAACGGAGGGGGACAGCAGGACGGAGGGGGACATGGAGGAAGAACGGAGGGGGACAGCAGGATGGAGGGGGACAGCAGCAGAACGGAGTGGGACACAGAGGAAAACTGGAGGGGGACAGCAGCAGAATGGAGGGGGAGTGGGGGGACAGCAGCAGAACGGAGGGGGAGTGGGGGACAGCAGCAGAATGGAGGGGGAGCATGCTCACTGTACCAAAGAAGTGTAACACTAACCTGAAAGTTTATCAATGGCATGCAGCAAACTCACGGACCTCGTGGGTGGGAGGGAGGACTCGGACGAGGCTCCGCTCAGGACAGAAGTTGAACTGTGAAGAAGTTGGGCAGCTCAGAGTTGGGCTGCGCTGCTGGCAATGTGCTGCTGCAGCGGCTGCTGGAGTAGTCGGCGGCAGCCCTGGGACGGCGGCACTGACTGGGCACAGGCATTATGTGTGTCTCTCTCTGGTGTCAGTGTGGTGTCTGTGGCTGCCTGGCTGGCGGCTGCTCTCTCTATCTCTCGGAGGTGCGCTACTCAGCCGTAGGGTGCGGGTGCCCACTACACTGACTGCCCACGTGACGGTGTCAGCTGACAGCACTGGTTGCTAGACGCGGGACGGCCCTAGCCTAGCAACCAGTTAGGCATATGATGTGTGTGTTACACAGTGTATAATGCTTATAAGGGTGGCGGCGGTGTGTAAATGTTTATATGGGTGACGGAGTCAGACTGGAGCCTGGCGGTGTGTTTTTTTTTTTTTTCATTCCGGGACACTGTATTGTCCCGGAATGAAGGTGCCCGGGACACGGGACAAAAATCAGAATTAAGGGACAATCCCGGGCAATCCGGGACACGTGGGCACCCTAAGTGGACGGCGTCAGCAGAGCAGAGGACGGTGTCAGTAGGGCAGTGGACAGTGTCAGTAGAGCAGAGGACAGGTGTCAGTAGAGCAGTGGATGGTGTCAGTAAGGCAGTGGATAGCGTCAGTAGAGCAGAGGACAGGTGTCAGTAAGGCAGTGGACGGCGTCAGCAGAGCAGAGGACGGTGTCAGTAGGGCAGTGGACAGTGTCAGTAGAGCAGAGGACAGGTGTCAGTAGGGCAGTGGACGGTGTCAGTAGAGCAGTGGATGGTGTCAGTAGAGCAGTGGACGGTGTCAGTAGAGCAGAGGACAGGTGTCAGTAGAGCAGAGGACAGGTGTCAGTAAGGCAGTGGACGGCGTCAGTAGAGAAGAGGACAGGTGTCAGTAGGGCAGTGGACGTTGTCAGTAGAGCAGAGGACAGGTGTCAGTAGGGCAGTGGACAGTATCAGTAGAGCAGAGGACACGTGTCAGTAGAGCAGTGGATGGTGTCAGTAGAGAAGAGGACAGGTGTCAGTAGGGCAGTGGACGGTGTCAGTAGAGAAGAGGACAGGTGTCAGTAGGGGGGAAGGGCGTTATCTACAATAGCCCGAAAACGTTCATTATGTATGCCTGATTTTATGGATGTCATGGTGATGTCCTTTTAAAAATTTCAAAATAAATACGGTTTGTGCAGCAATCCCCTGTTTTTGGATTTTTATATATATATATATATTCAAGGGCCATGCCCTTGAAAATGCAGTCGGACTGGCACGATTTCTTCAACTCGGATGCACCACTAGAGCTTAGTCACCCCGGATTGTCACAAACAATATATATATATACACATATAATTTTTTTACATCTTTTAACCGCTTGCTGACCAGCTGCCGCAGTTATACTGTGGCAGGTTGGCTCAGGCGGCGTGAATCGCCCTAGGTGTACGTCGGGCTCGTACATGGCGTTCTCTGGGCGTGTGCGCCCATTGGCCAGTGGGGAAGCCAATCAGCGGGTCCGGTGGGCTCAATGTCCGCCGGCCGCCCACGATCATTCCCTGCAGAGACAGAACGGAGATCTGCCTGTGTAAACAAGGCAGATCGCCGTTCTGACAGGGGATCACACAGAGATCCTGTCTTTCTGCTATGCAGGAAGACGGATCTGTGTGTTGTCCCAAGCAGCCCATCCCCCCACACAGTTAGAAACACACTGAGGGAACACAGTTAAACCTTTGATCGCTCTGATGTTAACCCCTTCCTGCCAGTGTCAGTGCCATAACAGTGCATATTTTTAGCACTGATCACTGTAATAATGTCACTGGTTCCCAAAAAAGTGTCAAAAATGGCAGTTAGGTGTCCGACCTGTCCCCTGCAATGTCGCAGCCCCGCTAAAAATCGCTGCTCACTGCCATTACTAGTAAAAAAATAAAAAAATAAATAAAATTCCCATAAATCTATCCCCTATTTTGTAGACGCTATAATTTTTGCGCAAACCAATAAATATACGCTTATTGTTTTTTTTTTTACCAAAAATATAGCAGAGAACATATTGGCCTAAATTGATGAAGAAATTAGATTTTTGAAATATTTTAATTGGGTGTGTTTTATAGCAGAAAGTAAAAAATATTGTTTTTTTTTTCAAAATTGTCGGTCTTTTTTTGTTTATAGCGAAAAAAATAAAAACCGCAGGGGTGATCAAATACCACCAAAAGAAAGCTCTATTGGGCAAGGCCTTCACAAAAAGACCCCCAGTTGAGCCACACATGTGCAAGAGAATCCCAATTCAGTTGGAAGATCCGTCCACCAGGCATTGACAGATTGGTGTTGGTTTTGGGTCGTAAAGGGATTTTGTTTACAGATAACTACTTTCTTTTTTCATACTTTTTTTTTAATGTAGCACAGCCCCCTAGAAGACTGCTTAGAATTACCTGCTCATCTGCATGGCCATGACCTGGTGAACATTCCAACCCACCTGACACTCTGGGTTCAGACATCCTTGTATCACTGTAGAGTAATAATCAGACAACTCTTCGTGTTTAGGTTCTATGAATATTTTACTTTAACCAATAAAGGGAAACGTTACCACAAAGAGGAGGTAATAGATCTGCTGAGTTCTAGACGACAGCGCAAACTCAGCAAAATATTTCCTCCAAAAGGCACAAGACAAATATTACAATGACAGAGTTTAGGGGTCGAGAGTGGGTAATGTAGAAAGTGCAGGGGTCAGGTGTATGTAATGTACATCATGGAAGGGTCATATGTGTTTAATGTAAAGAATGCACGGGTGAGTTATATGTTATGTGCATAGTGCAGGGTTCATGTGTGTGTAATAAAAAGAGTGCAGAGGTAAGGTATATGTAACGTACACAATGCAGGGTTTGATGTGTGTATGTGTGATGTACAGAGTGCAGGGTCAGGTGTGCATAATGTGAAGAGGGCAAGGGTCGGGTCTATGTAATGTACTATGCAATGTATAGAGTTCAACTGTAGCTGTGTGTAATGTAGAGAGTGCAGGGGTCAGGTGTATATAATGTACATCATGGAAGGGTCAGATGTGTGTAATATAAAGAATGCATGGGTGAGTTATATGTTATATGCATCGTGCAGGGTTCACATGTGTGTAATAGAAAGAGTGCAGAGGTAAGGTATATGTAACGTACACAATGCAGGGTTCAGATGTGTGTGTGACATACAGAGTGCAGGGTCAGGTGTATGTAATGTACATAGCGCAGGGGTCAGATGTACATAATGTGAAGAGAGCAAGGGTCGGGTCTATGTAATGTACTATGAAGTGTATAGAGTGCAACTGTAGCTGTGTGTCATGTATAGAGTGCAGGGGTCAGGAGTCGGTAACCCACTGAGTGCAGGGTCGGGTGTATGTAATGTACAAAGTTCAAAGAAATATATATACAGTCTAGCACACAGCACCCCTTATTAATTGTTATTTTTTAGCAATACACAAAATGTAAAGTGAGGGCACAGGAGAAAAATCTAAATCAATTCAACATTTGGTGTGACTACCCTTTGGCTTCAAACCAGCATAAATTCTTACACTTGCATACTTTGTACACTTGCACAAAGTCAGGGATTTTATAGGCTTGGAGTCAGGTGTACAATTAACCAATTATACCAAGCAGGTGCTAATGATCATCAATTTCATATGTAGGTTGAAACACAGTCATACACCATGGCAAGACTGAGCACAGCAACAAGACACAAGGTAGTTACACTGCATCAGTAAGGTCTCTGCCAGGCAAAGATTTCAAAGCAGACTGGGATTTCAAGATGTGGTGTTCAAGCTCTTTTGAAGAAGCACAAAGAAACGGTCAATGTTGAGGACCGTAATAGCAGGGGTTGGCCAAGGAAACTTAATGCAGCAGATGAAAGACACATCATGTTTACTTCCCTTTTACATCGGAAGATGTCCAACAATGCCATCAACCCAGACCTGGTGGAAACCAGTGGGACCCTGGTACACCCATCTACTGTCCAAAGAAGTCTGGCCAGAATGGGCCTTCATGGATGAATTGTGGCTGAAAAATCTCTGATGTAGAAACAAGGCTAAGCGACTCACCTTTGCACGAAAACATCTGAACTGGGATGCATAAAAATGGCAGCAGGTTCTCTGAACTGATGAGTCAAAATGTGACATTTTTGGCTGTAGCAGGAGACAGTTTGTTTGTCGATGGGCTGGAGAGCGATACAATAATGAGTGTCTGCAAGTGACTGTGAAGCATGGTGGAGGTTCCTTGCAAGTTTGGGGCTGCATTTCTGCAAATGGAGTTGGAGATTTGGTCAGGATCAATGGTGTCCTCAATGGTGAGAAATTCCATACCATCAGGGAGGCATGTGATTGGCCCCAAATTTATTCTGCAGCAGGACAACAACCCCAAACATACAGCCAATGTCATTGCGCCTGGGGCGCGTAATGCTTCTGCGACCGCTGTATCCACCAGACACAGAGGATTGCGGCTCCTGATACCCGGCTGCTTTGAGCAGCCTGGGGATCGTGTGATCACTATGCGATCACATGATCACAATGCCAACAAAGCTGTTATGAATAAATGTCTTCCTGTACAATGATGCTGTGATTGGCCCACAGCTATCACATGGTATCTGAGCCAATCACAGCACCCTGTACCATGTGATTAGCTGTAGCCAATCACAGATCACTAGTAATCACAGCTGTTATGAATTTAACCAATTCATGACAGTTCAAAACATCGCTGTTAGGCCCCTTTCACACATGCGGACAGTATGTCCGTATTTCATCCATCCGTTTTCGGATGAAATACGGACATACATGCATCCCTATGGGATAGCGGGTGTCAGCGGATGTACATCCACTAACACCCGATGTCGTCCGCCTCTGCTCTCATCCGATTCTGCGGACGGAAGAAAATCCTATTTTTCTATCCGTCTGCAGAGCGGATCGGAGGAACACGGACAGACGGTCCGTGTTCCTCCGATCCCCCATAGGGGAGAGCGGAGATCTGACAGGGCGGTCCCTGCACAGTGTGCGGGTCCCGCCCTGTCATCTGCGGATAAACACGGGGCGGATCAACACGGATCCCGTGTGAAAGGGGCCTTACAGTCATCATCATTGTGACAGCAATCAAAGTGTAAACAAATAATAAAATCTCTGATCACTTACCCAGAGTAGTACAGTGTCACTGAACTACTCTGATGAAAGTATGTAAAAAAATAAAGTTAACTACTTAAGGACCAGGCCTATTTTTCAAACTTGTTGTTTACAAGTTAAAATCTTCTTTTTTTTTTTGCTAGAAAATTACTTTGAACCCACAAACATTATATGCATATTTTTTCAGACACCATAGAGCATAAAATAGAGGTGATTGCAATACTTTATGTCACACCATATTTGAGCAGTGGTCTTACAAACGCAATTTTTTCAGAAAAAATACACTTCTTTGAATAAAAGAAAAAAAAGGAGCGTTTGATTCGCTTTCTTGGGACTACCTCCAATATGTCCTATCGTGGATCCAAGCCCTCTACTCCTCACCGTCAGCATCCGTAAAATATGCAGGCTTCTTATCCGACTCATTTCCTATATTTCGGGGGAACTAGGCAGGGCTGCCCCCTGTCCCCATCGCTTTTTATCTTGGCGCTGGAGCCATTGGCGGTGGCAATCAGGGCCAACGTTGACATTTCGGGAGTCCCTTATGCTGGAGCCCAGTATAAGACCAATTTTTTTGCAGATGATGAGCTTCTGATTCTGTCAAACCCACTCATCTCCCTTCCCAACCTGCAACTTGTGTTAGACCGATTTTCAGCCATCTCCGGCCTTCAAATGAACTCTCCCAAGACCACAGCACTGAACGTCAACCTCCCTATGGATGTGGTGCAGCGTCTTCAAAAACATTTCCTGTATGGTTGGGCATCTCACTCTTCTGTTCTCAGCCAACTACTACCCCTTGTTGCGTACCTTAACCACCCTCATGCATTCATGGCAATTTCCCCCCTATTTGTGGATAGGTAGGATCTCTGCAGCTAAAATGATGATCCTGCCTGTTCTCTACTACTTTTGCACTCTGCCAGTTAGTGTGCCCTTTTTCTTTCTTAGACTTTTGCTGGAAAATGGTGGCCAAATGCTCATTTAATACAAATACCCTAGAAGCAGCATATAAGGTCCTATTCCGATGGTACTGGGTCCTGGCCCGCACAGCTCAGGCCTTCCCAGGAAGTACTGATAGATGCTTCCGCAATTGTGGGCAGCGGGGTGATGTCATACACACCTGGTGGTCCTGCCCAAGACTGGTGGGGTTCTGGTCTAGGGTTGTGGCTTACTGCAGACACTTTTCCATCTAGGTCCGAAGGGACGCTAAGCTAGCCCTATTACATTGTCCAATACCTGGTTTGTTCGCCCAACAGCAGAAGCTGGCCACATACCTCTTTATAGTGGCTAAACGAACTATAGCTCAAGCCTGGAAGACCCAAAAAGTAGCTTTCCAAGGGGTGAGGACACGCATGACTTGTGAATGACTCACACACCAAATTTCTTAAAATTTGGGAACCATGGATCTCTTATGAGTTCCCCACACTTCAAACATTCTGTTTGGGCCTTGTCTGACTCCCTTATGTGAGGCTCTAATGTCCGAGTTCTCCCGTTCCCTCCCCCCCCCTCCTATCTATGACCCCTTCTCTCTGCCTTTTTGCTCTTCTCTCTTTCTTTCTGGTTTCTCACTATTCTGACTCCTACCGTTGCCTCCTATGGAGGGGGGTTGCTGGAGAAGAGCCTCCCCTTCGGCGACGAATTTGGGGACATGGCATTTTATGCAGTAGTCATTTTTTATACCATCCCCTATTTTCACTATGTCATAGGATAATTGTGAACGATATTGATCATTGGTAATTTTTACACGTCTCTAGCCCCTGCATGGGCGATCAACGAGCTTGTTATAATTCTCTTGTTTACCCAAAAAACTCAATAAACATATTGAAACAGAATAAAAAAAAACAGAAAAACGGTAAAGTTATCCCAATTTTTTTTATTGTTAAAGATGATGTTACACCGAGTAAATTGATACCCAACATGTCATGCTTCAAAATTGCGCCCGCTCGTTGAATAGCATACTAGCCCATTATGTGCCAATTATCTGCAAAAGAATCCAGCGATGTCCCCTGTGTAGGCAGCACCCATCTTCTGGCCCCTCTTCCTTCCGGGCTGCGGACTCAGGCTCTGTGATTCGCCGGAGCTGCGCGACGTCACTCCTGCGCATGCGCACGGAGCCGCGATTAAAGGCACAGGCTAGGGAAGAAACGGCACTTAGTTTCGTTTCTTCCCCGCGCATGTGCTGTTGAAATTTTCGGCAGACTACAAGTGAAATATCTCCTAAATGGCGCACGTTTAGGAGATATTTCCACTACCTACAGGTAAGCCTTTTTCTAAGCTTACTTATAGGTAGAAGTCCAAAAAGTGGGTTTACAACCACTTTAAGGTCATTGAGCAGAAGTGACATTTAACCACCATGCCTCTTACCAAATACCTTGGATTGTCTGCTTTCCAAAAAAAGGGTCATTTGGGGAGTATCTGTACTGTCCTGCATTTTAGGGCCTCAAGAAATGAGATAGGCAGTCAGTACACAGAACTGATGAATTTTCAGATATATATATATATATATATATATATATATATATATATATATATATATATATATATATATACCATGGTTTGTAAGTTTGTGGAGGCTATAACTTTCACACAAACCAATTAATATACACTTTCTTTTTTTTTTTTTTTACCAAAGACATTTAGCAGAATACACTTTGACCTACATTTATGAAGAAATTTGTTTTTTTAAATCTTTTAATTGGATGTGTTTTATAACAGAAAGTAGAAAATATTGTTTTTTTTTTTTTTTTTTTTTTTTTTTACAATTATTTAAAGCGGAGTTCCACACAAAAATGGAACTTCCGCTTTTCGGAACCTTCCCCCCCTCCGGTGTCACATTTGGCACCTTTCAGGGGGGTGCAGATACCTGTCTAAGACAGGTATTTGCACCCACTTCCGGCATAGACTCCCATGGGAGTCTATGCCTCTTCCCGTCCCTTCGCGCTGTCTCCTGGGAAACACACAGCTCCCAGGAGAGAGCGGGGACCAGTTACGATGCGCAGCGCGACTCGCGCATGCGCAGTAGGGAACCGGGAAGTGAAGCCGCAACGCTTCACTTCCTGATTCCCTCACCCAGGATGGCGGCGGCAGCTGCCGAGAACCGAGCGGGTTCTCGCCGTCGCCTGCCGACATCGCTGGACTCTGGGACAGGTAAGTACCCATTTATTAAAAGTCAGCAGCTGCAGTATTTGTAGCTGCTGGCTTTTAATATTTTTTTTTTTTTTTGGCGGTTTAGGTGGACTCCCTCTTTAACCACTTTAATACCGGGCACTTTCACCCCTTTCCTTCCCAGGCCAATTTTCAGCTTTCAGCGCTCTCACAGTTTCAATGAGAATTGCGCGACACTGTACCCAGATGAAATTTTTATCATTTTGCTCACACAAATAGAGCTTTATTTTGGTGGTATTTATTCACGACCCCGTTATTTATTTTTTGCGATATAGGCAAAAAAATGGCGAAAATTTAAAAAAAAAACAATATTTTCTACTTTCCATTTTAAAAGAAATCCAATAAAATCTAATTTTGTCATAAATTTAAGCCAAAATGTATTTTGCTACATGTCTTTGGTAAAGAAAAATCCCATTAAGTGTATATTAATTGGTTTATGTGATCACGGACATATGTACGCAGATGATCATTGGGACAGATGATTTTACCAGGACATATGTGGGGGACAGGTGTTTTTACTGTGTGGGGACATGTGTGTGGTGACACTGTTGTGGGGACATTGTGTGGGGACATGTGTGGGGACACTGGGCCGGTGATCAGTGTGTAAAAAGCTGTAAAAAACTCATATTCACTGATCTCCAGTCGGCTGCAACGATCCGCTCTCCCTCTACTCACTGACATCTTCCGTGTGAGGAGAAGAGAGCTGATCGCCTAGCAACCGGCTCTCTATTTACGTCACATGATGGCTGTCATTGGACACAGCCATCATGTGATCAGGAGATCCAGTCACAGAGCCCTCCTGCCGATCTGAGATGCGCTGTGTCCGGGTGACACGCGCGCATCGGAATCGCGCCGCTGCACAGGCACGCGCGATCCCTCTCCTTCTGAACGACATTCCTGAGGAAGTGCCCACCCGGCCGTATATGTGCAGTGGCTGGGTGGGGGGTGGATAATAAAAATAAAAAACCCAATGGTGATCAAATACCACCAAAAGAAAGCTATATTTGTCTGAAAAGATGGTATACATTTCATTTGGGTACAGTGTTGCATGACTGAGCAATTTCCAGTTAAAGTAGCACAGTGCAGAATAGCAAAAAATGGCCTGGTCATGAAGGGGGTAAAACCTTCCAGGGGTTAGAATATTTGAAAAGGTTGAGACGGGGACCACGGGACCATCTATTGCAACACATTAAAATCCGATGGAATAGACATTTAATGACTTAGAGACAGAGGTTTACAACCATATTCCCTCAGACCCTCCAAAGGGTTGACTTTACATCTTAAGAGTGGAATATTTGCTTGTCATGCCTCATTTACTTGTATCTAGAAAGTCTGTCTATGACACGGTATGTTGTGTTACCTCACCCGGTGCCAATGTTCCTCTTTCATGTAATTGAGGATGCTGTGTTTCGTGCTTTCATGTCTCTTTCAATAAAAAATTTGAAAAAAAATAACCTTGCGGAGGTCAAGTGGTTACAAACTTTCTTCAACATAAAGAAGAACAAGGAGTCCAACAAGTGATGGTTTGGCCACCACAGAGCCCTGATCTCAACATCTGTCTGGAATTACATTAGGAGACAGAAGGATTTGAGGCAGCCTACATCTGCCGATCTGTGGTTAGTTCTCCAAGATGTATGGAACAACCTACCTGCCGAGATCCTTCAAAAACTGTGTGCAAAGTGTACCTAGAAGAACTGATACTGTTTTGAAGTCAAAGGGTGATCACACCAAATATTTATTTGATTTGCATTTCTCCCCTGTTCATTTACTTTCCATTTTGTTAATTCATAAAAATAAACCATTAACACTTCTATTTCTGAAAGCATTCTTCATTTACAGCAGTTTTTCACACCAGTCTGAGACGTTTGCACAGTAGTGTATACTCGGTATCAATATACAGTATGGAGAGATCCCTATAATGCCTTTGCTTGCTCTGTATAGTAACATTATATATATATATATATAGATAGATAGATAGATAGATAGATAGATAGATAGATAGATAGATAGATAGATAGATAGATAGATAGATAGATATAGATATATAGATATAGATCTATAGATCTATAGATATATATATATATATATATATATATATCTATATATATATAGGTATATCTATATCTATATATATATAGATATATATAGATATATATATCTATATATATCTATATATATATATACACATGGATGGGAATAGGTGCAGGAACTCCCCCCTTCTGAGTCACCTTTCGCTCTGAGCACCGTCCCTTTCAGAGAATACAGAACCAAGTAACATTTTGTGCTACTCAGTAATTTTTATGGAATTTGTTAATAACAGGAAAGTTAGTAAAACAGATCTCTTGCAATGACTAACAATAGACCCCCCAGCAACAATAGATCCCCCACACAATAGACTTCCCCCCATTAACAATGGACCCCTAACAACATGCCACCCCAGCAACAATAGATCCCTAGCAGAAATAACAGATCTCTCAGCAGCCAGCAACAATAGACCTCTTGCTCAACAGTAGATCCCGCCCAGAAACAACTGACCCCCCCCCCAGCAAGATAAGACCCCCCACCAGCAACAGCAGACTAAGCCAACATTCACATCGGGCCCTTTTGACGTGTCAAATTGCCGGCTTTTGCCGGCAATTACATCATCTGAATTGGTGCGACGTCGACTTTGTGGCGCCAAACCAATTCCCAAAAGTAGTTCCTGTACTACTTTTGGTGACTTTGGGGGCGATTTGAATAGACATCTGTGCACGAACCCGCACAGATGTCTTTCAAATCGCCCCCGAAGTCAGACTGCATTGCCGGTTTGAACTTGCACAATTTCAAACCTGCCCTCAATGTGAACCTGTGCTAACCCAATAAAAACAGACCCCCACACAAAAATAGATCCCCACCAGCGACAATATATCCCCCAGCAGCCAGCATCAATAGACCCTCCAGCACACCCCAGCACCCCTTGCCATTGCATCTATTCAGTGCTGGCGGTGCCGAACTGCATTCCCCACGTTCCTGCTGAAAAAAAGCCCTGTTTTATATATATATATATATATAAATATATATATATATATATATATATATATATATATATATATATATATATATATATACAGTATCTCACAAAAGTGAGTACACCCCTCACATTTTTGTAAATAATTATTATTTCTATTCACGTTACAACACTGAAGAAATGACACTTTGCTACAATGTAAAGTAGTGAGTGTACAGCTTGTATAACAGTGTAAATTTGCTGTCCCCTCAAAATAACTCAACACACAGCCATTAATGTCTAAACCGCTGGCAACAAAAGTGAGTACACCCCTAAGTGAAAATGTCCAAATTGGGCCCAATTAGCCATTTTCCCTCCCCGGTGTCATGTGACTCATATGTGTTACAAGGTCTCAGGTGTGAATGGGGAGCAGGTGTATTAAATTTGGTGTTATCGCTCTCACTCTCTCATACTGGTCACTGGAAGTTCAACATGGCACCTCATGGCAAAGAACTCTCTGAGGATCTGAAAAAAAAGAATTGTTGCTCTACATAAAGATGGCCTAGGTTATAAGAAGATTGCCAAGACCCTGAAACTGAGCTGCAGCATGGTGGCCAAGACCATACAGCGGTTTAACAGGACAGGTTCCACTCAGAACAGACCTCGCCATGGTCGACCAAAGAAGTTGAGGTCACGTGCTCAGCAATCATATCCAGAGGTTGTCTTTGGGAAATAGATGTATGAGTGCTGCCAGCATTGCTGCAGAGGTTGAAAGGGTGGGGGGTCAGCCTGTCAGTGCTCAGACCATACACCGCACACTTCATCAAATTGGTCTGCATGGCTGTCATCCCAGAAGGAAGCCTCTTCTAAAGATGATGCACAAGAAAGCCCGCAAACAGTTTGCTGAAGACAAGCAGACTAAGGATATGGATTACTGGAACCATGTCCTGTGGTCTGATGAGACCAAGATAAACATATTTGGTTCAGATGGTGTCAAGCGTGTGTGATGGCAACCAGGTGAGGAGTACAAAGACAAGTGTGTCTTGCCTACAGTCAAGCATGGTGGTGGGAGTGTCATGGTTTGGGGCTGCATGAGTGCTGCCGGCACTGGAGAGCTACAGTTCATTGAGGGAACCATGAATGTCAACATGTACTGTGACATACTGAAGCAGAGCATAATCCCCTCCCTTCAGAGACTGGGCCGCAGGGAAGTATTCCAACATAATGACCCCCAAACACACCTTCAAGATGACCACTGCCTTTCTAAAGAAGCTGAGGGTAAGTCCCCTTTCACACGGGGCGGGTCCGCCAGATCAGTGGGAGATCGCTCCATTGATCTCCGCTGAGCCTACTGATGGCAGGTCCGTCTCTGCTCACTGAGCAGGAAGGGACCTGTCAGAGCCTCGCTGATCTCTATGGGGACAGCATGTCCATTTTCATCAGATCTAATCCTATTCGATAGGATGAATGGCAGATGTATCGCCATACATCTGTCTTGAGCCAATCGGATGGCAGAAGGGTGTCAGCAGACACACTTCCGCCATCTCCACTGATATCCACCTGCCCATATCGTGTCAATATGGTGATGGACTGGCCAAGCATGTCTCCAGACCTAAACCCTATTGAGCATCCTCAAATGGAAGGTGGAGGAGCGCAAGTTCTCTAACATCCAATCCAATCTTAGATGGCGACACATGAGGGCTATCCAATTAAATTCCAAGGGGTTACAGGCATTTAATCTTCTGCTAATATAACCTTTCTCCTTTCTCTTCTATTTTTGATTGTGTAAATTATATATAATCATAACACATAACTGTGAGAAGATGTATCATCATTGATATATGGAGTTGTGGGTGCTAATCTCAATGTAGTTAGCATGCTTTGACTATTTGAATAGATTATACATATATGATTAATTACTGCCATTTGTATAACTTTGTGTATGTTTGTATACATACCTTGTATTTATCATGGTTTATTCTATTGCTTATTCCTCTCTTTTTCTTTTCCCTCCTCTTTTTCCTGTATATATATATATATATATATATATATATATATATATATACAATTGTTGTGCTGAATTTATTTGTGTTTTTGTGAACATGTTGGCTGCTACTACTCAACTTGGCCATTAGATGGTGCTTCGCGCGTGGCTGGGTTTGCGCCTTGCTTCGTGCATGCTGGCAGGTGGGCTCCTCCTGTGCATGGCTCATGAGGTATGGAGGTCTTTGTGACCCCCACCTATGGCTTTGTGCAGGATCGAGCTCACGTATGTCCCCATCTAGCTGCATTGCATTGCACTGATGGGGACCTCTTCTTCTGCCGGTGACGCCACGTGCCCTTGCTTCAGGGAGACACTCTGAGTTCCTATTTCAGCTGCTCCTCCTTGCAGCTGATTATAATGGAACTACCAGCAACACATTACTAGTTTGCCTGACTGGTTTTCACACAGCTTTATACTATTTAAGATGCATGCTTACATCCACCGTTCTCTCAGTCTGAGGACTACTGCCTGACTGTCTGCACCATATTTTTTCCATCTGCTGTGAAAGGTAATACTTACTTTATTTTTGATTGGCACAGTGGTGTAGTGGATAGCACTTTCGCCTAGCAGTAAGAAGGGTCCCTGGTTCGAATCCCAACCACGACACTACCTGCCTGGTGTTTGCATGTTCTCCCTGTGCCTGCGTGGGTTTCCTCCGGGTACTCCGGTTTCCTCCCACACTCCAAAGACATGCTGGTAGGTTAATTGGATCCTCTCTAAATTGTCCCTAGTATGTATGAATGTGAGTTAGGGACCTTAGATTGTAAGCTCCTTGAGGGTAGGGACTGATGTGAATGTACAAAATATATATGTAAAGCGCTGCGTAAATTGATGGCGCTATATAAGTACCTGAAATAAATAAATCAAGCAATTCAGGATACATTATGCCTGCCTTGCTGAGTGATCATAGCATGATGTTTTCACTAAACATCATAATATTATACCTAATTGTAATAACTTAATCTGAGGTCTTTCTTCTATGACTTTTCAGATAAATGTGCTCTGCTGGGTATATACCAGGGAGTCTCTTGCATGTGCAAAGCACTTGGTTTCCTCCTGTCTGCGCAGCTGCACATCGCCAGGTCCTTGTTTGAGTTTTTTCCAGCCAACGTGGTGTACATGTCATGTTATCCTTTTTGTTTTTCCTATGTTGTCTTCATGAAATCCATATGTAAGTATCTTGACTCAAAATAATATGCAAAACATTTATATGATGTTAAGTATTGTTACACATATTATGTGTTATATTTGTGTTGCAGACAAAGATAAAGTCACCCCCAAGTCAATCTCCCCTGATGAAGGAAAATATGTACCAATAAAGATTTCCGAAACATGATGGGATACATGCTATATTCATGGACTGACCTCAGTTGAACTTTGGCAGTACCTTAACTATTTGCCTTGGGTTTGATATAATTTATGATATAAATGCATATTCATGTATTATGAATTCCATTGGTGTACTTTGTATACATATTTTTTAATGATTGTTGTCTGTTGGCAATATTTACTGTTATGTATTTAATAAAAGTGGTACATAGTTGCCTTTAATATATCTCTATACTCATATACTTTCTTCTGCCTAAAAAGTCCAAGGGGGCGGCTCTTCATGCACTAGTTGCATTACTCCCAAGATCTCTAACATCCACCAGCTCCGTGATGTCATCATGGAGGAGTGGAAGAGGACTCCAGTGTCAACCTGTGAAGCTCTGGTGAACTCCATGCCCAAGAGGTTTAAGGCAGTGCTGGAAAATAATGGTGGCCACCATAGGCGCGCGCACGGGGTGTGCCGGGTGTGCCTGGGCACACCCTAATCACCCCGTGCTGTGTCCAGAGATTTGCCCCAAAATGCTGCATCCAAGAGAGTGTGTGGCCCGCGCTGCCTGCGAAACGGTTTCACAGGCAGCAGAGCGTGAGAATTGCCAGAGCTGTTCAGTGTATGAAACTATCAGATAATGACACTGCATGCAGGGAGAGACACCAGCTGTCAAAATGTTGGGGTGATGTCGGGGGTGGGCGGGACAGAACGGCCATCAAACACCAGCCAATGGGATGGGGTCTGGGCGGGCCGCTACATTTATGTGGCCCCGCCCCCTCTCTGAAGCAGCTCAAACATTGGCTTGTGTTTATAGCGCCTGGTCCCGCCCACTCCCGACATCGTGGCTGAGTTGTAAGTCATCACAACTCAGCCGCGATGTCGGGGGTGGGCGGGACCAAGCGCCAACACCAGCCAATAATTGGGCTGCTTCAGAGAGGGGGCGGAGCCAGAGAAATGTAGCGGCCCGCCCAGACGCATCCTATTGGCTGGTGTTTGGTAACTGTTCAGTCCCGCCCACCACCAGCATCACCGCTGACTTTTAACAGCTGGTGTCTCTCCCTGCATGCAATGTCATTATCTGACAGTTTCATACACTGAACAGCTCTGGCAATTCTCACGATCTCCTGAATGTGAAACTCCCCCTCTCTCCTATCTGTGCCACCCAATGCTGCCAATCAGTGCCAACCAATGCTGCCTATCAGTGCCAACCAATGCTGTCAATCAGTGCCAACCAATGCTGCCAATCAGTGCCAACCAATGCTGCCAATCAGTGCCAACCAATGCTACCTCTCAGTGCCAACCAGTACTGCCTATCTGTGCCAGTGCTGCTTATCAGTGCCAACCAATTCTGCCTATCAGTGGCAACCATTGTAAACCAGTACTGCCTATCAGTGCCAACCAATGCTGTAAATCAGTGCCAACCAATGCTGCCTATCAGTGCTGCCTATCAGTACCCATAAGTGCTGCCCATCAGTGCTGCCTATCAGTGCCAATCAGTGCTGACAATTAGTGCCCATCAGTGCTGCCAGTCAGTGCTCATCAGTGCTGCCAATCAGTGCCAACCAATGCTGCCTATCAGTGCCAACAAATGCTGCCAATCAGTGCCAACCAATGCTGCCTATCAGTGCCAACCAGTACTGCCTATCCGTGCCAGTGCTGCTTATCAGTGCCAACCAATGCTGCCTATCAGTGCCAACCAATGCTGTAAATCAGTGCCAGCCAATGCTGCCTATCAGTGCTGCATATTAGTGCCCATCGGTGCTGCCTATCAGTGCCAATCAGTGCCCATAAGTGCTGCCCATCAGTGCTGCCAATCAGTGCACATCAGTGCTGCATATCAGTGCCCATCAGTGCTGCATATCAGTGCCCATCAGTGCTGCATATCAGTGCCCATCAGTGCTGCCTATCAGTGCCAACAATTAGTGCCCATCAGTGCTGCCTATCAGTGCCACCTACCAGTGCCCATCTGTGCTGCCAGTCAGTGCCCATCAGTGCTGCCTATCAGTGCAGCCTATCAGTGCCCATCAGTGCTTCCAATCAGTGCTGCCTATCAGTGCCAATCAGTGTCCATCAGTGCTGCCAATCAGTGCTGTGAATCAGAGCCTATCAGTGCCCATAAGTGCTACCAATAAGAGCCCATCAGTGATGCATATAAGTGCCCATCAGTGCCACCTATCAGTGCCAATCAGTGCCCATTAGTGCCAATCAGTGCTGCCTATCAGTGCCACCTATCAGTGCACATCAGTGCTACCAATTAGTGCCCATCAACGCTGCCAATCAGTGCAGCCTATTAGTGCCCATCAGTGCTGCCTATCAGTGCCCATCAGTGCTGCCTTAGCAGGGATGGTGGAAACCCCTCTACAGATAATTGCAATACAAATTACCTTCGAGTGCAACAACTTTTTAGTTGGGAGGTTCACACCATTATAGCACTTTGGATTTTTTATTTTTTAGAGTGTTACACTTAATTGTATATGTTTTAGTTACAGTTATAATGTGAATTCTTGCACTTGAAGTTAATTTCCCACCACCCCTGCTAAGTCCATGTCTTTATGGACCTTGCTTTGTGCACTGGTGCGCAGTCATGTTGGAAGGGGTCATCCCCAAACTGTTCCCTCAAAGTTGAGAGCATGAAATTGTCCAAAATGTCTTGGTATGCTGACGCCTTAAGAGTTCCCTTTACTGGAACTAAGGGGCCAAGCCCAACCCCTGAAAAACAACCCCACACCATAATCCCCCCTCCACCAAATGATTTGGACCAGTGCACAAAGCAAGGTCCATAAAGACATGTATAAGCGAGTTTGGGGTGGAGGAACTTGACTGGCCTGCACAGAGTCCTGACCTCAACCCGATAGAACACCTTTGGGATGAATTTGAGTGGAGACTGTGAGCCAGGCCTTCTTGTCCAACATCAGCGCCTGACCTCACAAATGCCCTTCTGGAAGAATGATCAAACATTCCCATAGACACACTCCTAAACCTTGTGGACAGCCTTCCCAGAAGAGTTGAAGCTGTTATAGCTGCAAAGGGTGGGCCAACTCAATATTGAACCCTACGGACTAAGATGGCATTAAAGTTCATATGCGTGTAAAGGCAGGCGTCCCAATACTTTTGACAATATATATATATGTATGTGTGCTTGAGCTTTCGGGTGCACACCCTAATGCAATAGGCTGCGCACGCCTATGGTGGCCACACAAAATATTAACACTTTGGGCACAATTTGGACATTTTCACTTAGGGGTGTACTCACTTTTGTTGGCAGCAGTTTAGACATTAACCGCTTGCCGACCAGCTGCCATCATTATACTGCGGCAGGTCGGCATGGCTGCGCGAATCGGTGTACGTTGGCTTTAAGAGCTCTAGGGGTTGCACGCATGACCACGCAATTGTCAGTTAAAGCGACACAGTGCCGTATTGCAAAAAACAGACTGGTCATTAAAGGGGGTAAATCCTTCCGGTTCTTTAAAGAGGTTAATGGCTGTGTGTTGAGTTATTTTGAGGGGACAGCAAATTTACACTGTTATACAAGCTGTACACTCACTACTTTATATATATATATATATATATATATATATATATATATATATATATATATATATATATAATTAGTATTTTTCAAATAGTTTGCGCACATTTATATTCCGTATATATATATATATATATATATATATATATATATATATATATATATATATATATATATATATAAATCTTTTTGAAGAATATATATATATGTATATGTTCTATACAACTTTTTGAAGAATATATATAAATATCTATCTATCTATATATATATCTATATAGATATATATATATAAAAACTTAGTTTAGAAAAGTGCAGAAACTCTTTGAAGAATATATATATATATATATATATATATATATATATATATATATATATTCTTCAAAAAGTTTCTGCACTTTTCTAAACTAAGTTTTATATATATATATATATATATATATATATATATATATATATATATATATATATATATATATATAATTTATATGTGTATATATATAAATCTTTTTGAAGAATATATATGTATATATTCTATACAACTTTTTGAAGAATATATATATATAGATATATCTATATATATAGATATATCTATATATATATATAGATATATATATCTATATATATATCTATATAAATCTATATATATATCTATATATATAGATATATATATAGATATATATCTATATATATAGATATATATATAGATATGTGCGGAATATAAATGTGTGGAAACTATTTGAAAAATACTAATACTATGTGTGTGTGTGTTATAATTTATATAGTTTTATTAAATATATATTATATACATATACTTATATATTTGTTATACTTCCTCGCTGCTCACCTATAGTACTATAGTACACTCTCATTATACTGTACATATACAGTTAAGCACAGGACAGAGCCGCACACACCTGGCTGTGTATGCTGTACTGGAGGGCGTGGCCGCCTCCTACCTGTTCTCTCCACGTGTCAGTGGGCGTGTTCTCCAGAAATAACAATGCTGTTCTTTGCATATGGGCGTGGCCAGCAGCGTCCCCTCTCCAGGACAGGTGTCGGTGGGCGTGGTCTGGCAGTCGGTGTAGGAGCAGCATGAGCAAGGTGTCGGGCCCCGGGGAGAGGTAAGGGGGATGTCTGGGGGGGGCGGCAATCACTTCCCTCTATCTGCCATACTGGTGTGGAGCTGCTCTAGTAGGGGGTCACACAGTGAGATGGAAACCCAGGGGCCACACCAGGATCAGGTGACAACGTTTCAGCAAAAGCAATCAGCAGGATCATTACATCCTTCCACTAAGACAGGCAGAGGAACAGGTTCTTTGCATTGCCCTTTCCCCCCTTTTCTTCTTATACTCACCTTCCATTTACTGCATTCAGTAAAGCTGTCCCAACCCCCCCCCCCCCCCCCCCCCAGTGTAATGTCCATTGTAATAAATACACTGATATCAGTGAAATAATACAATGTGCATTTGTTACATGTCTGCATTGAAGCCTGCAGAGGATTGCGACTGTGATCAAGGCATGGCAAGTGCAGTGTCCAGGTCCCCGCATTACTGACCCCCAGCACCGCGTCCGTATGGTGGTACAGGTCTTCCATCATGGGGCTGGAGGAAGCGAACCATACACTACAAGTACAGTGATGTCACAGCACGTGTGACAGCACTGTGAGTCCCTCTACCACGGTGCCAGATGGCACTTGCAGTCTATCCTCCAAACCCAGTGAATGGGCGGAGCCACGCACAGCTGCACTAAATTCAAATAGGATCAGGCAATATCTACTATGTGCGTTTGCGTTCACTTTTTATATGTGCATGTATCGAGGGGCATGGGGCTTTTAGAATATTTTAAATTTAGGGCCAGTTCACACCACATGAAGTCCCAGTTTTTTTTTTTGTTTTTTTTTCCTGCATCAAAAGACGCATGGAGAATAGGTTATATGGTTTCAAATGGCATAGTTTATACCAGTGCGGTCAGTTCCAGGAAAAAAAAAAGTAGAACATGCTGCATTTTTCCTGCACTGGAACGCAATAAAACACATAAAAAAAGGCACTGGAACGCATTAAAAATGCACCGGACCCCAGCACAGTGGGGAAAAAAAAAAATCTGGAATGCATCCGTAAATGCATCAAAAACACATTAAAAACCAACAGATGTGGAGTGCGTTTTTGTGGTGTGTGAACCAGCCCTTAATTCACTGAAATGTAATTTTGAAAACGTATATTTTTTTTTTTTTGTCTATTTGTACATAGTTACCTTGGTCCAGCTTGGACCAATGTAATTACAGATGTGCCATTCTGTACCTGTCCACCTCATCCAACCTTGCCATTCTCTGAATGGAGCCTGTGCCAAGCAAAGGAGCGACCTCTCGTGTTCACAATGCGGCAGGGCAGAATGGGACCCGGAAGCTAGTGGCATCACTTTAGTAGCGGTACCAACTACAGTGATCTCCAGCTTTCAGAGGGATCCCACAGGTATGGTATATACATATGTTACATTGGACCAATGTAACTATGGAAAATTTGCCATACCTCAACTTCAGCTTTAACATAATTGCTATCACAAGGCTGATTGGGCTGAACGCCGTGCAGGTGACAGGTTCTCTTTAAGACTGGGTTCACGTATGTGCGAATTGGATGCCGATTCCCCTGCATCCAATTTGCATGACATGCGACTGTGACCGGCTCTCAATGGAGCCATTTTACACATGTCCGGGGCAGTTGCGGTTCCGTGTTCCAAAAGGATCCTCTGTGTGTTTGGGTCTGGTTCAGGTACAGATTCAGTAAAAAATTTAGACCTGAACAGGAACGCACCGGACCACATGCTGGGAACCGCAGCCGCACATATGTGAACCCAGCCTTAGAAGCCATTAGGGGATTATTAGACCTTTTAAAATCACCTTTGACCCCTGTTAAAGCTGATCAAGCGTAGACTGTGCTGGATCAGCTTTTTCTTTGGCCAGCTTTGAACCCGGGAGTGCTCAGAGCTGAGCGCTTTTGGGTTCATTCCAAACCGGGGCGATCAGCGAGTTGACTTTTGCTGGTGTCCCTCCACTCTCCATCCGGACACCTGCCATGGAAGTCCTGCGCCCCCAGGAGGGACAGGTGGGCTCCTGGCACATGGTGTTAACCTATAGCTGCCCCAATCACTTCTATGTGAAAGTTTGACAGCTCGCTGTAAACATGTAAACAAACCCCCAGCTGCTGTAGTGGCCGATGGTTTGTGTCCATGCTGGTTCTGCCACTGACGTCATAGTTACGTCAGTGGTAGCAAAGGGGTTAAACAAGACTAGCTCCCGGCATTTTGTTGTGGTGATTGGCTGCTCATACCACCAGCATTGGCGGTAGGGGGAGTCAAATGTGCCCCTATACCTGTAATGATTGGGTGCTTCCCCTGTGGCAGGGGAGCAAACAATAAGTCAGTAAAAGCAGCGTGGAGTTGGGCCTTAAAGTGGAAATAAACCCATCGACTTGATCATTTCCTGAAACGCCTACGTCCAATGCCATAAATGATCACGTTCACAGTTGCTTGTGCGCTCAACCAAACTGTTCAGCTATAAAATGGCTGGTGTCATAACTAATCACACTGGCTGCACCATGCAGATCAGAGTTGAAGATGCCAGCTTCCTGTGATGTAAAGGATAAAAGTTGGTTTAGTTCCGCTTTAATTTTGAGCTGCCGCATATCCATGTCGATATTTTATTCTGCAGGTGCGTCCAATTGGTATCTCCGAAGCAGTGACGAGTTGTCACCGTCAAGTTCCAACGACTCAAAGCCAGTAGGTGGGGCTCCTAATAATGTCATCACTGCCCGCCAATCAGAATGAGCACTTAACCACTTCAGCCCTGGAAGATTTACACCCCTTCATGACCAGGTCATTTTTTGTGATACGGCACCGCGTTGTTTAAACTGACAATTGCGTGGTCGTGTGACACTGTACCCAAATATATTTGCTTATTCCCCACAAATATAGCTTTCTTTTGGTGGTATTTGATCACCTCTGCGGTTTTTATTTTTTGCACAATAAACAAAAAAAGACCGACAATTTAGAAAAAAAAAAAAAAATCTAATTTCAGATCTTCCCACCCCTTCTCCAAACGCTGAAATCAAATTTTGGGTTCATGTGGGCAGACATGGCTCTGAAATACCTAGGGACGTAAATCCCTGCTAACCTGTCTTGCACGTTTGAACTAAATCCCCCCCCCCCCTACTGACCTCCTAAAGATGTGCATCCTACCGAAATATCTTTACCTCTTTCAAGCTCTGACAATTGATACCGTCTCACTTTTTTAAACCATTCCCTTTTTCTGAAGTTTATATCGTATCCCCCGTGAACTCTCACTACCCAAACAATGTGGGGGGCCTTTGCAGTCCCGGATGTGTTGAAATACTATCAAGCTACTCATCTCAGTAGATTTATCGATTGGCGCCATCACTGTGCAGCCAAACTTTGGGTGCAGTTTGAGCAAGCTCAAACGAATATACCACTGCTGGGAGCCCCATGGTGTTATAACGCTATACCACGTACGTTAAAGTTGCATCCCATGATGGGACCCACCTTACGTATCTGTTCGCACTTTTTCTCACTAGCATCCCTATCCACACAAGATTCTTCCCTATTCCCAGTGTTGGGGGACCCCCAGTTTCTACCAGGATTACAAATACAGGCATTCCGGAACTTACACCAAACCGGTCTTCACCAAGCATCTTACTTTCTGCTGGACGGCAGATGGCCTTCCATTGCATCCTTGATGGCACCTACAGGCCTCTTTCGCCTTACCTTCTGGAACGCTCTTCATTTACGTTACTATCTACTTTCCCTACCAAACCCTAGAGGCTTCAGCTGCAATTTGACCAACTTTGAGGAATACTGCTCTAAGGAAGGAACCCTTACCAGGGCTGGGCTGGGGGACAGGGTGACAATTGACTCTAACTTATTTTTAAAACAGCCAGCGCCACGGCCTTTGACAATTTTTTTTTTTTTTTGTTCTTCTTGTGGACTCTAAGGTTTATGTGGAAGTTAGCCGGGGGAATGGCCGCCAGCTAACCGATGGGACGGCGCTGTAGTCTGCGGCTGCGCTCAAGCTCCCGGTGGGTGGAGAACTGAAAGCCGCGCAGCCAGCCAGGAAACTACAACTCCCAGATATTGTAGTTTACCCTGCCTCAGTGCCCACCCAGTAACTTCAAAACTTTGGGTCCTGCTAGGAGCTGGCCATGGCTTATGGGTCCTGCTGGCTGCTGGCCTGTAGGTCCTGCTGGGAGCTGGCTATGTCCTGTAGCCTTAGTAGAACAGCAGGACCCACAGTGATGGGCACTGGTGAGGCTGCACTGATGAGGCTGCGCTGATGGGTGCTGGTGAGGCTGTATTGATGGGCGCTAGTGAGGCTGCATTGATGGGCGCTAGTGAGGCTGCATTGATGGGCGCTGGTGAGGCTGCATTGATGGGCGCTGGTGAGGCTGCATTGATGGGCGCTGGTGAGGCTGCATTGATGGGCGCTGGTGAGGCTGCATTGATGGGCGCTGGTGAGGCTGCATTGATGGGCGCTGGTGAGGCTGCATTGATGGGCGCTGGTGAGGCTGCATTGATGGGCGCTGGTGAGGCTGCATTGATGGGCGCTGGTGAGGCTGCATTGATGGGCGCTGGTGAGGCTGCATTGATGGGCGCTGGTGAGGCTGCATTGATGGGCGCTGGTGAGGCTGCATTGATGGGCGCTGGTGAGGCTGCATTGATGGGCGCTGGTGAGGCTGCATTGATGGGCGCTGGTGAGGCTGCATTGATGGGCGCTGGTGAGGCTGCATTGATGGGCGCTGATGCGGCTGCATTGATGGGCGCTGGTGCGGCTGCATTGATGGGCACTAGTGAGGCTACATTGATGGGCACTTATCAGGCTGAGCTGATGAGCCTGCACTGGATGGGCACTGGTGAGGCTGAGCTGATGTGCACTGATCAGGCTGCATTGATGGATTATTTTGTTAAACCGTTGTTGCTTTTAACATTAATTTATGTTACCACATTGTATCATATTTGTCTTGCTTCATAACATCAATATCTGTTATAAAGCCAGGTGGGCATGAATGGTGAGCTGATTCAGTGGTTGAATGGGCCACTTGACTGGACTTGCCCCCAAGGCCTATGGCTGCCAGCCCTCCCCCTGAACCCTACCAAGGGTCCTCTGCAAAACCTACAACTTACTGATATCTCCTTACTGAACAACCGGCTCTGCCCTGTCTGAAGCACTGGGAGACAAATCTATGGCGCACTTTCACGATAAAACAAAAACGAAACATTATTAGGTTTTCTCTTACATCGTCCATTTGCATGAAAACCCAGGAAAACAATTTTAAAATTCTAATGAGGTGGTACCATACGCCATGCCTCTTACATAAATTCTACCCTAACACCACAGATCGCTGTTGGAGATGCTACTCCACATTTTTATTGTCATGCCCTAAACTGGAGCACTACTGGAAAGAAGTGCGGAGGATTACTCAGGAGTTCACTATTTTTGAGATCCCTGCTGACCCGGCTTTTTTCTTATTGCACGTGTCGTCCATTCCAGAGAAAGTCTATAAAGAAATCCATATTACGTCGCCTGTCAAATGCCGCCAAATCTTGTATACCTTTGAATTGGAAAAACCCGTACTCTACTACTATTAGTAGCTGGCTCAAAAAAGTGAAAGAAATCCATAAGATGAAAGATTTGATATTATCGGCACAACGTAAACCCGAAAAGTACTCCAAAATTTGGAGACACTGGAATATGTTCATCTTTTCTGACGAGGGGGGAAAGCCCTGCTGGGTCCATAACTGGCTCAATGGACAATGCCACCTACATATTGTGACGAGCCACCGCATTACTTCAGATCCCCTTACCTCCTGCCCCTATTCCTATTCTTCTTCCTTTTTTTTCCTTTCTCTCTCCTTCTTAGCTGTTTATTCTTTTACCTTTGTCTCCCTGCAAATTAGTATTAAAAAAATGGGGAATGGGTAGCGCCATACCTCTCTTCACAGGGCTGATTTTTTACAAATAACTACATGAAGACAAGTGCATACTATGGAATTGGTAAAGCTTTATTGACGTATATGTTCCCTTTAACACTGACTTCCTGTTTGGATTGGATATATGCCTTCCCTGTTTATGTAGATGCCTATACAATGTTGATGTGAGATTTTGGATCTGCCTGTTCCTGCTTTCCATAAATAAAATATTTGAGATAAAAAAATCAAATTTCTTGTTAAATTTAGACCAGTATGTATTCTGCTACATATTTTTGGTAAAAAAAAAATACCAATAAGTGTATATTGATTGGTTTGCACAAAAGTTATAGCGTCTACAAACTATGGCATATTATTTTTTATTTATTTTTACTAGTAATGGTGGCGATCAGTGACTTAATATTGCGGTGGACAAATTGGGACACTAACTGACACTTATGACGACCAGTGATACTAGTACAGTGATCGTTGCTTAAAAATATGCGCTGTCACTGTACTAATGACACTGGTAGGGAAGGATTTACCATTGGGGGCAATCAACAAAGGGTTGAGTGTGTTCCTAGGGAGTGCTTTCTAAATGTTGGGGGGAGGGGTGCTTTGACTGGGGGAAGGTAACACAAGATCAGTACATTCCCCTGTCGCAGAACTTGTTTGCTTAGGCAGAACGGCGGTTTGTCTGTCTCCCGAATGATTGGCGGGTTCCTGCGGACATCGCGTCTGCCAGACCCGCTGATTGGCTCCCGCTGTGTCCAATCACAGCGGGTGCGGGTCGCCGGCGACGTGCACGCACACCAGATCCAGAAGTTGTCAGATCATGTACTAGGTACGTGATCTGGCACAGAGCGGTCGCCCTGCCACATATGTGCGTGGGGCAATTTTGTATGGCAACATTTAAAATTTTTTTTGCTCTTTTTATGTAGAGGAGGGTTCAAACCCCTGTCAATCTCTCACTCTGTTGGCCCCGGTGACTATTGTGTCTGGTACAAAATGTGAAAGAAAATAGTTTTTGAGTTGTCACCAAAACAGGAGTTGAATTGAAATCTTCTAATGGGGATATATCTTCTGGTGGCAGGAGGTTATCTCCCCTTCCTTCCTTACACATGATCACACCAAAGTCCGACGGATTCGGATGACGTACAACCGGACTAAAATAAGGAAGCCAGTAGCCAATAGCTGCCCTAGCGTCGGTTTTTGGCCGTCGGACTAGCATACAGACGAGCGGCCTTTTCGACCGGACTCGAGTCCGTCGGAAAGATTTGAAACATATTTTATTTCTAGGTCCGTTGGACTTTTGGGGAAAAAAAGTCTGCTGGAGCCCACACACGATCGAATTGTCCGGAGTCCGGTCCGCCGGAAAGTCCGCTCGTGTGTGCGCGCGGCATTACCAGACAGGTTTTGGCTAATGGTTTTAAATGGACCAGACATTAGGAGACAGCAAACACAGACCATATGTTGAGCAGAGAACACGGAGCCTTGTGGATCCCACCACTGATCCGGGGCTCCGAGTGTCCTGACAGCTGAGACATCAATGGCAGTGCGATCAGCAGGGAGCTGTAGAGTGGAATGTCATTGTATGCTGCCAGTGACACTGTGCAAACATCCCCCACAATACTGATCAATGTATGTACACCTTACCACTCCCTGTATTTCAGAGAAATCTCTTCTCTCTCTGTTTATCTTTCCTCTCCTTCCTCTTCATCCTGACCTGCCCAACCAAATCATAAATGCTGCAGATAACCATTACCTCCGATAAACTCCGCACCACTCTGTTTACTCACGAGTCAGACATTAATGTATCGTGGGATTATAGTGTATATTCAACACCGTGTACACCATTCCTACTATCCTTTTACTACAGTGTCCCGGCTCCTGAGTGTCTTATCACCCCTGTAATATCTTATTACAGTAACCCGGCTCCTGAGTGTCTTATTACCCCTGTAATACATTATCTCACAAAAGTGAGTACACCCCTCACATTTTTGTAAATATTTTATTATATCTTTTCATGTGACAACACTGAAGAAATGACACTTTGCTACAATGTAAAGTAGTGAGTGTACAGCTTGTATAACAGTGTAAATTTGCTGCCCCCTCAAAATAACTCAACACACAGCCATTAATGTCTAAACCGCTGGCAACAAAAGTGGGTACATCCCTAAGTGAAAATGTCCAAATTGGGCCCAAAGTGTCAATATTTTGTGTGACCACCATTATTTTCCAGCACTGCCTTAACGCTCTTGGGCATGGAGTTCACCAGAGCTTCACAGGTTGTCACTGGAGTCCTCTTCCACTCCTCCATGACGACATCACGGAGCTGGTGGATGTTAGAGACCTTGCGCTCCTCCACCTTCCATTTGAGGATGCCCCACAGATGCTCAATAAGGTTTAGTTCTGGAGACTTGCTTGGCCAGTCCATCACCTTTACCCTCAGCTTTGCCTTCTTTAGCAAGGCAGTGGTCATCTTGGAGGTGTGTTTGGGGTCATTATCATATTGGAATACTGCCCTGTGGCCCAGTCTCTGAAGGGAGGGGATCATGCTCTGCTTCAGTATGTCATATTACATGTTGGCATTCATGGCTCCCTCGGTGAACTGTAGCTCCCCAGTGCCGGCAGCACTCATGCAGCCCCAGACCATGACACTCCCACCACCATGCTTGACTGTAGACAAGACACACTTGTCTTTGTACTCACCTGGTTGCCACCACACATGCTTGACACCATCTGAACCAAATACGTTTATCTTGGTCCCATTAGGCCACAGGATATGGTTCCAGTAATCCATGTCCTTAGTCTGCTTGTCTTCAGCAAACTGTTTGCAGGCTTTCTTGTGCATCATCTTCCTTCTGTGACTACAGCCATGCAAACCAATGTGATGCAGTGTGCGGTGTATTGTCTGAGCACTGACAGGCTGACCCCCCACCCCTTCAACCTCTGCAGCAATGCTGGCAGCACTCATATGTCTATTTCCTAAAGACAACTTCTGGATATGACACTGAACACGTGCACTCAACTTCTTTGGTCGACCATGGCAAGGCCTGTTCTGAGTGCAACCTGTCCTTTTAAACCGCTGTATGGTCTTGGCCACCTTGCTGCAGCTCAGTTTCAGGGTCTTGGCAATCTTTTTACAGCCTAGGCCATCTTTATGTAGAGCAACAATTCTATTTTTCATATCCTCAGTTCTTTACCATGAGGCACCATGTTGAACTTCCAGTGACCAGTATGAGAGAGTGAGAGCGATAACACTAAATTTAACACACCTGCTTCCCATTCACACCTGAGACCTTGTAACACTAACGAGTCACATGACATCGGGGAGGGAATTGGGCCCAATTTGGACATTTTCACTTAGGGGTGTACTCACATTTGTTGCCAGCAGTTTAGACATTAATGGCTGTGTGTTGAGTTATTTTGAGGGGACAGCAAATTTACACTGTTATACAAGCTGTACACTCACTACTTTACATTGTAGTGTAATTTCTTCAGTGTTGTCGCATGAAAAGATGTAATAAAATATTTACAAAAACATGAGGGGTGTACTCTACTTTTGTGAGATACTGTATCTTATTACAGTAACCCAGCTCCTGAGTGTCTTATCACTGTTACAAATTACATTGAGATCCTACAGGGGTACTTAGATACGGTACTTACATTAATAAGAGTCTTGTAACATTTCAAAAGGAGCAAGGTTATATTCCTTTATTTGCGCTCCTGTAAATAAAGTATTTTAACACACTCGAGAGCTGGGTTGCAGTAATGTGATGTTACAGGTGCAATCATTTATTTTTACTCATGCCACATCTTACTACGCTTTTTAAGCTAGCTTCTATTTTAATACTCCTGTAACATCTTAGTTTGTAGAGAGTTTTATTCATGTATTTAAATAAATTGTTGACCATTTATTAATGATTACAGTTTTGTAAAGAGTTATTATGCTCCACCAACAGCAAATATACTGCTACAAAGTACAGGGTGGCAACCAGTTTTGTGAATTTTCCAGCCACAGAATGAGTAATTGTGTCCTTAGAATTCATCATCATACAGTATACTACAGGATTTTAGATACAATTATGTTATTATAGGGGTAATAACCCGGAGCCGGATTACTGTAATAATAAGTTACAGGGGTGATAAGACACTTAGGTTCAGTGTTACTTTACTAAGATGTTATGGGGGTATTTGAACACTCAGGAGCTGGGTTACTGTAATAAGATATTACAGGGGTAATAAGGCACTCAGGAGCTGGGTTACTATAATAAGATACGATAGGGGTAATAAGACACCCAGGAGCCGGGTTACTGTAATAAGATATTAAAGGGGTAATAAGACACCCAGGAGCCGGGTTACTGTAATAAGATATTACAGGGGTAATAAGACACTCAGGAGCCGGGTTACTGTAATAAGATATTACAGGGGTAATAAGACACTCAGGAGATGGGTTTCTGTAATAAGATATTACAGGGGTAATAAGACACTTAGGAGCTGGGTTACTGTAATAAGATATTACAGGAGTAATAAGACACTCAGGAGCTGGGTTACTGTAATAAGATATTACAGGGGTAATAAGACACTCAGGAGCCGGGTTACTGTAATAAGATATTACAGGGGTAATAAGACACTCAGGAGATGGGTTTCTGTAATAAGATATTACAGGGGTAATAAGACACTCAGGAGCTTAGTTACTGTAATAAGATATTACAGGGGTAATAAGACACTCAGGAGCTGGGTTACTATAATAAGATATTATAGGGGTAATAAGACACTCAGGAGCTGGGTTACTGTAATAAGATATTACAGGGGTAATAAAACACTCAGGAGCTGGGTTACTGTAATAAGATATTACAGGGGTAATAAGACACTCAGGAGCTGGGTTACTATAATAAGATACGATAGGGGTAATAAAACACTCAGGAGCTGGGTTACTATAATAAGATATTATAGGGGTAATAAGACACTCAGGAGCTGGGTTACTGTAATAAGATATTACATATGTGCTTTTATTCTGAGATGTTTTACGCATTTTACCGTCTAGTGGATTACTTCTTTCACTCTTTCCCTTCCTTATTTCTACTTGTTTTTATGAAAATGTATTTTCTCTTTAGGTCCAATGTGGATCTTTTCCGGGATCTCAGTGATTGTATGGATGCACTGAATCTGTTTCTGAACAATCGTTTCGATGAGAGTCTAGACCTTCTGCGGCCAAGGTGAGAGTTGGCTGACTGAATCCAGTGTCATTGTGGTTATTTTTTTTATTATTTAAAGCTAGAGTTAAATTTGTTAATGTTTTATAGAAGAATTCCATGCATGGATATTTAGTTACACTTGTCCAGCTTGGACCAATGTAATTATGAATATCCCATATCTGTGGGATCTCTCTGGAAGCTGTAAATCTACTACTTCCAGTGATCTCCACTAGCTTCCAGGTCCCGTATTGTGCAGTGCCTTATGCCTTATTACCTTTGTGTTGAATGCTGTGCAGTCAGTTACTATAAATATTTAGAATATTGATATGCTTTATTTCAAAGCTTGTTACACACATTACAAACTACTGTTGGCGCTATATAAATCTCGTATAATAATAATAATAATAATAATACCATCTACCAAAGTAGGGTTTAAATAGACCTATAACGAAAAATATCTTCCAATCAAATGTATGAAATAACATGCTTACATGAGTCTTTAGTCTGGTAATCTGGGAACCCCTACTTGTGATGCATCAGAAGAAATTTGCAAACACACCCACTTCTGGCTCTTTACTACCGCTTAAGTAGAAAGCCTGATGTATGGAAAAAGTTTCTCAGCCAGATATCAGATTTAAGTCTACTTTAGAAGTTTAAATGGGATTGGTGATAAAGTACAGAGTGAGATGAAGTTACATAGCACAGTCTTCAAGAAATGTCCTCCTGGTGACCTGTGAGTTGCCTTCGGGATTATGGTTGCAGTAGATTACACAGAACTTGTATTATTGGTTAATTAAATGGATTGCTGTGTTTGCTTGCAAACTCTAGCAGTTCTCCGCTTGGTTTCACCTGTTGTCCTTAATTGCTGGTTAGCTAATCTTTACATGTCACTTGCTGTCTGCACTGAAAATGTGTACATTGTATCTGGGCCTTGTTTAGCCTGTAAGTAGTCTGGTCACATAACCATAGAATATATACCGTATCTGCATTCCTGGCTCAGTGCCTTGTGTTTTCTTTACCGCAGATCCCAGGAGAGCATGTATCATAGTCTGGTGTATGGCACTATTTTGGAGATGCAGGCTATGATGACATTTGAACCTGACGACATGATCAGTGCCGGGCAGACGATGAAACAAGCACAGGAAATATGTCAGCGGTAAGCAAGGACAGTACACGGGTCTTAAAGGGAATGTGTTGTGGTCTTTTTTTGTGTGTGTGTGTTTTTTTTTCCCTCAGCCAGGTAAATATAAACTATTATATACGAATATTTCTTATTTTCAACCAGCAGGTGACACTTTAGTCTGCTTTTTATGTTTTACCTGTCTATCAGTATCTGTTTTGTTTAAAAAAAAAAAAAAAAAATGTTTACAGAGCAAAATAGCTCAAGCTTAAGCTAATACACACGTGAACTACTGAGGACGGATAATTCTCCCCTTATTGCCTGCCGTTTTCAGACAGGGCCATGCAGAGTTTTAATCAGAGAGAGATGATCTGAAGATCAGCAGCTTCTGCAATGCTTAGTTACCCAATTGTCCTGGGTGTGCACTGTATTAAAGAGACCTTGTTAGGGTAAAAAAAATAATAAAGAATTCCAAAAAAGATGCCCTGCAATAGATGGGCTATTGTACTCCCCTTTCTTGCCACTTGTGCCGCCTGACTCCCTCCATTCCAGTGATTTCAGCCTCCATCAGTCTCTTTGGCATTCAACACTTCTGGGAATGTCAGATGCGTTTCCCCTGTAATGCTCCTTTGTTCATTCATCCAACCTTTATATCGAAACAGGTAGGAGTCACAGACCATTCTTGCAGGGCATCCTTAGTCTGATTATTTTTTTTATACTAACGGCTTCACCTGAAATGTTTAACTGTATGGGCATGTTTATGAAAACTTTACTTTACAAATAAAGCCCAACTCCAGCCAAAACTTTTTATTTGGGTGGAGCAAGGAAGGATTACAACATCTGTCAGGTTTTTAATGCCATCTGTGTTTTTTATAGGTGGGATTTCCTCTCACTTCCTGACAGGAATGGGGACACAGACAAAAAAAACTGTTAGTGGGATAACGTTAGGTTTTTACACTATCTGGAATTAAAGTTGATCTGAGGTCTAAAGGAACAGTAATTTAATTTGATCTGAGGTCTAAAGGTGTAGAAATTGGGGTTAAGCCATGGTTTGAAGGTACAGGAATTGTGACTAATCCATGGTCTTAGGGTGCAGGATTTGGGGCTCGTCTAAGGTCCGAAGGTGCAAGAAATGGAGCTTATCTGAGATCTGAAGGCCAAGGAATTAGGGCTAATCTGAGGTCTGAAGGTGTAAGAATTGTGGCTGATATGAGGTCTAAATGTACAGGAGTTGGAGCTGATATAAGGTATGAGGGTACACAAACTCAGGCTGATCAGAGAACTGAAGGTCCAGAAATTGGAGCTTGTCTGAGGGCCCAGGAATTGGGGCTAATCTGAGGTTTGAAGGTGCCGGAATTGGGGCTGGTCCGAGGGCCCAGGAATTGGGGCTGGTCCGAGGGCCCAGGAATTGGGACTGGTCCGAGGGCCCAGGAATTGGGGCTGGTCCGAGGGCCCAGGAATTGGGGCTGGTCCGAGGGCCCAGGAATTGGGGCTGGTCCGAGGGCCCAGGAATTGGGGCTGGTCCGAGGGCCCAGGAATTGGGGCTGGTCCGAGGGCCCAGGAATTGGGATTGGTCCGAGGGCCCCGGAATTGGGACTGGTCCGAGGGCCCGCGTATTTGGGACTGATGCGAGGGCCCGCGTATTTGGGACTGATGCGAGGGCCCGCGTATTTGGGACTGATGCGAGGGCCCGCGTATTTGGGACTGATGCGAGGGCCCGCGTATTTGGGACTGATGCGAGGGCCCGCGTATTTGGGACTGATGCGAGGGCCCGCGTATTTGGGACTGATGCGAGGGCCCGCGTATTTGGGACTGATGCGAGGGCCCGCGTATTTGGGACTGATGCGAGGGCCCGCGTATTTGGGACTGATGCGAGGGCCCGCGTATTTGGGACTGATGCGAGGGCCCGCGTATTTGGGACTGATGCGAGGGCCCGCGTATTTGGGACTGATGCGAGGGCCCGCGTATTTGGGACTGATGCGAGGGCCCGCGTATTTGGGACTGATGCGAGGGCCCGCGTATTTGGGACTGATGCGAGGGCCCGCGTATTTGGGACTGATGCGAGGGCCCGCGTATTTGGGACTGATGCGAGGGCCCGCGTATTTGGGACTGATGCGAGGGCCCGCGTATTTGGGACTGATGCGAGGGCCCGCGTATTTGGGACTGATGCGAGGGCCCGCGTATTTGGGACTGATGCGAGGGCCCGCGTATTTGGGACTGATGCGAGGGCCCGCGTATTTGGGACTGATGCGAGGGCCCGCGTATTTGGGACTGATGCGAGGGCCCGCGTATTTGGGACTGATGCGAGGGCCCGCGTATTTGGGACTGATGCGAGGGCCCGCGTATTTGGGACTGATGCGAGGGCCCGCGTATTTGGGACTGATGCGAGGGCCCGCGTATTTGGGACTGATGCGAGGGCCCGCGTATTTGGGACTGATGCGAGGGCCCGCGTATTTGGGACTGATGCGAGGGCCCGGGTATTTGGGACTGATGCGAGGGCCCGCGTATTTGGGACTGATGCGAGGGCCCGGGTATTTGGGACTGATGCGAGGGCCCGGGTATTTGGGACTGATGCGAGGGCCCGGGTATTTGGGACTGATGCGAGGGCCCGGGTATTTGGGATGGTCTGAGGGCCCCAAGTATTTGGGCTTATATGTGGTCTGATGGTACAGGAATTGGGGCTGATGCGAGTTCCGATGGTACAGGAATTGGGGCTGATGCGAGGTCTGAAGGTACAGGATTTGGGGCTGATCTGAGATCTGAAGGTACAGGAATTGGAGCTGATCTGAGATCTGAAGGTACAGGAATTGGAGCTGATCTGAGATCTGAAGGTACAGGAATTGGAGCTGATCTGAGATCTGAAGGTACAGGAATTGGAGCTGATCTGAGATCTGAAGGTACAGGAATTGGAGCTGATCTGAGATCTGAAGGTACAGGAATTGGGGTTGATGCGAGGTCTGAAGGTACAGGAATTGGAGCTGACCTGAGATCTGAAGGTACAGGATTTGGAGCTGATCTGAAGGTGTAGAAATTGGGGTTAAGCCGTGGTTTGAAGGTACAGGAATTGGGACTAATCCATGGTCTTAGGGTGCAGGATTTGGGGCTCGTCTAAGGTCCGAAGGTGCAAGAAATGGAGCTTATCTGAGATCTGAAGGCCAAGGAATTAGGGCTAATCTGAGGTCTGAAGGTGTAAGAATTGTGGCTGATATGAGGTCTAAATGTACAGGAGTTGGAGCTGATATAAGGGATGAGGGTACACAAACTCAGGCTGATCAGAGATCTGAAGGTCCAGAAATTGGAGCTTGTCTGAGGGCCCAGGAATTGGGGCTAATCTGAGGTTTGAAGGTGCCGGAATTGGGACTGGTCCGAGGGCCCAGGAATTGGGGCTGGTCCGAGGGCCCAGGAATTGGGGCTGGTCCGAGGGCCCAGGAATTGGGGCTGGTCCGAGGGCCCAGGAATTGGGGCTGGTCCGAGGGCCCAGGAATTGGGGCTGGTCCGAGGGCCCAGGAATTGGGGCTGGTCCGAGGGCCCAGGAATTGGGGCTGGTCCGAGGGCCCAGGAATTGGGGCTGGTCCGAGGGCCCAGGAATTGGGACTGGTCCGAGGGCCCAGGAATTGGGACTGGTCCGAGGGCCCAGGAATTGGGACTGGTCCGAGGGCCCAGGAATTGGGACTGGTCCGAGGGCCCAGGAATTGGGACTGGTCCGAGGGCCCAGGAATTGGGACTGGTCCGAGGGCCCAGGAATAGGGACTGGTCCGAGGGCCCGCGTATTTGGGACTGGTGCGAGGGCCCGCGTATTTAGGACTGGTGCGAGGGCCCGCGTATTTGGGACTGATGCGAGGGCCCGCGTATTTGGGACTGATGCGAGGGCCCGCGTATTTGGGACTGATGCGAGGGCCCGCGTATTTGGGACTGATGCGAGGGCCCGCGTATTTGGGACTGATGCGAGGGCCCGCGTATTTGGGACTGATGCGAGGGCCCGCGTATTTGGGACTGATGCGAGGGCCCGCGTATTTGGGACTGATGCGAGGGCCCGCGTATTTGGGACTGATGCGAGGGCCCGCGTATTTGGGACTGATGCGAGGGCCCGCGTATTTGGGACTGATGCGAGGGCCCGCGTATTTGGGACTGATCCGAGGGCCCGGGTATTTGGGATGGTCTGAGGACCCCAAGTATTTGGGCTTATATGTGGTCTGATGGTACAGGAATTGGGGCTGATGTGAGTTCCGATGGTACAGGAATTGGGGCTGATGTGAGGTCCGATGGTACAAGATTTGGGGTTGATGCGAGGTCTGAAGGTACAGGATTTGGGGCTGATCTGAGATCTGAAGGTACAGGAATTGGAGCTGATCTGAGATCTGAAGGTACAGGATTTGGAGCTGATCTGAGATCTGAAGGTACAGGAATTGGATCTGATCTGAAGGTATAGGAATTGTGGCTGATGCAAGGTGTGAAGATGCAGGAAATGTGTCAATGCATTTAGGGCCATGCCCTTTCAACACAGTCTTAAAGGAAAGAAAAGCTGTCAGAATTGTTTGCATAAGCAATGTGTATAGGCACAGGGTACAAAGGGATTCTTCCACAGCATTAACAAACACTGCGACCTTTTCTCCTGCTTGAGGACCAGCTCACGCTTCACCGCTCACCTTTTGTGTTTCCTCACGGTGGTGGCTCAGCTGTCAGTAGGGGCAAAACCTCCGCATTACACGTGTAAGACTATACAGGTTGGAGACATGTTTCTAGCGTTGAAGTCGGAAGCATTGCACCCAATTCATGAAAACCTGGAAACCTTTTCATTGTTAGTATCTTCAAGTAGTTCCTATTTGCAAAACTTTACTGTATGGCGTTATTACAACAAATTCATAAAGAAATACTGGCATATTGGTGATGAAGAAAGTGGAGGTAAAAAAGATATCTTCCATCTTGCCTTAAATTGTTTGTGTCGCATCTTTCAGACGATTCTGTGACAAAATTTGTCAACTTTGGAGCTGGTATTTATGTTTCTTTTATGATGGCCATGCATCTTTTGATTTCTTTCCTTTTTTTTTTTTATCCCATCGAAGTGTGATTTCAATCAAAATGATCAAATCTGCAAACAAATAGCCATAACATCCCTTAAAATCTATGTTAGACGTAACTTCCATCTGATTTGAGCAAACTGAGTTGATTGGCCATGGTGGAATGATGTCGCTGATTTAGCATCAGTCCATACCATTGACGCTTTGTTTGTGAATACGATCGTACCTTAATTGCATAGATTATGAAATGACATGATGGAAACAGAGATGCAATTGATAAAATGCGATTGGATTTTAACTAATCAGTCAAAAACCACGCCCCCAGTTAAATAGGTTGTCAGCTAGTGATTGACTATTCCTATCAGAAGCGATCAATCTGAAAAGAAGTCAGTCTTATGTCCAAGTGTGTATGGCTGCCATTACTCTGCAAATAACTTCTCTTCCTGTACAACTCCACCACTTCCTAGGAGAGATACTTTCGACAGTTGTGACAGATTGATATACACTATATTGTCAAAAGTATTGGGACACCTGCCTTTACATGAACTTTATTGGCGTCTTAGTCCGTAGGGGTTCAATATTGAGTTGGCCCACCCTTTGCAGCTATAACAGCTTCAACTCTTCTGGGAATGCTGTCCACAAGGTTTAGGAGTGTGTCTATGGGTATGTTTGACCATTCTTCCAGAAGCACATTTATGGTCAGGCACTGATGTGGACGAGAGACCCTGGATCGCAGTCTCTGCTCTAATTCATCCCAAAGGTGTTCTGTCGGGTTGAGGTCAGGACTCTGTGCAGTTCAGTCAAGTTCCTCCACTCCAAACTCGCTCACCCATGTCTTTATGGACCTTGCTTTGTGCACTGGTGCGCAGCCATGTTTTAACAGAAAGGGGCCGTCCCCAAACTGTTCCCACAAAGTTGGGAACATGAAATTGTCCAAAATGTCTTGGTATGCTGATGCCTTAAGCGTTCCCTTCACTGGAACTAAAGGGCCGAGCCGAACCTCTGAAAAATAACCCCACACCATAATCCCCCCTCCACCAAATGATGTGGACCAGTGCACAAAGCAAGGTCCATAAAGACGTGGATGAGCGAGTTTGGGGTAGAGGAACTTGACTGGCCTGCAGAGTCCTGACCCTCAACCTGATAGAACACCTTTGGGATGAATTAGAGTGGAGACTGCGAGCCAGACCTTCTCGTCCAACATCAGTGCCTGACCTCACAAATGCGCTTCTTGGAAGAATGGTCAAACCTTCCCATAGACACACTCCTAAACCTTGTGGACGGCCTTCCCAGAAGAGTTGAAGCTGTTATAGCTGCAAAGGGCGGAGCCAACTCAATATTGAACTCTACGGACTAAGACTGGGATGCCATTAAAGTTCATGTGCGTGTAAAGGCAGGCGTCCCAATACTTTTGACAACATAGTGTATATCTGTTGGACGTTCTGCTATCTGTCTCACTTTTCTCTAAAGTGTGGGGTGGGGGGGTTTGTGCCACGGAGCCATTGCAATGAATACATACCACAGCATGAACACCAACAGAATCTTGCTCTGACACAGCGTGTAGAAAAGCAAACCATGTTCAGATTGATTCCCTAGTGAGATAAATTCATCCTGAGGATCTCTTCACTCTTCACTGTGCTGGACCAGTTCTTCAACCCTGGTGATGATCGAAGGTTGATTTTGTGACATTCTTCATACATGGTTAAAGGATAAGTTCACCTTTCATAACACATTACGTGTTGCACCCATATTCGGGGTGTAATGTGTTATGAAAGGACCGGCCCACGCTCCCCCCGCTTTGACAGCTAGCCCCCCCCACCCCCCGCTAGCTGTCACAATTTAACAAATTGTGTTCTATGAATGGAAAACTACAACTCCCAACAGCCTTAGCGGTGGTCGGCTTGTAGATCATTGACTATTCTTGTCAGCGTGTATCAGCTTGCCCGTACGAGGTACGAACAAGCCTATACACTGACAGTGTGCATGAGACCTGCATGGCATCAGAGATTTGCTGATCACTGGTGCAATACTCTACAGGCTCTTGCAACAAAAAATGCATTTAAAAAAAAATAAATAAATAAAATTTGTCAAAAGGTGAACTTATCCTTTAAAGACGTATGCCAATAAACATCTATTGTGGTCCAAGATATGATATGATCGATAAATAGGTTTAAAATAATTTCATGGTTTCAACCAAGCAAATATGCAAATTTCATAACATTGGGAATGCTTTTATTTATGTGTATTAGTATTATTATTAGTATTATTATATTTAATATGCATTTGCCCTCTGGAAGATTTACCCCCCCTCCCCCTGCTGACCAGGCCATTTTTTGCGATGCGGCACTGCGAACTGACAATTGCGCGGTCGTGCGACGCTGTACCCAAATAAGATTTTTGTCCCCCCCCCCCTACAAATAGAGCTTTCTTTTGGTGGTATTTGATCTCTGCGGTTTTTATTTGCGCTATAAACAAACTTTTTTGAAGGAAAAAAAAAATTAAAAAAAAATTACGTTCTGCTATAAAACATATATCCAATTAAAAAAAAATGTAAAAAAACAAATTTCTTCAATTTTAGCCAGTCTGTATTCTGCTACAAATTTTTGGTAAAAAAAAATCCCAGTAAGCGTATATTGGTTTGGTTTGTGCAAAAGTTGTAGCGTCTACAAACTATGGAATAGTTTTTTATGGAATTTTTATTTATTTTTTTTAATAGTAATGGCAGCGATCAGTGACTTACAGCGGGACTGCGATATTGTGGTGGACAAATCGGACACTTTTGACACTTCTTTTGGGGGGAAACCAGTGACACCAATACAGTGATCGGTGCTAAAAATATGCACTGTCACTGTACTACTGGCAGGGGAGGGGTTAACATCAGGGGCAATCGAAGGGTTAAATGTGTGCCTGACCAGTGTTTTAATACAGTGGGGGAGTTGTTTTTACTAATGGAAGGCATTGATCCATGTTCCTGCTTTGCAGGAACACAGGATCAATGCCTTCCATACTGACAGAACTGCTGTTCTGCCTGTGTAATGAATGATCGTCTGACCCGCTGGTTGACTCCCGATGTGCTTGGGAGCGAGCCTCCGGCAGTACGCATGCGCACCTGATACCCGGAAATGCAAGATCACGCATATATATGTGATCCTGTGCAGCGCGGCTGCCCTGTAGCAGTAAATCTGCTATGGGGTGGTTGGCAAGTGGATATTCATATAGCATAAATATAGCAAAAATCACATAGCATAAATCCCCTGTTCTCTTTTTGGAATTTACATTTTTAGTAGAATTTTTACTACTACTACCAAATTTTAAGAAATTTAAGAAACAATAATTAGTGGTATTAAACCCCAAATTTAATATATTGCTACTTACCAATCATTAGATGTGGTGGCTGCATTCGTTTTTCGTGTTTTTTAGGCTTTTCTTCTTTTTTTTTTTTTTTTCTTATCGCCTGGTGATCCAGCCTGTAACACATGGAGCAATAGAGCCGCTCTTGGACAGCAGCATTGTCAGTCTGGGGAGAGGGGAATGTTGGATGTACTGGAAGATTTAAATGGACTTGACTATCAATATAAAGCAGAAATCTAGCTAACACTTTTCAAAGTGGTTTTAAACCCTTACACACCACCTTTACCTACAGGTAAGCCAAAAATAAGGCTTAACCTGCAGGTACTGGAAATGTCGCCTAAACCTGCGCGGTTCACCATATACGTTTGCGCCAACGTCAGTGGCGCATGCGCACTGAAGAAAGGGCACAATCTTGCCGTGATCGTTGGCTCCCACGCATGACTCTGGCCAGTCACAGAGCCGGAGTCCACGGCCCCGGAAGGAAGAGGTGTGAAGATGAACTCGGACCTCGGGGACATCTCGGGCTTTGTTTGCGGGTAATTATTATTGCATACTAGCCCATTATGCTTTTACTTTGCAGGGGAAAAGAGAGGAAGTAAAACCCATCAGGGTTTACTTCCTCTGTAAGCAGTTACAGCAACATTTTTTTTTTTTTTTTTTTTCCTTATGGGATAAAGATTTTACGTAAATAAAAGCTGAACATCGTAAGCATCCCTGTCAGTGGTAAATGGTTTGTCTCAACCGTCTAAGGGCTCATTCACACGTGTGCTGATTGTGAAGAATGAAGCAATGCTCAATAATGCATCTATAGCATTTATGACGTGTTTTCATTGTGTTTTTGAAGGATTGAACAAGCTTCAAGAATACTCAATAAATGCTCATGAAAGTGTTGCTTTTCTAGTGGTGGGAAGTGAACAAGCCCTAACTGCCACTTTGGACAGTCTGGACCCAGATATCTCAAGTCTCCCGCATTTCGGGGGCGGCTCCCGGACACCCGCAAGTGCTGCTCCATATCCCGGCTGCGGGGGCTGATCCTGGATGGTCCCCTGGTTCACAGTCGGGGATGATCGGTGCAGCAGGAGGGACAGCTGTGATCACCGATCTCCCTGTATAGCCGACATCCACTTCTCCTTCTCTCCCTTCCGCGGCTGGCGTGATCGTGATCACAGCTGTCCCTCCTGCTGCACCGATCATCCCCGACTGTTCCCTGTATCCTCCTCCTCCACCCCCATCTGTGTCCTTCTACCCCCCCCCCTTCTTCTTCGGCTCCCTGTCCTCCTCTTCCACCTCCCTCTGTGTCCTTCTACCCCCCCCCCCCTTCTTCTCCGGCTCCCTGTCCTCCTCCAGCCCCCTCTGTGTCCTTCTACCCCCCCCCCTTCTTCTCCGGCTCCCTGTCCTCCTCCTCCAGCCCCCTCTGTGTCCTTCTACCCCCCCCCTTCTTCTTCGGCTCCCTGTCCTCCTCTTCCACCTCCCTCTGTGTCCTTCTACCCCCCCCCCTTCTTCTCCGGCTCCCTGTCCTCCTCCAGCCCCCTCTGTGTCCTTCTACCCCCCCCCCTTCTTCTCCGGCTCCCTGTCCTCCTCCTCCAGCCCCCTCTGTGTCCTTCTACCCCCCCCCCTTCTTCTCCGGCTCCCTGTCCTCCTCCTCCACCCCCCTCTGTGTCCTTCTACCCCCCCCCTTCTTCTCCGGCTCCCTGTCCTCCTCCACCCCCCTCTGTGTCCTTCTACCCCCCCCCTTCTTCTCCGGCTCCCTGTCCTCCTCCTCCACCCCCCTCTGTGTACTTCTACCCCCCCTTCTTCTCCGGCTCCCTGTCCTCCTCCTCCACCCCCCTCTGTGTACTTCTACCCCCCCTTCTTCTCCGGCTCCCTGTCCTCCTCCTCCACCCCCCTCTGTGTCCTTCTACCCCCCCCTTCTTCTCGGGCTCCCTGTCCTCCTGCTCCAGCCCCCTCTGTGTCCTTCTACCCCCCCCTTCTTCTCCGGCTCCCTGTCCTCCTCCTCCACCCCCCTCTGTGTCCTTCTACCCCCCCCCCTTCTTCTCCGGCTCCCTGTCCTCCTCCTCCACCCCCCTCTGTGTACTTCTACCCCCCCCCCTTCTTCTCCGGCTCCCTGTCTTCCTGCTCCAGCCCCCTCTGTGTCCTTCTACCCCCCCCCCCTTCTTCTCCGGCTCCCTGTCCTCCTCCTCCACCCCCCTCTGTGTACTTCTACCCCCCCTTCTTCTCCGGCTCCCTGTCCTCCTCCTCCACCCCCCTCTGTGTCCTTCTACCCCCCCCCTTCTTCTCCGGCTCCCTGTCCTCCTCCTCCACCCCCCTCTGTGTACTTCTACCCCCCCCCCCTTCTTCTCCGGCTCCCTGTCCTCCTCTTCCACCTCCCTCTGTGTCCTTCTACCCCCCCCCTTCTTCTCCGGCTCCCTGTCTTCCTGCTCCAGCCCCCTCTGTGTCCTTCTACCCCCCCTTCTTCTCCGGCTCCCTGTCTTCCTGCTCCAGCCCCCTCTGTGTCCTTCTACCCCCCCCTTCTTCTCCGGCTCCCTGTCCTCCTCCTCCACCCCCCTCTGTGTCCTTCTACCCCCCCCTTCTTCTCCGGCTCCCTGTCCTCCTCCTCCACCCCCCTCGTCCCCCACAGCCGGCTTCCCTCCTCTCCTGCCAGCTGTGGGGATCTGTCAGGATGGCGAGCGGAGGAAGGGACCGGTCATTTACCGGCCCCTGCCTTTTCTGAATTGGACACGGTGAGCGAGATCCCGCCTGTGTCCTGTGATAACTGAGCAGAGTAACCTGTGTGTTTCTCAGTTTATGAACGGACAGGAGCCGCTGTCTTCTGTCCATTCATCTTCAATGCTGAGAAAAGGACTGGGGAATCTGTCCTCAGCCTCTTTCTCTGTCTCAAAGGGGAGATGTCAGGGGTCTAAAGCTGATATTTCACCAAAGCGCCCCCCCCACCCAAACAGGGTTGATTAAAAAAAAATTGCAAAAAATATAAAAAAAATGAAATTGTAAACAAAAATTATAAAGAATAAAATTATAAAAAAAAATATCCATCCCTAGCTGCACTGATTTAGAGTTGACTTCCCCTTCAAATGGGCCTCGTCCCACATTAAAGCGGGATTCCGTCCCTGAAAAAAAAATGTAAAAGTCAGCAGCTACTAACGCTGTAGCTGCTGACTTTAAATAAGTACTTACCTGTCCTGGGTGCCTGCGATGTTGGCCGCCCGAGGCCGACCCCTCCCTCGGCTCTCGGGTCCTGGCACCGCCATCCTAAATAAGGGAAACAGGCAGTGGAGCCTTGCGGCTTCACTGCCAGTTTTCTACCGCGCACGCGCGAGTGGCGCGGAGCTCTGTGAATGGCCCCGTGGTTTTCTTGGAACACACACAGTTCCCAGAAGGCAACGGGGCCGCTCACCGAGGAGCAGAACACGCCGCGGAATAGGAAGAGGCAGATTAGGAAGACTGCCTAGCAACAAGGGTTTAGGTAAGTTTAAAAATGTATTTTTTTTTTTTTTTCAAATTTTTTTTTTAGGATTTTTGGTGAAATTTTTTTTTTCAGGGTGGCCCTCCACTTTAAGTACCTAGGCATCCATCTACCCAGTAAAACTGAAGAAATGTTTCCTTTCAACTCCCCCCCCCCTTCTGAAAGCTATAAAAAAAGACCTGGAGAACTGGCAGAAGGGGATGTTCTCCTGTTTCAGACGAAGTGGCATAGTAAAAATGAACATCATGCCTAGGCTATTGTACCACTTTCAGGCACTCCCCATACGGATCCCCGCCCCTTTCCTCAAAGAAGTAAATAGAACCTTCATCACATTCGTGTGGGCCCAAAAACCTCCTCGCCTGGCCCAGACCATTCTGCGACTTCCCAAGTTGAGGGGAGGTATCGCTTTGCCGGATGTTAACCTTTATCTAACGGCATGCCATCTGACCCGGGTCCTGGACTCGTATCGACGTGGAGCCCTAAAGCAGTGGGTACAAATAGAACACATCCTAGCGGAGACCCGGTTGGAGTTCTTTACGTGAGGTTAAAGCGGAACTCCAGACAGATATAAAAGGTACAAATAATAAGCACATTATTAGGCCCCCGTTCATAGCGGTGCGGCTTTGAAATCGCGTTACTTCAGCACAATTTCAAAGCCGTACATCAGTGCGATTTGCCCTGCCGATTTCATTCAAGTCTATGCAAGTCACAATGGAATCGGTAAAAAGTAGTGCAGGGACCTTTTTCATAATGGCTACAACATGAACGGTTCCATTACCGCCTATGGGGAACTGTCAAATCGCACGACAGGTCACTCCGGTGGGAACGGGGGGCTAAATGTAGTGCAGGTGCTAAGATTTGACTTCTCAGCCTCTTCCAGTCTGATGTACTGCAAAACTCAGAGAGAGGGGGTCAGAGAAGCAGGGTAAGGAGTCATCAGGTCTACGGCAGTGTAAGGAGTATGCTGATAGGTGGCGAGAGCAGGGTGACAGAGAGATGAGCATATCAGTGCGCTGCTTCTCCTTTTACTGTCCACTCATTGGGTGGGGGTGGTGAGAGGACTTGTAAGTGAAAGTGAAAGTGAATTTGGAGCAATGATACTGTAGATCAGGTCCCCATCGCTTATAGACTGTGCTGCATGGCAGAGCTTTGTAAATCTCAGGATCGGATGGACAAAAATACAAGTAAAGCAGCGCTCATATGTGTATGTATTTAGCTGTTCCAGCTTTAAATCTATTGTGGGACCCTATTGGTGTGATTGTCACTATATCCTAGTCCTGTAACATTGGGCCTAATCATTGCACTGATCACTAAGTCACAGGTAAAGTGTTTTTCCTGTATGTTAGTATATGAATATGATTTCTTCATCTTATATTCTCAGGTTCAGAAAGAAAACATCACTTATTAATAAATCCGGAGCGGAATCCTATACAGAAGGTGAGATGTGCGCTGTGGCTTAACGCTAAACTTTGGGGAATTTTTAAGTACCTCCTGTACTGCGAGGGTTAAACGCTCATTTTTGCCTAGGATCCAAAGAAAAGGGTTTTTTACTTGCCTTATTCCATCTAATTTTTTTTTATAGAGTAGGGAAAGGTTCAAACCCCAGTCTATATATTTTTTGCTGTTTGAGATTTCCCTTCACTTCCCCTCTTAGGCCCCATTCATACCTGAGCTTGGCGTTTTCAGGCAGAAAATCGTGCAATTTTACGGCGTTTTCCCCCCGCGATTTGCTACGTTTTTTACCGCGATTTGCCGCAGGGCAAAAGGTCACCAATGTAAATAGCAGAAAAATGCCCAAATCTGCCCGATTCGACAAAAAAGGGTCCAGAACTTGTTTGAGCTTCAGGCGTTTTGGAGTGGGGATGTGAACCATCTCCATAGAGAATAATTGATTTTTTTCCCTTCCAGCGTTTTGTAGCTTCAGGCTTCAAGCTATAAAACTCTCAGGTGTGAATGGAGCCTTAGGGATGCAACAGGAAGTGAAAGGGAGTCCTTGATGGGCTTCTAACCCCTTCCTACACAAAACAAAAAAAAAAAAAAGAATTTGGCTTTGCATGTACTTTTAAATACAGGTTTGAAGGACCATTATTGTAAAAAAAAATGTTGTATTCTAAAAAATGTATATATTTATTGGGCTGTATTATTAAAATACAATTCCATAGCTGTTCGTCCTTGGAAACTGCGTGTAAATCTGATCTGTGTAAATGGGGGCAAAACTGAATATTCTCTGCAAATTGAGAATGTGTGACTGGGGAAAATACCCCATTTTGGCCAATAGATGGCACCAACTATCACAGGAAATAAGTATCCTCAGTTCCATATAGTGGCCATAGTGTGGTATTTTTCCCTATTCATGCATTTGATCTGCAGGGAATAAAGCCTGAGAGCATTCAATGTTGCCCAGTTTATTTATAGACCTCTTCATGTTCAGTATATGAAATTATTACAAAGTTGGACTCTAAAAACTTAAAGTGATATTAAAGTGTTTTTTTTTTTTTTTTTTTTTTAAATAACAAACATGTTATACTTACCTGCTCTGTGCAATGGTTTTGCACAAAGCAGCCCTAATCCTCCTCTTCTCGGATCCACTGTTGATGCTCCGGGCTCCTCCCTCCTGCTGGGTGCCCCCAGATCAAGCAGCTTGCTTTGGGGGCACCCGAACAGGCGCGCTCCCGAGCCGTGGCTCTGTGTTTCCATTCATACACGGAGCTGAGGCTTGGCCCCTCCCTCCGTCTCCCGATTGGCTCACTGGCTGTGATTGCTGCCAAAAGCCAATCAGGAGTGCAAGTCCCCGGCGAGCCAAAGCCCTCGTGGACATCACTGGATCAAGAGGGGGCTCAGGTAAGTATTTGGGGGGGCTGCGGCACACAGGTTTTTTACCTTCATGCATAGAATACATGAAGGTAAAAAACCTTGTGCCTTTACAACCACGTTAAGTTAAAATAGAACTAAAGGCAATTTTTTCCCCTTTTGAATAGAGTAAGGGAGGATTCTAACCCCCTGTGTCATTATTATTATTATTATAAAACATTTTTTTTTTTTGCTCTCATTGTGGATATTTTCTTTCACTTCTTATCCCATAGGCAAACAGGAAGTGAGAGGAAATCCCTCCAAAGTGAGGGAATCCCTGGCTGTCACCAGAACTAGTGTCCCCATTGGAAGATTTCCTCTTTTTTCCAGTTCTGGTGACAACCTAAATTTGGGGATTTTCTTTCAACTCTCGTTGATAATGGTAAACAGGACAACTAGGGTAAATCTCTCTAAATAACCTGAAAGGTGTTCTTATCCAAAACTTAAAAAACGGTTTGCCTTGCGTGCAGTTTTGTTTGCGCAATTCTCACAGGGAAATGCGTGTTGCGCATAGGGCAGCCCATGTGGATTTGGCACTCCAAAAAAGCTCAGGGACCAAATTTTGTCCCTGAGCCACAAGGACAAATTTTACACTTGCGTTTTGCTGTGATTCTTGGGTCGGCATGCTGAGACTTGTAGTTCAGATTTAGAACAAAGTTTGCCTGCCATGCAATTTATGTCTCCGTTTTATTACAATGTTGTCTTTTTGATGTTACAGTTGAAATGCACGCGGAGGTTTGTTATGCCGAGTGTTTATTACAGAGATCTGCTCTGATTTTCCTGCAGGTTTGTGGTGTTTTTCTTCTTCATAGAGTCAAGCATAGATTATCTTTTTTATGAGTGTAGCGTACAGTAATTGCTGTAAGTACATATTATAAGGTTTTTTTTTTTTCTAATGACTGTGCTTTTAAACAGAGTTGTTACAGCTACTATATTTATGGCTAGAGACCTGTGACAGGAGAGTGGGTGCAGTAAAGAGATTACAGCAATCTGTATTTATTACAGGTATTTATATTGTGCTGACAATTTACACAGTGCTTTACATATATATATTGTACATTCACATCAGTCCCTGCCCTCAAGGAGCTTACAATCTAAGGTCCCTAACTCACATTCATACATACTAGGGACAATTTAGACAGGAGCCAATCAACCTACCAGCATGTCTTTGGAGTGTGGAAGGAAAGCCACGCAGGCACAGGGAGAACATGCAAACTCCATGCAGGTATTGCCATGGTTGGGATTCAAACCAACAACCCTAGTCCTGCCAGGCAGAAATGTTAACCACTTAGCCCTTGTAGAGGAAACAATTAGCGTAGTGGCATACGTCATAATCATTGTTTGTTGCTGTCTTTTTGGGGTTTTTTTTTTCTTTTTTATATTTGTAAGTGTGGTGTGCATTTGTATTCACCCCCCCCCCCCCAACTCTGATACCCCTAACTAAAATCTAGTGGAACCAATTGCCTTCAGAAGTCACCTAATTAGTAAATAGAGTCCACCTGTGTGTAATTTAATCTCAGTATAAATACAGCTGTTCTATGAAGCCTTCAGAGGTTTGTTAGAGAACCTTAGTGAACAAACAGCATCATGAGGGCCAAGTAACGCACCAGACAGGTCAGGGATAAAGTTGTGGAGAAGTTTAAAGCAGAATTAGGTTATAAAAAAAATATTCCAAGCTTTGAACATCTCACGGAGCACTGGTAAATCCATCATGTGAAAATAGAGTATGGCACAACTGCAAACCTACCAAGACATGGCCGTTCACCTAAACTGACAGGCCGGGCAAGGAGAGCATTAATCAGAGAAGCAGCCAAGAGTCCCATGGTAACTCTGGAGGAGCTGCAGAGATCCACAGCTCAGGGGGGAGAATCTGTCCACAGGACAACTATTAGTCGTGCTCTCCACAAATCTGGCCTTTATGGAAGAGTGGCAAGAAGAAAGCCATTGTTGAAAGAAAGCCATAAGAATTCCTGTTTGCAGGAAGCCATGTGGGGGACACAGCAAACATGTAGAAGAAGGTGCTCTGGTCAAATGAGACCAAAATTGAACTTTTGGCCTAAAAGCAAAACGCTATGTGTGGCGGAAAACTAACACTGCACATCCCCCTGAACACACCATCCCCACCGTGAAACATGGTGGTGGCAGCATTGTGTCGTGGGGATGTTTTTCTTCAGCAGGGACAGGGAATCTGGTCACAGTTGATGGGAAGATGGATGGAGCCAAATACAGGGCAATCTGTTATGCCGCGTACACACGGTCGGACTTTTCGGCTACAAAAGTCCGACAACCTGTTCGACAGACTTTTGGCGGACTTGCAGCAGACTTTCTAACGAACGGACTTGCTTACATACGATCACACAAAAGTCCGACGGATTCGTATGTGATGGCATACGACCGGACTAAAATAAGGAAGTTGATAGCCAGTAGCCAATAGCTGCCCTAGCGTGGGTTTTTGCCCGTTGGACTAGCACACAGACGAGCGGATTTCTGGGTCCGGCGGAGTTACGACGTAAAGATTTGAAGCATGTTTCAAATCTAAAGTCTGTCAGATTTGCGGCTGGAAAAGTCCGCTGAAAGTCCGGGGAAGCCCACACACGATCGGATTGTCAGCCGTATTTTGTCCGTCGGACTTTTGTAGACGAAAAGTCCGACCGTGTGTACGCGGCATTAGAGTCTGCAAAAGACTTAAGACTGGGGCGGAGGTTCACCTTCCAGCAGGACAACAATCCTAAACATACAGCCAGAGCTACAATGGAATGGTTTAGATCAAAGCATATTCATGTTAGAATGGCCCAGTCAAAGTCCAGACCTAAATCCAATTGAGAATCTGTGGCAAGACTTGAAAATTGCTGTTCACAGACGCTCTCCATCCAATCTGACAGAGCTTGAGCTATTCTGCAAAGAAGAATGGGCAAAAATGTCACTTTCTAGATGTGCAAAGCTGATAGACATCCCCAAAAAGACTTGCAGCTGTAATTGCAGTGAAAGGTGGTTCTACAAAGTATTGACTCAGGGGTTGTGTGCAAATGGGAAAATCCGGACAGCCGCACTCCAGGAAATTATAATCCAAACTTCTTTATTTTAAATCAGGAACATGTCATACAGTACATCAAAGGCAGAGTGTACAGACAGGCATCTTACGCGTTTCGCACTATATCAAGTGCTTACTCATAGCCCTATGAGCTATGAGCTATGATATAAGTTTGGATTATAATTTCCTGGAGTGCGGCTGTCCGGATTTTCCCATTTGCACACAGCCTTTACTAGCATTAGCCAGCACCTGGGGCTCTTTGTTCCTGGAGACCAACAGCCAGTTCATACCTGGACAGATTCACCCTAGTGCGGGGACAACATCCACATTGACTCAGGGGGGCTGAATACAAATGCACCACACTTTTCACATTTATTTGTAAACAATTTTGAAAACCATGTAAAATTTTTACAATTATGTGCCACTTTGTGTTGGTCTATCCATCACATAAAATACATTTACATTTTTTTGTTGTCACATGACAAAATGTGGAAAATGTCAAGGGGTATGAATACTTTTTCAAGGCACTGTAACTATGTAAAAATTGCCATACCGGAAATTCCTCTTTAAGCCGGTCACAACATATCCACTATGAATAGACTATAGTTTCCTTTTAACTAATAAGTCATGAATGCAAGCCGCCACGGGCCATCTAAAACTTTATACAGCCTGGGCTGGTACTTCCACTTTTACTAGCAGATGAAGGGATCCAGAAAGTCCTCCGGTCACAAGTACAATTCTGGATTCTCTGTTACCTAGTAATGTATTGTGACCACACCGGTATGACCTGTCCTTTCTGTTTTTGTCTTTACATACAGGATGAGAACATGATCAACTTCATAAAAGGGGGGATGAAGGTTCGGAACAGCTTCCTGATATATCGGTGAGACCTGTGATGGTTTAGGGTGCAGAGCGGCATTTTCCCAACCTTCCCCAAAATAACACTAATAGGTTATGCTAGAAAGGCATGATCATTAGTAAAGCTGGCTATACACTAGTAGATTTTCTAATGAACATTTGTACATTTGTACAAACATTCTCATCAGTACATTCAATGACGAATGTCTTTTGAAAGAACTTCAAAAAGCATTCTTTTTTTTTTTTTTTGGTGAATGGATTTTCCTGACCAAAAACCACATTCTGTGTTAGAATTTTGTTCATTTGGAAAAAAAAATTCTCACTTCTTTGAATTTTCTCATTAATGCAGTCGAAAACCATCATGAACATTTTTGAGCAAAATTTTTACCGGTGTATTGCAAGCTTTAGGGATCACAAAAACTGCAATGATTGTTTTTCACCTACAATACTGTGAAGAGACTGAGGAGCCTAGCATTGTTTGGGAATGTGCTGGTAGAATTTACTCATTCAGGTCACACATGTATGGCTGTGTCCTCTGCATCCACATAGACCTAAATAGACCACCTGCACACATCCCCAACACACAGCCCTTTCATGGACTGTGCCCACCTCCCCCAAAAGGTAATCTAACGCTAACAGGGAGTTTTAGCATTTATGGTAAACTTATTGTCCAAGAGCATGGTGTGCTTTGTGTATTTCTTCCAGATCTGTGCAGCAAATCCTCTTTCCCTCTTAGTAGGAGCTTCCTGTAATAAAGACTGGTCACTGCTGCTCTGTCCCCTTGTGCAGGATGACTGGTCTTGTCTCCGCCCCCTCCTGTAGTTTTCTGCGGGCAGTCTGTAGTGGGTGGAGCCTGCTGGGTCCTTCCCACAGATCCTTGTGCAGGGTGACTGGTCTTGTCTCTCCACAGTTCTGCTCTCTGCACAGGCTATGTACAGTACAATGATGCCACTGCTACTTTTACAAGCTAATATCTGGTCTTGCAATGGAGTTTGATGATCACAAAGTGTATTTATGTCTTTTGTGGCTATTGAGAAATTAATTTTTTGTGCTTGAAGTTTGCAGCTTTAAAAGCATATCTAAACCCAAGAACACAACTGTAATATATTGCAGCTTACCTGTCCTCAGATGTGGTGGCTGTGTTAGTCTTCTTCTTTTTTAGGCTTTTTTCCTTTATTTTACCTAGTGATCCAGCAAGTAACACCCTTCCTGTACCAGGGTGACAACACTGACTGTACTGTATTTATGGATGAGCAGCATTGTCATCCTAGGACAGGACTAAAGACCACCACCCCCCAGCCGTCTCCATAACATAGGGGGATGTGTCCATTTGAGTCGATGAGCTAGGTATTATCGGGTCTCAAACTTGACTGATGTTCCTGATTTGAGAACTGTCAAACTGTCCTGGCATTCCATATTTTACTTGGTATCAAAGGGGTGTTGACAGAGGCCATCTGACCAATTAAGTGTCTGAGGGTTGGTCGCAGGGAGGTCACTGACCACGTCCCAAGTACAGTTTGTGATAAGTACTCACATCTTTTAGGATCTACTGTTTACAAACTAACATCTATATTATGGTCCAGAGTGAAAATTCGCTTTAACACAAATATAAATATGTCAGGTTTCCAATGTCTATTTTACCTAGGAGGATTAAGGGGTACCAATGGTTCCCCAAATGGTCTGACATACGGAGTGTCTGGACTTGAAACGTTTTCAAATTCTCTGAGGAAAGTAAATATGTCCATGTAACGAGACATCCCACACTCCGCTTGAGTGCTTTCGTCATATACCGCTTCCTCTCAGTCTGAATTTAGATATAAGATATTCCAACCGCTCACAAGCACAAAACAAGACTATACTTGTTTAGTTGCTGAACATGGACTCTTTTATTTGAGATGACACACAAATATATACAGCAGGCTTACAATACAAACTGTAACCAGAAACCTAATTAACATGAGCTAATTAACTAATTCCTTAAAGCAGCTGATGTGACTCCCTAACTACACTACACATTATCATACATCTCAACACAAAACTCCTTCATACAATTGCAGGGTTAATTAGCACAAACAACAATGGGTGAAAGACTCTTAGAAGCTATGGCAAGCCAGACTAGACACATTTACATTATAGAAGACAACAGACAGGTGGCTGGAGTTGATGATATTAGCACCTAACAGTATGTGTCCCAACAGTATGAATCAGTCACTATTTGTAATATGGCATATACAGGTATAGCAATAACTCTCGGTGGAACTGCTGGTTTAAACGGGTTTGTTACCTTCACTCTCCTTCCCTCTGTTTCACCGGCACCGGGTCTAGGGTTCCATTGAGTTTACCTCTGGACGGCACCAACACTTGAGTACGTTTTCAATGCTTTATTAAACCATCAACGAAGGAAGTAGCAGGAAAGAGGTAGAAGGAAAACTGCAGAGGAAAACTCAAATACCTTTTTAGTAAGATTCTTGACAAATGTCCTTCGGGGTTGAATATTTCAGTAGAATGCACTCCCTTGGTGGGACACACTCCTTGCACGCCTGGATAGGCCTCTCTCACTTGCCTAGCAGCCAGTATGTAGCACGAACAAAAGTCTCTGCCACAGACTTGTTTGGGATGAACCCATACGATCCTCCGCCACAGGATGTATTGTTTTTTTCTGCGATGTATGTCAGTCACAGTGCTTGAACCTTTAAGCCAAACCCGGCAACACTATGCTGTATAATTACTTTAGGGTACGTCCTCCAACCGAGTCACCAGGCCCCTCTCCAGACCAGCACGTTGCATGATCCTTCCATAACGAGTCCAGCTTCTTCACTCTGGATAGACAGCTCAGGACCATTCCTTGGCCGCTGTGGTAGGCCCCAGACAAGCTTCTGGGCCCACCCCTGCGCCGCAGCGACGTGGGCCTCCGGAACGGAGGACCACGAGATAGTTCTCTAATGCATACCTGTTGGTTAGGAGGGCCAGCAGGTGGCTGTAAAACGAACCCCAAAATATGGCGTCTGTTCCATAAATACCCTCACCCAGAATGCAACTCGGAGGACCACCTCCACCGAGTCATCTCCGGGACAGAAGAGCATCCATACGCTTAGACACGCTGCCTTTCCAACACTAGCCAGCGGTAACAGCGACACCCACGGCTCAGTATGGAAACACACACAACGTCAGCCAAGCTGGAACAGAGGCAAATCTAACCTTCCTAACGAACAAGTTACTAAATTTACCTATCAGATGGTAGATCACAAATCTACCAACGCTACACAGGGTTCCCGGAGTCTGTGTGTCTTGGGGGGATATGGACCTGAATCCAAAGTAACACCACCTCAAGGGTCCCCAGGCATACAGCTTATAAAGAGCACCGTTCCCCCAAATGCCACGGCCCATGATCGGTAGGGCAAGAGGCTAGCATTCAGTCCCCTCCAAAAGCCTCTGTCCTGGCTAGGTCTGTCACAGTCCATTTTATAGCTGTGCTATTGTTATTTCAGGAGTTATGAAACGTCCTGAAGTTTCAGAGTTATAACTGCTAAATTGTCTGCACTTATGTGGATTAAGCTATTAACCGGTATCTGTTAGTTCTTTGGATTGCTCAGCTTGCGAGAGGGTGACAGCTGTATTAAGGTTTCCAAGACTTAAATTGCGGATTGGGTAATGGAAAGATCTTGATAAGGTCCCGGTGTTCTGTCGAGAAGTGCCCCCCATCGAATAGTGCCTGGTATGTACTGCGCATGTGCCGTACGGAACAGCACAACAGCTGATTTGACGATCAGCTGGGCTGGCGTAACCAGGGCGCATGCGCACATCATAGGAGGTATCGCTCGATGGGAGATACCATTTCACAGGCACAATTTAAACCTATACAAACAGCGGGGGAGACAGTAGTTCTCAGATTGTGCATCGCTGCTGCTGGAGGGCGGCTAGTGGCTGTTGAAGAGCTGGTTTTGTCTGTGTTGCAACCCGCCCTTTCACAAAGGCCGTTCAACACAGCAAACCAGCCCTGCAACACAGACAAAACCGGACCATCAGCACACTGAAAAGCCGCCCCGCAACAGCGAGGCACAATGTGAGAACTACGGTCTCCCCCCCGCTGTTTGTATAGGATTCAATTGTGGCCGTGAAATGGTATCTCCCATCGAGAGATACCCACTACGATGTGCGCTTGCGCCCTGGTCACGTCACTCCAGCTGATCGGCAAATCAGCTGAAGTACGGCTCCGTCCTGCGTGGGCACTATTTGATGAGGGGGCACTTTTCGACAGAACACTGGCCTCGGTTAAGTTTATGTATTGTAAAACTAAAAGAAAAAGGTGGGGGGTGGGGCAAGGTCACACTGGTATGCCCTTCACATGACGACAAGGCTAAGATGAGCTGAGACATGACCAAATGGCTGCTACACGCACAGCTATGCGTTAGTCCAGTACTCATGACCATTACACTACTTTAGCCTTGGACTCCAGAAATTTTGAACTGAAAACTTTATAGAGCTAAGCCATTTTTTATTTATTTTTTGCTTTCTACTCCTGAGTTGGTAAATCTGTCAAATTGAAGCCTGTCTATCTATACATGTGTGTATCTCCTGTATTTTACCTATTTTAGTAAGAAAGGCCAGCGTGCGCGTGCCCAGTGTTAACCATATTCCTGTCTGGTTTCAGAGATCTGAACACAATCATGCAGTCAGAAGCCTTCCAGAAGGGCCAGTCTCATGCACACCTACAAGGTGGTGTATCTTTAGGTATTGGAGCATTTAACCTGGTGAGTTTATGCTGAGATTATTTCTATTAGTCCATCTATAGTCATACACTTTAAATTCTTAAGGGCTCCTCCCTGTATATGCATGCATAAAGTGCCTTCCTAAGCCCCCATAAATGTTGCTGGTCAGAGGCATCACACAGGATCTGAATAAAGAGGCCCCCTGGTTACATTTGGTGCCCATACCCCCTCCACCCAAAACCACATAAATTGGGTTGAGTGTAGGTTATATGCCACATTCAAGTGTTTTCTTTTTTTTTTTTCCCCCGCTGTGATCTTTAGTCCTGCATCTGATCTTAAAACTCTTTCTTTCTATGCTGCTTATGGACGTAGGATGTTTTTTAAGGTAAATCTCAATTCTGTGGGAATTTTTTATCAAGCCATAGATGTCTTGTGAGAATAATTTACTGTATACTTTATTGATATGTGTGTGTATGTATGTGTATATATGTATGTGTGTGTGTGTGTGTATATATATATATATATATATATATATATATATATTTATTATACTATTGCTGTCTGTGTCTTTGTGATTGACCCTAAGATAAAGTGAAAATAAAGACCAATGGGACGCAGGCAGCAAAAAATAACCCAACATGGGTTCTATTACTTCCATACTGTATCCAAAATGAAAAAAAAAGTTTGGGTTTTACATACATTTTAAAGGTGACCTTGTGGCTCTAGATAAAGTTTTAATATCTTATATATAATAGGAGAATTGACATACTTGCCTTTCCTGCTGCCACTCCGATGTGGTGTGAACTGATACTCCTGGGAGCATCACCTGTGGCTCTCATTGGTTCCTCCCTTCACAATCCACCCATTACAGGAAGCATAGATCAGCAGGAGTAACCAATGATGGCTACGGGGGGACCTAGTACTTCAGCAGAAGATTTCTTGGGATCGGAACAGATTTCTTGGGATCCCAACTGATGTGGTCAGCAGGAAAGATGAGTGTGTCCTGTCTTCTGCTAAAGGTATGACTTGCGTTTTTTTTTACTTTTTCTATAGTGACCAGGTCACTTTAGAGGGGTGTGTTTTTCTATGGATCCACACAGTGTAGGGAGACAAAACTCTAGTCTCTGCATGCAAGGGTGGCTCCATAGGATGCTGCAAGAGAAAGGAGCCACACTGAAACAGGAAACATGGGGCAGCAGTCATGACACCAGCTTAAACTGGAACATAGGCAAGGATTAAAAGCCACAGCAATAAAGTGTATGTACAGTGGGGAAAATAATTATTTGATCCCCTGCAGATTTTGTAAGTTTGCCCACTTACAAAGAATTGAAGGGTCTATAATTGTTGTCATAGGTGTATTTTAAATGATAGAGACAGAATATCAACCAAAAATCCAGAAAAAACACATGATACAAATGTTATAAATTGAGTTGCAGTCCAGTAAGTAAAATAAATATTTGATCCCCTACCAACCAGCAATAACTCTGGCTCCCACAGACTGGCTACAATATGTGCTTATGCGGTACACAGATTAGTCCTGTCAATTTTAGAAGCTGCTCCTAACGACAACTCGTCATTTGTATAAAAGACACCTCTACACAGAATCTTTCTTCCATTCAAAGCTCACCATAATGGGCAAGAGCAAAGAGCTGTCAAAGGATGTCAGGGACAAGATTGTAGAGCACAAGGCTGGAATGGGCTACAAGACCATCAGCAAGAAGCTTGGTGAGGAGACGACAACTGTTGGAGTGATTATTCGCAAATGGAAGAAATACAAAATATCCATCCAATCGCTCTTGGCCTGGAGCTCCATGCAAGATTTCGCCTCATAGGGTAAGGATTATCATGAGAAAAGTGAAGGATCAGCCCAGAACTACACAGGAGGAACTTGTGAATGGTCTCAAGGCAGTTTGGACCACAGTCGCCAAACAAGCCATTGGTAACACAATACGCCGCCATGGATTGAAATCCTGCAGTGCCCACAAGGTCCCCCTTCTCGAGAAGGCACATGTACAGGCCCGTCTGAAGTTTGCCAATGAACAGCTAAATGATTCCGAGAAGGATTGGGAGAATGTGCGGTGGACAGATGAGACCAAAATTGAGGCAGGCTGCGGATGACGGAGGAATGTAAACTGACCACGGTGTCAGGGCTCAGCAGCCATAATACACCGTGGTCCCTTTACAAAGGGGGGGTATAGCCAGGCAGGATCAGACAGGTATATTTAGGTGTTACAAGGGTCCAAATGACGCAGCACAAACACTGTGCTGTATAACATGCTTTAAGGGAACAGGATCTTTTTTTTGGGGGGGGGGGTTAACAAACGCTTTAACTCAACTCGCCGTGTTCGGAGGAACAAAAATGCTGACTATGACTCTAAGAACACCATCGCTAGAGTCAAGCATGGAGGTGGAAATATGCTTTGGGGCTGTTTCTCTGCTAAAGATACAGGCCGACTTGGCCGCATCGAGGGGCCAATGGACGGGCCATGTATAGTAAAATCTTGGATGAGAACCTTCTTCCCTCAGCCAGAACACCCAAGATGGGTTGTGGATGGGTCTTCCAGCATGACAGTGACCCAAAACATACCACCAAGGCAACAAAGAAGTGGTTTAAGAAGAAACACATGGAGTCATGGAGTGGACCTTAATCCTATAAAAAAAATATATGGAGGGAGCTGAAACTTCGAGTTTCCAAGTGACAGCCAAAAAACCCTAAAGGATTTAGAGAAGATCTGTAAAGAAGAGTGGACCAAAATCCCTCCTGAGATGTGTGCAAACCTGGTAACCAACTACAAGAAACGTCTTACCTCTGTGCTTGCCAACAAGGGTTTCTCCACCAAGTACTAAGTCATGTTTTGCTTGGGGATCAAGCTCTTTGCTCTTGCCCATGATGGTGAGCTTTGAATGGAAGAAAGAGATTCTGTGGAGAGGTGTCTTTTATACACATAACGAGTTGTCGTTAGGAGCACCTTCTTAAATTGACAGGACTAATTTATGTACCACATGAGCACATACTGTAGCCAATCTGTGGGAGCCAGAATTGTTCCTGGTTGGTAGGGGATCAAATACTTATTTTACTCACCGAACTGCAACTCAATTTATAACATTTGTATCATGTGATTTTTCTGGATTTGTGGTGTCTTTATCATTTAAAATACACCTATGATAAAAATTATAGACCCTTCATTTCTATGTAAGTGGGCAAACTTACACAATCTGCAGGGGATCAAATATTTTTTCCCACTGTAAATCCTAACTATGAACTTCTCTTTGTTTGTTTTTTGGTCTGAATATATATCTACCTTTTTGAAAGCGTTTTTGTGTTGTTGGGAATTTAAAAGTATTGTCACATTTGATACCTTTAAATGGCTAGCCCCTACTTAGGGTATTTTTTTTATATTTTATTTAGCAACTAAAAGCATCCCACAGCAATACTTTTTGCCTTCTTGATCTGTGTAATACATTGACTGGGAATAGAGGAAAGCAAAAATGCCGTGCGTTATAGTCAGTGCAATCTTTTATTTTATTTATATATATATATATATATATATATATATATATATATATATATATATATATATAATTTTTTTTTTTTTTTTTGGGTATATTTTACAAAATATCACACCTGATGATAATTTTCAGATTCACCCCCATTTCTCCCGTGTCCTCTCTGTATACCCCTGGACGCCCCATGCCCTGAGGAGCACAATACTGGGAATCCCCCCCCCCCCCCATATGCCTCTAGCAATGGTTTAGGATTCCCTGAAGTGTGTACTGGGCTTAGAGGCATTGAAAAGATAGAAAGTTACCAGCAGGCACCTTGTGAAGCCTGTTTCACAGGGATGAGGCAGGATAATGTGAGTGAAGTGAAATATTTGCTCTAAAATATTTGCACAAATACAAGCATGCTGAAGTACAGAGAATGGGTGGTTGAGCATTTCCATAGAGCAAACAGTGAGAATGCAACTGTCATTTTTTTTATGCTGGTTAGAAAATGAAAGTAAACACTTGACACTGCTGTGGCCCAAGGGTTGTATTTTGCATGTGGCCTTTATGACTTATTCGCACCATCCCACGTGCTAAAAACCATGTGGGCTGGCTTGAGTTGTGTAGGGGCAATGTGATGGTTAGTAAAACACATTTGTAGTGTTTCCTTTTTTTCTCTGAGGAAATCAACACAGCTCAACTGACATTTTGTGAACAAGCCATTTATATACTACAGTCAAATATAAAACATTTGCAGGACTCTGACCCTGAATGTGAGCCTATGAATATGCAGGATGAGTGTTTCCAGCTCCACCCTTTGCATTTTTCAGAGAAAATTAAACAAGTTCTCCTTACTACTAGTTCTTCTACTAGCCCTTGCTTTAACTACACACCACGGCCCTCCTGTCACCTCTTACAGCTCCAAAAAGAAAGCCCTGTGTAGTCTCTGTATCTGACTGTGCTGGCACTCACATATGGACCTACACCAGTGTGACTGTTTGGCTCAGGTGATTGGCTGCTCTGGCCATCATATGCTGCATAGTTGGGAGGAAGGGGTATGTTGCTCAATACCCACAAGTACTGATTATTTACAAGGACATAGGGCGATGGACGAGGACAGAAAAAAATTGAAGGTTTACTTTGATCTAAGAGAGGGGGCAGAACTAGATCTTTGATCAGTAAAGCTGGCACAATCATTAAGCCTGAATATTCAGAGTCTTGCATAACCCATTGTAACTGGTGCTCTTTAATGTTTACTGGAATTCTTCAACTTTGGATTGCCTTGACAGCTCACTGATTGTTTTTACGTAATTTAGTTGCAGAGTTAAGAAGATACTTTTTAAATGATTTTTCTGTAATATTGTCAGAGAAGGCATTTTATTTTTTCGCCAGCTTATGCCCAATTTCACACTGCCTGATTACCAGTTCTGTCACATCCATTGGCTTTCTAACCATACATTGTGGTGTTGGTTTGTATTCCCATGTAAACGTAATCTCTGTTCTGCAGACTTTGTCTCTCTTTCCTCCCCGGATACTGAAGATACTGGAATTTGCTGGCTTTTCAGGAGACAAGGTAGGTTGTTCAACTTCGTTGTGTATGCAAATACTGATTGTCTCTTGAACAAGAACTGTGGCAGAGAGGAATAGGGCCAGGACACCCTTAAGTAGATGCAATGACAATTGGCAGACTCCGAGACTTCTATTGGTAGACTGCTATACAGTAGAAGGCCTCCAGCCGAACACCATTTCTGTATAGGTAGGACGGCTGTCTCCAATAGCAACAAATCTTGTAACAGTCACTGACGGTAGTTGTATTTAACTACTGGCAACACAGATAGTTCTCCTCGCACTCTACAGTCTCTCACTGTAGGTCTTCACTCACCGAGCTCCCAGTCTCTCACTAGACTCTCAGACCCAATCACCACTGGATCCCCTGAGCTCTTCCATAACTCAGTATCTTCCTCAAGCGTCACCCCCGCTTCCCTGCTGAGTCCCTGGCCTGGCACTCAGATACTCCTCAAGCGTCACCCCTGCTGACCTGCTAGGTCCCTGGCTTGGCACTCACTGATGCTCCTCAAGTGTCACCTCTGCTGTCCTGCTGGGTTCCTGGCTTGGCACTTGCTGAAGTTTTCCCACTTCTTCACCATCCCTGGCTGGTGAGAAGACTGCTCTGGTACTGGCTCCAGCTCACTCATAGTGGTCTCCGGTAACAGGGTGGATGGTGCCTTAGTGGCAACAGCTTCCCCTCTACCTCCGACCACAACTGGTTCCCCGTCCGGCTGAACCGTTACTCTCGGTTGGACTCCTACAGTCCCAACCCTGTGCTGCTTCTCCTGCTTCTGGATAGGCCCTCAGACAGCCTAGCAGCCAGATGTCCCCCGACATAGGCCTCAGGCTTCCGGCCTAGCAGCCCAGGGCAGCATAACGCACGTCCACCCAGACAGCCGTCCTGGTGGCACAGAACCCCGATCACCTGACTCCACCCAAATAAATAGCCTCTCCCAGCAGGCCAAGGGGCTAAAGAAACCCCTGCCAATTGGCTGAGACACCCCATCCATTAATAACCTGACCTCGCTAAGCCCTTGTCTATCTAATGTCACCAGCATAACCCCACCTAGCCACAGAAGAGAGAAGGCGCAGCAAGTTCAGAATTAGAGAGGAATCGGTGGATCTACTAACAATTAACCAGGACAAATACCGCCTGGCAAACAAAATTTAATAGGAACCCTGCCCAAACACCAGGGTGCTACATCTATCTATCTATCTATGATATACAGATATATAAGATGGATAGGTATAGCGAACTATATATATATATATATATATATATATATATATATATATATATATATATATATATATATATATATATATATATATATATATATATATATAATGTGTGTGAGAGAGAGAGATCGTCTCTCTCTCTGTCTCTCTCTCTTTCTCTCTCTATTCATATATATATATATTATGGATTGTAAGTGAATTGCCTTTATCAAGTCCAGCCAAAAATTCTATATTGGACTGAATTTGATTTATGGTTAAATTGCTTTTATTGGGTTTTGATTTACACTTCATTACAAACCATGTAACATACAGATTAATAACAACAGTTGAAATGTATCACAGTTAAATATAAAAAAAAGTGTTTGACCCAAGTGTTGGGTCATATAAAACAAGGTAGAAGTCATAATATCAAGGTGAAGAAAAAAAACAGGACAAGAGGAAAAATGTCTTGTTGGCTGGTCAAACTATGTCTACCTGGAGATACTCTTAAAGCTGGGAAAAAGAGGAGGGGTTATACGATGGATACTTAGGGAAAGGGTAAATGCGGGGGAAGAGGAAGTTAGTAAATATACCTGCTGCCATACTGTATCTAAAGGCCTGGTAGACCAGTGTCAGTTCCAGAAGGGAGGTAATGTGTGAACCAGGGGTACAGTGCATCTGGAAAGTATTCACAGCGCTTCACTTTTTCCACATTTTATGTTACAGCCTTATTCAAAAATAGAAATAAAATTCATTATTTTCCTCCAAATTTTACAGACAATACCCCATAATGACAACGTTGAAAGAAATTTGAAATCTTTGCAAATTTATTAAAAATAAAAAAAAATCACATGTACATAAATTTCTTTTCTCGGACATCACGGGACACAGAGCCACAGTAATTACTGATGGGTTATAGGGTATCACTAGGTATTGGACACTGGTCACACCCTAATCAGGAAGTTCAACCCCCTATATAACCCCTCCCCTTCCAGGGATACCTCAGTTTTTTTACACCAGTGTCTTAGGTGTTGGACGTGTAAAGATGTCCTGTGCTGAAGCTCCAATAGGAATATTCTAAGATCCTATACTGGGGCAAGCCAGGCGACCGGATCCATTCAAAGTGTCTTTTCATGGCCGAATTGGATGGTACCCAGGCCTCGTGTCCGAAGAAACGAGGTTTTACCTGTAACGCTTCTCTTTTTAGAGAGCTGGACCCGCGGATCAGAAAATGGCTTTAAACTTCCTAATTTCTGGCGAGGTGCTTTACAGGCCCAGAACTGAAGGATCCCCCTACTGATGGGGGCCCCAGTCTCTGACGGTTTTTCCACAAACGGAGCCCACTGTGAGAGGCGAAGGCTGGGTCTGTGTAAACTGAACCCTGCGGCCTGGATAAGGTAAGAGGAGATTCCACAGAATTTTAATTCTAGTGGCTTTTCTCCTTTAAGGTGAATGCATGCTGTGCCTATTGTGACCACCGGGGGCTGCCAAGAGCACAAACCTTTTCATGTTTGATCTGTCTCAGCGTCCGCTGCATTAGCTCTTCCTCCAGCTCCAAAGGTAGATGGTGGGGGGTTTTCTCTGCTGGGATGGTCCCCCCAGGCTAGGGAAAGGCTCAGGTATGCTGTAAGGCGGGTGAGACCGCACTGTCACAGCCGCTGCCGCCACCGAAGCCGCATTGCGATGCAGGGCCCATCACTGCCGGCCTCCTCCTTATTCCCCCAACCCCAGCCTCCCTTCAGACTTGTCAGAAAGGGTCGGCTCGCGTGGGAAGCGCTCGTTTTTCAAAAACGAGGGGGGGAAGGGGGGCGGGGCGTCAGCACAGCGTCAGCGTGCCCAGACGCCCACAGTGCCAGAAAGCATGGCCATTTAAAGCACACTGTACAGGTGCTCTGAGCTTTGGAGAGACACAGAGCTGACAGTCGCATGTAAGGTGGGACACAGGCATTCCCCTAGGCTGCATTTACTAAAGAACACCGGACTGGGCATTTGGTAGCAAGGCTTTTAGCCAGACTACATCGCTCAGCAGTCAGTGTTCGCTTTTGATACCTCACACCTTGTTGCTTTGCACTATGGGTAGAAGAGGTTCAAGCACCCCAAGAACCAGAGGCACTAGGGGGTCTCGTTCAGGTTCTGAGGACCCCCTGTCTGCTACACCATCCCCTCCTGAGGGACCAGGGGCAGCTGGACAGGGAGAGCCATTGGGGTTAGGGGCTACATCTGCTGCCGGCACTTCAGCCCCTGTGTACATTACACAAGAAGTTTTTTCCTCAACCATTTCTGGATTAGAGAAAAAGCTAATGGCCGCGATTACATCTTCACGCAGTGAAAGAAAACGCACAAGGCCTTCCTCTGCTTCCCAAGGCCCTCAGTCAGAGGAGCTCTGGGATAAAGGAGATGAATCCCTTTCAGAGGATCGGGATGGGACAGATGATTCCTCTTCGGAGGATTCAGGTGGAGAGCGACCCTCTGCGACTTCCCAAGAGGAGAAAGTCTTAGTGCAGATCCTCACTGGTTTGGTCCGCTCCACATTTAAGTTGTCCCTACCTGAAACTACTACAGAAACCTCTTCTGCTTTGGGGTCACTGAAACCTTTCCAAGCAGCACATGCTTTTCCTGTTCATAATTTACTTGAAAAGCTGCTTTATTCTGAGTGGGATCACCCAGATAAGCGATTTCTTCCGCCGAAAAAGTTTTCTACACTTTATCCTATGGAAGAAAAGTTTATTAAGAGGTGGGGAATACCGGCCATTGATGCGGCCATTTCCTCTGTAAATAGTAATCTGACTTGTCCTGTAGACAACGCTCAGATGCTCAAAGATCCTGTGGATAAAAAGATGGACTTCTTATTGAAAGATGTGTTCTCTTTAGCAGGATCAGTGGCCCAACCTGCAGTAGCAGCGATTGGAGTCTGTCAATACTTAAGAGACCATGTTAAACAGGTCATCAAAGTATTACCTGAACAGCAGGCCCAGGGGTTTGCTAACCTTCCTGCGGCTTTATGTTATGCTGTTGATGCCATTAGAGATTCTATCGTGCAAACCTCTCGCCTCTTGCTTGGGTTGGTGCATATACGTAGAATCTTATGGTTGAAAAACTGGTCAGCCGAAGCACCATGTAAGAAGCTACTGGCTGGGTTTCCCTTCCGTGGTGAAAGGTTGTTTGGAGAGGACTTGGATAATTATATCAAGATGATCTCCTGTGGGAAAAGCACTCTCTTACCTGATAAGAAGAAGAGTAAGCGTCCCTCTTTTAAACGGACTCTTTCCCCAGCGCCAGGGGCATCAGCCTCCAGGCAGCCACGAGGGTCTCCTCCGTATGGGGCAAGAAACAAGAGTCAACCCCAGGGACACAAGAAATCCTGGGGGAAAAGGTCTTCTAAGCAAGACACTAAGACCTCTTCATGAAGGGGCGCCCCGCTTGCTCGAGTGGGGGGAAAGACTGCTGCAGCTCTCAGGGCCCTGGCAGAAGGACTTCCAGGACAGATGGGTGATCTCCACGGTAACCTTAGGGTACAGACTGGAGTTCCAAGAATGTCCCTCTCCTCGTTTCCTCAGATCAGGTGTTCCCAGAAAGCCAGAAGAGAAGCAGTCGCTCCTTCTAGCGATAAAGCGACTTTTGTCGCAAGAGGTCATTGTGGGGGTTCCCACAAAGGATCAAGGATTGAGACTTTGTTCCAATCTTTCTATGGTCCGAAAACCAAATGGGGACGACAGACCCATTTTGGATTTGAGAGATCTGAAACGATTCCCAAGGATGCAGTCCTTTCGTTTGGAATCAATTCAGACAGTAATCTCCGTCCTGCAGGGAGGAGAATTTCTGATATCAATAGGCATCAGAGATGCAGGCCTATATGTGCCCAGTTTTCCTGCTTAACTGAAGTGTCTGCAGGCAAAGATCACTGCTCTAAGGGAGCTGATTCTGACAGTCAGGGCCAAGAAGGGTCTTTCTGTCCGCCTTTGTATAAGGCTGCAGGGGAAGATGGTGGCTTCATTCGAAGCAGTTCCCTATGCGCAGTTCCAAGCAGAACTGTTGTAACACAGTATTCTGTTGACCTGGAACAGGAAGGTGCAGGCATTAAACTTTCCAATGCACCTATCGCATGCGATGCGTCAGAGCCTCAGTTGATGGCTCATACCCGGAAACCTACAGAAGGGGAAATCCTTCCTACCGGTTGCCTGGGATCCTCTTGCAGGCAGGACGGATGCGTTGGTGATTCCGTGGCATCGGCTCTCACCGATTTATGCATTCCCTCCCATTCTGCTACTGCCACGGCTCCTTCGCAGACTCAGGCAAGAAGGGAAGTCGGCACTTCTGGTGGCCCCCGTTTGGTCCAGAAGAACCTGATAAGCAGAAATAGCAGGGATGATGGTGGGTTCCCGGTGGACCCTACCGATACACCCAGACCTGTTAGCTCAAGGTCCGGTGTTCCAGCCTGCCTCACAAATGCTAGATTTGACGGGTGGGCTATTGAATCCCACGTTCTGAAAAATCGTGGGCTTTCAGGTCCTGTCATATCTACCTTGATCAAGGCAAGGAAGCCAGCTTCCAGAATGATTTATCATAGTGTCTGGAAAGCTTATGTATCCTGGTGTGAATCCAGGGGTTGGCATCCCAGGAAATATGTCATAGGTAGAAATCTGGATTTTCTACAATTAGGATTAGAGATGAAGCTGACCTTGAGTACCATCAAGGGCCAGGTGTCGGCCTTATCAGTGTTGTTTCAACGGCCGCTTGCTTCGCATTCTCTGATCCGAAACTTTATACAGGGGGTGATGCGTCTTAATCCTCCGGTTAAGGCGCCCCTAAACCCCTGGGACTTGAACTTGGTTCTATCGGTGTTACAAAAACAACCTTTTGAACCAATACGTCAGATTCCTTTGGTCTTACTGACGAGGAAACTAATTTTCCTGGTAGCTATCTCTTCTGCTAGAAGAGTATCAGAAATAGCAGCTCTTCCCTGTAAAGAGCCTTACTTGATTATACACAAGGATAGAGTGGTACTGCGCCCTCATCCTAGTTTTTTTACCGAAGGTGGTTTCAGATTTTCATCTAAACCAAGACATTGTGCTACCTTCCTTTTTTCCAAAACCTTGTTCTTCGGAAAAAAGGTCATTACATTCTTTGGATGTAGTAAGAGCAGTCAAGACCTATCTGGAGGCAACTGCTCAGATTCGCAAGACGGATGTCTTGTTCGTGCTGCCGGAGGGTCCCAATAGAGGACAGGCAGCGTCAAGAGCGACCATTTCTAAATGGATTCGACAGTTGATTATTCAAGCTTACGGTTTGAAACGGAAGGTTCCCCCGTTTCAGATCAAGGCACATTCCACAAGGGCTATTGGTGCTTCTTGGGCAGTGCATCACCGGGCCTCTATGGCTCAGATCTGCAAGGCCGCAACCTGGTCTTCAGTTCATACATTCACCAGATTCTATCAGGTGGATGTGAGAAGGCATGAGGATATCGCCTTTGGGCGTAGTGTGCTGCAGACAGCGGTACAAGGTCCTCAGGTCTGATAGCACCCTACTTGGTTGTGATTCCCCCCCCTCAGTTGGCATTGCTTTGGGACATCCCATCAGTAATTACTGTGGCTCTGTGTCCCGTGATGTCCGAGAAAAGAAAATAGGATTTTTTATTACAGCTTACCTGTAAAATCCTTTTCTTTCGACGGACATCACGGGACACAGAGGTCCCGCCCCTCTTCTAATACACCTATACTGCTTTGCTACAAAACTGAGGTATCCCTGGAAGGGGAGGGGTTATATAGGGGGTTGAACTTCCTGATTAGGGTGTGACCAGTGTCCAATACCTAGTGATACCCTATAACCCATCAGTAATTACTGTGGCTCTGTGTCCCGTGATGTCCGTCGAAAGAAAAGGATTTTACAGGTAAGCTGTAATAAAAAATCCTATTATTCGCAGCCCTTGCCCAATATTTTGTTGAAGCACCTTTGGCACCAATTGCAGCCTCAAGACTTTTTGATAATGATGCTACAAGCTTGGCACACCTATTTTTGGGCAGTTTCTCCCATTCTTCTTTGCAGGACCTCTCAAACTCTATCAGGTTGGATGGGGAGCATCGGTGCATAGCCATTTTCAGATTTCTCCAGAGATGTTCAATCAGGTTTAAGCCTGGGCTCTGGCTGGGCCACTCAAGGAGATTCGCAGAGTTGTCCCGTAGCCACTCCTTTGTTATCTTGGCTGTGTGCTTGGGGTCATTGTCCTTTTTGGAAGATGAACCTTTGCCACAGTCTGAGGCCCAGAGTGCTCTGGAGCAGGTTCTCATCAAGGATGTCTCTGTACATTCCTGCATTCATCTTTCCCTCTATCCTGACTAGTCTCCCAGTTCCTGCTGCTGAAAAACATCCCCACAGCATGATGATGCTGCTGCCACCACCATGCTTCACTGTAGGGATGGTATTGACCAGTTGATGAGTTGTGCCTGGTTTCTAAGAGTTCAATCTTTGTTTCATCAGACAAGAGAATTTTTTTTCTCATGGTCTGGGAGTCCTTCAGGTGCCTTTTGGCAAACTCCAGACGGGCTGTCATGTGCTTTTTACTGAGGAGTGGCTTCCGTCTGGCCACTCTACCATACAGGCCTGATTGGTAGAGTGCTGCAGATATGGCTGTTCTTCTGGAAGATTCTCCTCTCCCTCCACAGAGAGACGCTGGAGCTTTGTCAGAGTGTCCATTGGGTTCTTGGTCACCTCCCTGACTAAGGCCCTTCTCCCCCGATTGCTCAGTTTGGCCAGGTGGCCCGCTCTAGGAAGAGTCCTGGTGGTTCCAAACTTCTTCCATTTACGGATGATGGAGGCCACTGTGCTCATTGGACCTTCAAGGCTGCAGACATTTTTCTGTATCCTTCCCAAGACCTTTGCCCTCGATACAATCCTGTCTCTGAGGTCTACAGACAAGTCCATGGACTTCATAGCTTAGTTTGTGCTCTGACACACCCTGTTAACTGTGGGACCTTGTATAGACAGGTGTGTGCCCTTCCAAATCATGTCCAATCAACTGAATTTACCACAGGTGGACTCCAATCAAGTTTTAGAAACATCTCAAGAATGATCAGTGGAAACAGGATGCACCTGAGCTCAGTTTTGAGTCCTGGCAAAGGCTGTGAATACTTATGTACATGGGATTTTTTTGCTAGTGGGAGGAAAGATGCCACATCAGCGTCGGTGGAAGGAAGTGTGCCCCATCACTGGTGTCAGTGAGAGAGTACCACAACATTGGTGTCAGTGGGAAGAAGAGTGCCCCATCGTTGGTGTTAGTGGAAGTAAGAGTCGTCGCATCAGTGAAAAAAATAGTGCCCCAAGGGCCTGATAAAGGCAAGCAAAGGGCTGAATTTGAAGACCACTGATCTGGCCAATAGCTGACCAAGTGGATGTAACAACTCATTCTTTAAAATTACAATACTGCACCGATAAGTTGTGGGTACAAATCAGGAGGTAGTCATTTAGATCTTGATGTTCTGTCATCTACATACTTCTTTACCCTTTGTCATGTGATATTAATAATGTTTTCATAATAAAATGTATCCAAATGAAATTTCAAAAGATGTACTGTATGTTGGTTGATTTAATGTTTAATATCCAGTATTTCAGAAGTCCTGTCTTTCCTTTTTGGTACTTGGTACACTTTTTGGGGTGTTGGTATATTAATATAATTTCTGATATCCCCCTTATATTATCTCCTATAAGTTTCCAGAAGCAGAGTATACAGAACCTGGCTGTATTTTTTCACATGAAATTCTGACCAAAGCTGAACGCTAGGCAAACCGCTATACACAAAGGGAAAAAAAAGAATCAAATGAATGTACAAGGATTAAAAAAAAATATGAAATATCGACTACCTACCTGCGGTTAAGCAGTGCAGCCTGGTCTGGGACCCACCATGAAATTTGGTAATGGTGGAACAGCAGCACCTTCTGTTCCTCCTCTATTTTAAACCATTTTATTGATGGCACTGAATAAAGCATGAGAGCTCGGATTGCTCCATAGTGCTTCTGTTCCCTGTCCCAGTCTGTGTGCTGCATGCGGTACATCATGTACTGTTTTTTAGTTACTAAAAACTACATTAATTATTTAGGTTTCTTTTCTTTTTAGCTGCTTGGACAGTAAATTTAAAGGAAAACTCTACTGAGGGTAATGTAGAAGCAATCATTCCTGACCTTTTAGCACAGCTGAGGATTTTTTTTGGGGGGTAGCAGCATAGGTGTATTTGATTTAATTTTTTATTTTTGTAGTAATTTCAGCCCTGTGTGACATATTTGTGCATTCATCACCACAAATGGTATTCACATACATTAGAGCATTTGGTAAGACGTTTTCATGATGCCAGTTTGTTGTGATTTTACTCCTCAGGAATACGGCCTGAGCCAGCTACATGAAGGTGCCGCGTCCTATAACCTGCGCTCCCTGTTGTGCGCAATGCTGCTGCTCTGCTACTACACCTTTTTGAGTTTCATCCTAGGTAAGACATGCCACCACCTTATGGGAATAAGGGTCAGTATATACTGTGGAGGGAAGACAGATATACTTGTTCTGCCCCCAGTGAAGATTTTGTATTTTGGAAGCCTGGTTTGCCTTTTACCATGACAGTCCCAGGTTAGTCTTGCACATACAGTATCTGTGCCGTCTGTCTCATTCAGTCTTGGGTGTCGGGGGGCCAAACTCTCATTCAGCAGCTCAGAGCATTACCAAAAAATGTGCACATCCGAAGGGAACCAAAAGTTCATACCTTAAAAATGTAGCTTGTGGCGTGAACATGAATGTTAATCTCAGCTGAGCAAGCATGCCTTGGCTCATTAGAGTAAAAATCCAAACCAGGTAATAGATTCTTCCCTTAAGAAGGTGGGTTGGCCAGAGTGTTCAGAGATTGCTTTCTGAAGTTGTCACAATTGGCCATCAATAGTCATATCATCTCTGTGGGTTTCTTACATGACACCAAACTTATCAATAACCTAACCTGATAATATTCATATACAGAGTGGGTAGGGCTTAGAGATAAAGCAGGTGGGTCTTAATTGGCATAGGAGGTAGGGCTTTAAATCCTTCCAAAATACACTAAGTACTTCAAAAAGTTAGGGATGCAGTGCTCTCACCTTCCCTCCACCTTAGTAACTTAACATTTATTTCCATAATTTTATATACTTTAGTAGATTGTATTGACATAAAATGTATTCCAAAGAGCGTAGAATAAAAAATATGTATCTTATGATATAACAATCTCAGAACATTGTATATAGTCCAGAACTATAAAACACTTCAACCAATGACCATTGTGATATGAAGAACACAAAAAGATTTGTATCTTCTCTGTGTCATGTCTACAGGAACTGGAGAGGAAGACATCACAGAAGCTGATTCTCTTCTTCAGCCTTACCTCCGCCAATACCCCAAGGTAAGCAGAGATCTCCTTGTGTATATCAGATGTAAACTAGGTGAGGTTGGTGCACTGGAACAGAATATTTGCAGAAGTTGGGGCACTTTTTCTCAAGACAACCATTAGTGGTCTGCTAAACTGGAGGTAAAGTGTCTGAGTATCAGCAGGCTAATTCCCCCTTACTTATTCAAACCTGAAGTAGAAAAATTGCAAATAAAATCTAAATAACTATGAGTAATGTGGGACCCAATATCTTTATGAGCAACATTTTCCTCCAGTTTTATAGGGTAGAGCTCTTTGAGGAGTAAAAAAAGTGTGATTCAGCCTCAATTGACTGACCATTGTATGGTTCTACAGTTATTATTCTCTATAGTGGCCACAACGTAATAGTTTGGTTATTTATGAATACATTGAGTTGATCTGCTTATGTGGATTCTCTCCAGTGGTCTTTTGGTAGAAGGAACCACTTAACAGAAACAGGTGACTGCTATAAGAGTTGCAACTGGACCAGTAAAAATAGGATGTCTGGCTTCTAACTAATGCTGGTTGTTGTTATTATTTTTTTTTTTGGTCAGCCAGCAGGTTGGCTAAACAAATCCACAAAAATGTGCTTGGTCTGCAGCCGCCAATCATTGTAAAATTTTCCAACATGTATAGGAACATAAAAGATGGATCTCATACCAAGAAATAAAGGTTCCTATCACAATTGAATCAATTTGTCTCAATAGACGGGGTACCTCCACAACTATTCACTAGTCACAAACAGAAAAGGGGTGAAGGACAAGGGAGAGGACCATGAAGGTCATCCCATGGGAAAAGAGTTGTATATGGAGAACCAACAATGGTATATCATGTGATAGTATAGACTTTATTATACAAAATTTTACAAAAATTATGAGGTACGATGACCCACCCCTCCAGATACCAATTAAAAAATGGTTAAAAAGACAACGCACATACAACAGGCAACATACATATTTAGCACTACAGGACACGATTTGAATATGCAGGTATACCGCAGTGGACCTATATGTATACTTCCTAGTGTCTTTTGGGCCTAAGAGGTCTAGGTAGAGGGTCATTAGGTGCTAAGCGCTACTTGTCCCTTACAGGGCTAATTGTAGGCTAGACGCAGCACTGACTCCTCTATTACCTCCGACAATTCTGTGAACCATGGCTCTCGGCTTGAAAATACACATACTAGGAAGAATTTGATAGTATATTAAGGTTTGCCAGCTGCAGTCTGACATGAGACCTAAAACGCTAATTGGCGTCTCCCAAAGGGGTCCAGAAATACCCCCAATGAGGGTTGGTATGTGGACAGTCACAGAGTGGGGATGATGTCCAGAGATGTATGTTTTACCAAATTAAGGCAATATTTGTTGGTGCACTCCCCAAATCTCATGTAGACGATTCTCATAGTCCGTTTAAAGATTTTCCAATTGATCCAAACATATGGCAGGCATGTAAAATCATTCAATAACTGTTCCGTATAACAGACTGTTGATGACAACTCATCTACTTGACTCCATACCAATATGGACCCAGTGTATAGCTAGATGGAGCTAGCTTGAAGGAGACAGACAGACACAAAAAAAACGCTTCAATTATAAACCACTTCCTCACGTGGAGAAAAACAGCACTGTCATGTTGTTGCCAGCAAATTTGACTGAGTGTCGGAATGGACTGCAGGGTCCACCCCGGTGGACAGGGAAGGAACTAAAACAGCTGCCCAGAGGCTCTCGCCACTCCGTGATGCTGATGTCCTTTACCCAGCTGATCCTTCTGTCATTTCCCAGCTGGCGGTAACATAGCTCCAGACCCTTTCTCCAAAGATGGCTAGCTGATTCCCAGCTGCCTCGTGGTAGACGCTTTATGGTGTGTGCACTCCCGCTTGATGCCAGTGTGTAGCAGTTGTAATATGTCAGGACCGCATGTCAGACAATGCTTGTCAGATGGACCATAGAGTGTGGTTTGGCATCCTATTGCGACTGTTACTTCAATGCATTTTGCATACCCCTACGTATGCTTCGTATAACATAATCAAATTCTGTTGAGCAGGGGAAGCCACACACGGATCTGGACCAACCAATTTTAGATCAGTGTATGGCCAGCATAGCATATCCTAGCTTTTGTTGCCCTTAGGCTACCTTCCTTGACTGCCACCTTTTGCCTTCCCTGGTTGCCTCCCCTATTGTCTTTCCTGGTTGCCTCCCCTATTGTCTTTCCTGGTTGCCCTCCCTATTGACTTCCCTTGTTACCCATAGGCGGCCTTTCTTTGTTGCTTTCCCATTTTGCCTCCACGCTGCCTTCCCTGGTCTCACCCTGGTTGCCTTCCATTGTTGCCTCCAAGCTGCCTTTGCTGGTTGCCCCCACACTGTCTTAAATGATCTCATCTTGTCTTTCTTCACAGAGTGCAATCTTCTTGTTCTTTGCTGGAAGAATAGAGGAAATTAAAGGCAATATTGATGAGGTAAGAGACATGATAAAATATCCTAATCTTATACACACTGGTAATATGTTGTGTACAGCTCACTTTACTTCCCTTTCACTCTGACAGGCCATCCACTGGTTTGAAGATGGTTGTTCAGCTCAGCAGTCCTGGAAGCAGTTCCACCACATGTGTTACTGGGAGCTGATGTGGTGCTATGCCTATAAGGGGATGTGGAAGGTGGCATATTTCTATGCAGATCTTCTGAGTAAAGAAAACCGTTGGTCTAAGGTAATGACATCAACCTCTACATCTGTTCAACTGATGGGCTGAGCCAAGAGAGCCCAACTCTCACCTCTGTATTCTCCTGTGGGTTTAAAAAAAAAAATGACTTCTATTATTATAGTGTTGACCATACCACGTCGAAACAAATCATGAAATTGCAAAACTGTAAAGGAGAAAAAAATCTTAAAGTAACATCTAAAGGAAAAATATTTTTTTTACATTTTTTTGTTTAGAGGGGAGATAGATTAGAACACCTGTCAGGTTTTATTGCTGTCTGTGCCCCGTTCGGAAGACTCACCCTCTCTTTGTTCTGTTTACCAATATCATTGAAAGTAAAAGAAAATCCCAAATTTTGGGTTGTCCCCAAAATAAAAAGTAATAGAGGGGGGGATATTCCAATGGGGTCCTTGCAGGAATTACCTCTCAAATTCCAATGGGGTCCTTGCAAAAATTACCTCTCACTTCCTGTATTGGCTATGGGAAAGGAAATGAAGGGAAATCTTCCCAATGGGACACAGATGGCAAAAAATTGACAGGGGCTATAGCCCTCCCTTGCTCTATCCAAAATGAGAAAAAAGATTTGCCTATAGTTCTACTTCAATGAGGAAAATATTTAACAGATGTCCTTTCCTTCCCCTTTAACCACTGCCTATAACACGTGTCCTCCTGCTCTGCCCCAGGCTATGTATGTGTACATGAAGGCCGCTTTTCTCAGTATGCTGCCTGTGGATGAGCCTCGACCATTTGGAGAGAACGAGGTTGATTTGTTCAGGTAAGGAACTGTCAGTCCATTGTTAGTGGCAGTCTGAGTAGAATGATTGAACATCCTCTGACTCTTCTCTGCAGACTGGTACCTACATTGAAAAAGAAAATAGCAGGAAAATCGCCACCCACAGAAAAATTTGCCAACAGGAAAGCAAGAAGATTCCAGGCCAAGGACCCTGTCCTGTTACCGGTTCCTGCACTGGTATGTGACTGGTTTTTGTGCATTCCAATGGGCTTTTTGTGTAACTGACAGAAAGAAACGTAGATCTGTTGCCTAGACTTCCTGTTATGCAAGTGCCGAATATGCCTATTTTTTACAAGTTGTTTATTAGGTGCAGTAGACAACTTTTGGAATCCTAGAGACAACAAATGCAGCTCAACAGTATTCATGTTTAAATTTAGCCCTGGTTAGTGATGTATTGTGCAGACTTAGGTTGGGATATATATAGGGGGGAGTCCACACCCAACATAAAACTTTAGTTTTTAGTGGATACTGATGTGCTGAACCACATGGTTTTAAGGACTCATGAGGCAGGATCTCTGCCCTGGACTTGCCAGTTACACCCTTCACTCCTCAGATGTTCTAACCTCTCTGCTAGGTTTTTTACTTGATTTAGATTTAGGACCCATTCACATCAGCAGCTGCATTAGAACACAGCCCCTGGTGTGTAGTGAGAAGGTTGTGTTGCCGCTGGAAACAGCGCATCACATGGCAAACTGAACTTTACTGAAACATGCAGTGCATTGGATTACATAACACTACACTTCGTTAAACAAAAAAGTACTACATGCTATTTCAGAACACACCAGTGCAGTGTGAACTGAACCAATGGCAAATTGCCTTGCCTAAACTACTTGCCTACTGGGCATTTTCACCTCCTTCCTGCCCAGGCCTATTTTCAACTTTCATTGCTGTCACACTTTGAATGACAATTGCGCTGTTATGCAACGATGTACCCAAATGAAAATGTTATCGTGTTTTTTTTTTTTTTAGACGAATAGAGCTTTTTTTGGTGCCATTTAATCGCCACTGGGGTTTTTATTTTTGCTAAACAAGCGAGAAAAAAAACCTTAGTTTCTGTTTATAAAATTTTGGTAATTTTTTTCTTTTTCACTGATGGGCGCTGATGAGGTGATGTTGCACTGATGAGGTGACACTGCACTGATGGGCACTGATAAGGCATCACTGATGGGCACTGATTTGCACTATGGATCTGCACTGATCATCAGGGCACTCATGATCGGTTCCCTGATTCAGTATAAATGTCTCCCGTCACAGTATAGCAGGTTATCGGCTTTCCTTTCCTCACACAGTGACAGCACTGAGGAAAGGAAATGCCGATAACTGGCATTCATTTACATGATGAACAAGTAAAAAAAGCGCAATGCAAAGGTACCTCAATCAACTGTTCCTAATAGTCCAAGGGCAATATATATATATATATATATATATATATATATATATATATATATGTATATATATGTATATGTATGTATATATATATGTATGTATGTATATATATATGTATGTATGTGTAGAAAATCAGTCTATCAGGGCTGCCGCCATAAAGGACCGGAAGCCAGGTCCAATGTACTGGAGAAGGAAACAAGGAAAAGGACGCCACTGAGTATGTATCAATAACAATTTATTATAAAAAGCAATATCCACTCACATGTAAATCTGAAACGTTGAATTCAGGTACATCTCCAGGCTGGAGAGAGAGAGGAGAACTACAGGTAGCAAGTCCATATGTGCTAGCATCACAGGGATGGGTTGCAGCAAGCTCTCTTAGTAGTCCAGATGGAACACCAAAAAAAGATGGAGGGACAGAGTTCAGAGAGGACGTCAATAGACCCTCCCAGAACTGGACGACCATGCTGTTAGCTGTCTTTCAGCGACAGTGTGGTCAGCAAGTGGTTAAAGTGTAAGTTCACCTTTTTTACAAAAAATGAAAAGGTGAACTAATGTCCTACACCCTCCCCACCCTCTGGTTCCTGCTGTACTTGCCTCCATGGCTGAAGAGCTGTCAGTGCCCATGCAGCTGGTGCAGTAGTCCGGGGGATTTTAAATCCCCGCTCTTCTCCCCCTTCTTTCTGCAGTGCTTCTGGGATGGATGAGGGTGATTCCGATTGGCCAGCACTGACAAAGAGAATTGCACTGCTCCCAGAAGCCCTGCAGGTCAAGAAGAGCAGGGATTTCAAATCAAAATAATGATGTAATAATACTTTTTAGAACATTAGTTGGTTCCTTTTCTGTCTACCTGGAGTTCAGTCCCAAAGATTGTTCCTAGCTGCTAATAGGGCGAGGAAGTTTAGGTGCCCTAATTAGGATGCAAAGCTAGGAATAAATAACATTGGGTCAAAGAATAAGCTCAGCCTGAGAGATTGCGCCCCATACTTACAGCACACATTTTTGGTAAAAGATTGGACTGTTGGATGAGAGGCACCATGTATATCCATGACTTATCAGAGTTATAGAATCCTTTAAATGCTGATTTTTTGCTCTTTAGGAGATGATGTACCTATGGAATGGATTTTCCGTACTTGGAAAAGACGCCAAGCTTACAGAAGACACTCTGAATACACTTTGTGTGGCCGAGAGCCATCTTCTACAGGAGCCGGGTAACCTGAGAAATATGTCTTATCTTAACGGGGGGTCTAAGGTGGCCAAACACATTGGATGGCAATAAAACAGATGGGCTGGGTGAAGACCTAATGTCTATGGGGTACCTGCAGACACCACCAGCTTAGGGCTCCTCAAATAAACTGGTTACTTCTTGCAATCTCTATTTTCTCTGGAATAAGTCAACCCTGGAGATCTGTCCCCACCCTGCTTCATAGACCTGATCACAATCACTCAGTCTTGACAGCTTGTGTTTAGGAACATGCTAGATGCCTGAAGGCAGTTGCGATATATCTGCAATGCTGGGTTTTCCCGTTTCTGTTTGTTTCTGATATACAAATAACTGTAACAGATGACTTTGCCTTGTGAATATCCTAAGAAAATAAGTCAGATATGCTTAAGGTGATTGTAAACGATCACCTTGTAAAACAACCCATTGAATTTAAAATAGAAATGAAAGGCAAAACATTTATGTATAGGTATAAAAAACACTTTTCTTTTCTCGGACATCACGGGACACAGAGCCACAGTAATTACTGATGGGTTATAGGGTATCACTAGGTATTGGACACTGGTCACACCCTAATCAGGAAGTTCAACCCCCTATATAACCCCTCCCCTTCCAGGGATACCTCAGTTTTTACACCAGTGTCTTAGGTGTTGGACGTGTAAAGATGTCCTGTGCTGAAGCTCCAAAAGGAATATTCTAAGATCCTATACTGGGGCAAGCCAGGCGACCGGATCCATTCAAAGTGTCTTTTCATGGCCGAATTGGATGGTACCCGGGCCTCGTGTCCGAAGAAACGAGGTTTTACCTGTAACGCTTCTCTTTTTAGAGAGCTGGACCCGTGGATCAGAAAATGGCTTTAAACTTCCTAATTTCTGGCGAGGTGCTTTACAGGCCCAGAACTGAAGGATCCCCCTACTGATGGGGGCCCCAGTCTCTGACGGTTTTTCCACAAACGGAGCCCACCGTGAGAGGCGAAGGCTGGGTCTGTGTAAACTGAACCCTGCGGCCTGGATAAGGTAAGAGGAGATTCCACAGAATTTTAATTCTAGTGGCTTTTCTCCTTTAAGGTGAATGCATGCTGTGCCTATTGTGACCACCGGGGGCTGCCAAGAGCACAAACCTTCTCATGCTTGATCTGTCTCAGCGTCCGCTGCATTAGCTCTTCCTCCAGCTCCAAAGGTAGATGGTGGGGGGTTTTCTCTGCTGGGATGGTCCCCCCAGGCTAGGGAAAGGCTCAGGTATGCTGTAAGGCGGGTGAGACCGCACTGTCACAGCCGCCGCCGCCACCGAAGCCGCATTGCGATGCAGGGCCCATCACTGCCGGCCTCCTCCTTATTCCCCCAACCCCAGCCTCCCTTCAGGCTTGTCAGAAAGGGTCGGCTCGCGCGGGAAGCGCTCGTTTTTCAAAAACGAGGGGGGGGGAAGGGGGGGCGGGGCGTCAGCACAGCGTCAGCGTGCCCAGACGCCCACAGTGCCAGAAAGCATGGCCATTTAAAGCACACTGTACAGGTGCTCTGAGCTTTGGAGAGACACAGAGCTGACAGTCGCATGTAAGGTGGGACACAGGCATTCCCCTAGGCTGCATTTACTAAAGAACACCGGACTGGGCATTTGGTAGCAAGGCTTTTAGCCAGACTACATCGCTCAGCAGTCAGTGTTCGCTTTTGATACCTCACACCTTGTTGCTTTGCACTATGGGTAGAAGAGGTTCAAGCACCCCAAGAACCAGAGGCACTAGGGGGTCTCGTTCAGGTTCTGAGGACCCCCTGTCTGCTACACCATCCCCTCCTGAGGGACCCGGGGCAGCTGGACAGGGAGAGCCATTGGGGTTAGGGGCTACATCTGCTGCCGGCACTTCAGCCCCTGTGTATATTACACAAGAAGTTTTTTCCTCAACCATTTCTGGATTAGAGAAAAAGCTAATGGCCGCGATTACATCTTCACGCAGTGAAAGAAAACGCACAAGGCCTTCCTCTGCTTCCCAAGACCCTCAGTCAGATGAATCCCTTTCAGAGGATCGGGATGGGACAGATGATTCCTCTTCGGAGGATTCAGGTGGAGAGCGACCCTCTGCGACTTCCCAAGAGGAGAAAGTCTTAGTGCAGATCCTCACTGGTTTGGTCCGTTCCACATTTAAGTTGTCCCTACCTGAAACTACTACAGAAACCTCTTCTGCTTTGGGGTCACTGAAACCTTTCCAAGCAGCACATGCTTTTCCTGTTCATAATTTACTTGAAAAGCTGCTTTATTCTGAGTGGGATCACCCAGATAAGCGATTTCTTCCGCCGAAAAAGTTTTCTACACTTAATCCTATGGAAGAAAAGTTTATTAAGAGGTGGGGAATACCGGCCATTGATGCGGCCATTTCCTCTGTAAATAGTAATCTGACTTGTCCTGTAGACAACGCTCAGATGCTCAAAGATCCTGTGGATAAAAAGATGGACTTCTTATTGAAAGATGTGTTCTCTTTAGCAGGATCAGTGGCCCAACCTGCAGTAGCAGCGATTGGAGTCTGTCAATACTTAAGAGACCATGTTAAACAGGTCATCAAAGTATTACCTGAACAGCAGGCCCAGGGGTTTGCTAACCTTCCTGCGGCTTTATGTTATGCTGTTGATGCCATTAGAGATTCTATCGTGCAAACCTCTCGCCTCTTGCTTGGGTTGGTGCATATACGTAGAATCTTATGGTTGAAAAACTGGTCAGCCGAAGCACCATGTAAGAAGCTACTGGCTGGGTTTCCCTTCCGTGGTGAAAGGTTGTTTGGAGAGGACTTGGATAATTATATCAAGATGATCTCCTGTGGGAAAAGCACTCTCTTACCTGATAAGAAGAAGAGTAAGCGTCCCTCTTTTAAACGGACTCTTTCCCCAGCGCCAGGGGCATCAGCCTCCAGGCAGTCACGAGGGTCTCCTCCATATGGGGCAAGAAACAAGAGTCAACCCCAGGGACACAAGAAATCCTGGGGGAAAAGGTCTTCTAAGCAAGACACTAAGACCTCTTCATGAAGGGGCGCCCCGCTTGCTCGAGTGGGGGGAAAGACTGCTGCAGCTCTCAGGGCCCTGGCAGAAGGACTTCCAGGACAGATGGGTGATCTCCACGGTAACCTTAGGGTACAGACTGGAGTTCCAAGAATGTCCCTCTCCTCGTTTCCTCAGATCAGGTGTTCCCAGAAAGCCAGAAGAGAAGCAGTCGCTCCTTCTAGCGATAAAGCGACTTTTGTCGCAAGAGGTCATTGTGGGGGTTCCCACAAAGGATCAAGGATTGAGACTTTGTTCCAATCTTTCTATGGTCCGAAAACCAAATGGGGACAACAGACCCATTTTGGATTTGAGAGATCTGAAACGATTCCCAAGGATGCAGTCCTTTCGTTTGGAATCAATTCAGACAGTAATCTCCGTCCTGCAGGGAGGAGAATTTCTGATATCAAAAGGCATCAGAGATGCAGGCCTATATGTGCCCAGTTTTCCTGCTTAACTGAAGTGTCTGCAGGCAAAGATCACTGCTCTAAGGGAGCTGATTCTGACAGTCAGGGCCAAGAAGGGTCTTTCTGTCCGCCTTTGTATAAGGCTGCAGGGGAAGATGGTGGCTTCATTCGAAGCAGTTCCCTATGCGCAGTTCCAAGCAGAACTGTTGTAACACAGTATTCTGTTGACCTGGAACAGGAAGGTGCAGGCATTAAACTTTCCAATGCACCTATCGCATGCGATGCGTCAGAGCCTCAGTTGATGGCTCATACCCGAAAACCTACAGAAGGGGAAATCCTTCCTACCGGTTGCCTGGGATCCTCTTGCAGGCAGGACGGATGCATTGGTGATTCCGTGGCATCGGCTCTCACCGATTTATGCATTCCCTCCCATTCTGCTACTGCCACGGCTCCTTCGCAGACTCAGGCAAGAAGGGAAGTCGGCACTTCTGGTGGCCCCCGTTTGGTCCAGAAGAACCTGATAAGCAGAAATAGCAGGGATGATGGTGGGTTCCCGGTGGACCCTACCGATACACCCAGACCTGTTAGCTCAAGGTCCGGTGTTCCAGCCTGCCTCACAAATGCTAGATTTGACGGGTGGGCTATTGAATCCCACGTTCTGAAAAATCATGGGCTTTCAGGTCCTGTCATATCTACCTTGATCAAGGCAAGGAAGCCAGCTTCCAGAATGATTTATCATAGTGTCTGGAAAGCTTATGTATCCTGGTGTGAATCCAGGGGTTGGCATCCCAGGAAATATGTCATAGGTAGAATTCTGGATTTTCTACAATTAGGATTAGAGATGAAGCTGGCCTTGAGTACCATCAAGGGCCAGGTGTCGGCCTTATCAGTGTTGTTTCAACGGCCGCTTGCTTCGCATTCTCTGATCCGAAACTTTATACAGGGGGTGATGCGTCTTAATCCTCCGGTTAAGGCGCCCCTAAACCCCTGGGACTTGAACTTGGTTCTATCGGTGTTACAAAAACAACCTTTTGAACCAATACGTCAGATTCCTTTGGTCTTACTGACGAGGAAACTAATTTTCCTGGTAGCTATCTCTTCTGCTAGAAGAGTATCAGAAATAGCAGCTCTTCCCTGTAAAGAGCCTTACTTGACTATACACAAGGATAGAGTGGTACTGCGCCCTCATCCTAGTTTTTTTACCGAAGGTGGTTTCAGATTTTCATCTAAACCAAGACATTGTGCTACCTTCCTTTTTTCCAGAACCTTGTTCTTCGGAAGAAAGGTCATTACATTCTTTGGATGTAGTAAGAGCAGTCAAGACCTATCTGGAGGCAACTGCTCAGATTCGCAAGACGGATGTCTTGTGCGTGCTGCCGGAGGGTCCCAATAGAGGACAGGCAGCGTCAAAAGCGACCATTTCTAAATGGATTCGACAGTTGATTATTCAAGCTTACGGTTTGAAACGGAAGGTTCCCCCGTTTCAGATCAAGGCACATTCCACAAGGGCTATTGGTGCTTCTTGGGCAGTGCATCACCGGGCCTCTATGGCTCAGATCTGCAAGGCCGCAACCTGGTCTTCAGTTCATACATTCACCAGATTCTATCAGGTGGATGTGAGAAGGCATGAGGATATCGCCTTTGGGCGTAGTGTGCTGCAGACAGCGGTACAAGGTCCTCAGGTCTGATAGCACCCTACTTGGTTGTGATTCCCCCCCCTCAGTTGGCATTGCTTTGGGACATCCCATCAGTAATTACTGTGGCTCTGTGTCCCGTGATGTCCGAGAAAAGAAAAAAGAATTTTTGATTACAGCTTACCCGTAAAATCCTTTTCTTTCGACGGACATCACGGGACACAGAGGTCCCGCCCCTCTTCTAATACACCTATACTGCTTTGCTACAAAACTGAGGTATCCCTGGAAGGGGAGGGGTTATATAGGGGGTTGAACTTCCTGATTAGGGTGTGACCAGTGTCCAATACCTAGTGATACCCTATAACCCATCAGTAATTACTGTGGCTCTGTGTCCCATGATGTCCGTCGAAAGAAAAGGATTTTACAGGTAAGCTGTAATAAAAAATCCTATTTTTCCCTTTTTTATAAGTAATCATATTCCCTCTGTTCTCAGCTGCATAAGAGCTGGGAGGAGGAGTAGAAACAGCAGCACACCGATCTTCTCAGTGAAAGACTGTGCAAGGGAGGGCCTGTCAGGAGAAGTCTAATCATTGGAGGAGAGCAGGCTGAGTTCCCAGCACAGCTAGAGCACTGACCACAGTGCTTAGTGTGGTCAGTTATTAATGGGAAACTGGCTGGCAGGAACACCAGGGAATTCACATAAAGGAAGCAATACAAAGAGAACAGGATACTTTCTCATACAAGTACATGGTACAGCAGGAAGGAAGCAATAAAGGAAGCAATACAAAGAGAATAGGATACTTTCTCATACAAGTACATGGCACAGCAGGCACATATCAGGAATATGAAATGTTGGGTTTACATATTCTTTACGTTTTTCAAATGCTGAAAATACAACCTAAAAATTGTGCAGTGATGGCCAATGGCCAAAGTAGTAGTCAAAGATTTTAAAATACAAGACAGCCTAATGGGTGGTGATATCACAGGGAGTAATAAAAGCAGCTTTTTGCTATTGGGACAGGACAGGACAGGAAAAGGGACAAGGGAAAGGGAAAGAAAATCCCTGGACATAATTTAGAGGTCTGAATATAAAACTACGTTCTTCCTTTATTCAAATCCTATAACAGACATAAAGTGCATCAAATAAGTGCAGCACAATCAAAATCAAATACATTTTTTTAATAACAAACATGTTATACATACCTTCTCTGTGCAAGGGTTTTGCACAGAGTGGTCTTGATCACTCTTTTCTTGGGTCCCTCCTGGCTCCTCCTCTTCTCAAGTGCCCCCACGGAGAGCCGATTTCCCTTGGGGCACTCGTGCGGGCGCGCTCCCGAGTCCTGCTGCTGTGTCCATTTACACAGACAGCAGGACTCAGTCCCGCCCCCTGGCTCCGGTGTCACTGGATTTGATTGACAGCAGCTGGAGCTAATGGACAGCGGCTCGAGCTGCTGTACTCCTCCCCGTCGCTGGAACGATCGGGTTTAGGTAAGAAAAAGGGGAGGGGGGCCCTCTAGGGGGCAGCTGCAGCACAAAAGGATTTTCACCTTAATGCATAGAATGCATTAAGGTGAAAAACCGCTAGGGTTTACAACCCCTTTTAAATCATTATTGTGATAACAAAAATGTCAAATGAAGTTTATTAAATGGCCGAAACGCGTACGGGTGGGAGTAGCGTTGCAATTTCACCAATTTTGTATTAGTGTTGTGAGCTGATGATATGCGTTTTTTACCTATATTTTTGTGAGTGTTTTTACATATGTAGCAGAGAGCACTAGGGTGTCTCCATTTCTGTTTTCATGATATACCACATGATCATCGAGAGTTGGAGGACTAAGATTTTGGGGTGCTACCAAAGGGGAGTGTTCCAGTACAATTCAGTATCATTTTAAGTGGAGGACACGAAGGCTGATTTGACCCTGTGGTGGGGTCAGATATCGGAGGTAAGCAGGAATTTTGCCTAAAGGTGGTGGGCACCAAACACCTTGGATACAACTAGTGACTGTCACTATATTTACACTACGGTGGAATTTTATGAATGGGACTTTGATATTGACATTTTTGTTATCACAGTAATGATTTAACCTGATTTTGGATTTTGTCATTTATATGATTTTGATTGCGCTGCACTTATTTGATGCACTTTATTATTGTTTGGTGAGTGGACACACTTTGATGTTGTTAGCAGCAGTCATAGTTTTGTCTGATTTTAGCATAAGATATTAATTAGGATATCCACTACAGTTTAGAAATTGGTTTCGTGATTATATATATTTTTTTTTATACACTATAACAGACATAATCGTGCACATGAATGGCCATTGCATGCAACCAGCCATTCAGAGTGCTAGAAAACCTTAATGGATCATTCAGAGAACCACAGTAGTTTCACATATGCCAATGTGGTTTGTCGTGCAGTAAAATCTTCTACCCTGCTGACTGTTTTTTACATGGACTTTTTTTCTTGAACTTCCTTGCTTCCCTTCTGGCAGCCAACGAGTACACGGAGGACGACCACTGCTCCATCCTTCTCCTGAAAGGTTTGTGTCTGAGACATCGAGGGAGGTTGGCACAGGCTGAGCAGTGCTTCAATCACATCTGCCAGAGGTGAGCAATCTGGTATAGACACGGCATAGTGTGTCACAGATGTCCATGTATGAATTGATGAACCCCAATTGATTTCTGATCTCCTTTTGCAGCGAGAAGAAGATAAAATATGATCACCACTTGGTTCCTAACTCCTTGCTGGAGCTGAGCCTCCTCTACATACAGCAGCGCAGGGGGGAAGATGCCATTCCAGTTCTACGACGTGCCAAGTATGTAAAAAAACTGATAGCATTAAGGCTTATATCTTCAGTTTGGAGGTATATTTCTCTCCAACAAACAGTATTTGACTTTATACTGTAGGAGAAGTATGGCTAAAGCTCTTTTGGCCATAATTTTCCTGTGAATCAAAGGAGTGCACTTAGTTCTGCTCTCCTGTGATCTAATCCAGATTCCTACACTTTTCTTTTAACCACTTAAGGACCGAGCCTCTTTTTTGAGATTTGTTGTTTACAAGTTAAAAACAGTTTTTTTTTTCTAGAAAATTACTTAAAACCCCCAAATATTATACTTTTTTTTCTAACACCCTAGAGAATAAAATGGTGGCCATTGCAATACTTTCTGTCACACCGTATTTGCGCAGCGGTCTTGCAAGCACACTTTTTTTGGAAAAAATACACTTTTTTAAATTAAAAAAATAAGACAACAGTAAAGTTAGCCCAATTTTGTTTTATGCAAAAAATTGTAATTAAAGACCCATGCTGTGGAAATAAGTTTTTTTTTTTTATATTGTGAAAAATAATGTTACGCCGAGTAAATTGATACCCAACATGTCACGCTTTAAAATTGCGCCCGCTTGTGGAATGGCGACAGACTTTTACCCTTAAAAATCTCCATAGGTGACGATTAAAAAATTCTACAGGTTGCATGTTTTGAGTTAGAGGAGGTCTAGGGCTAGAATTATTGCTCTCGCTCTACCGATCGCGACGATACCTCACATGTGTGGTTTGAATGCCGTCTTCATATGTGAGCACTACTCACATATGCGTTCGCTTCTGCACACGAGATCGGCAGGACGGGGAACGTTTTTTTAAAAAAATTTTTTTTTTTCTAATTTATTTTACTTTTTATTTTTACACTGTTCTTTTTAAAAAAAAAAAGAAAAAATGTGTCACTTTTATTCCTATTACAAGGAATGTAAAAATCCCTCGTAATAGAAAAAAAAGCATAACGGGACCTCTTAAATATGAGATCTGGGGTCAAAAAGACCTCGGATCTCATATTTATACTAAAATGCTATAAAAATTTTTGTCATTTAAAAAAAAAATGTCCCTTTAAGAGCTATGGGCGGAAGTGAGGTTTTGATGTTGCTTCCGCCCTGCAATTATATGGAAACGGGTGGGGGCCATCTTCCCCTCACTCGTCTCCATACCCAGCATGAGAAAGGATCCAATCGCCTCCGCCACTGCCGACGGCTCCAGTAAGCGGCGGAGGGCACCGGAGCGGCGGGAGGGGGGGCCCTCTCCCACCGCCGATAAAAGTGATCTTGCGGCGAATCCGTCGCAGAGACCACCATTATCGTAAAGCAGACTGCCGGCCGAAGAAGAGGGTACCGGGGGTTATGGCAGCTAGCTGCTGCCATAACAATGATATTCCTCTTCAAACTTAGGACATATATCCGCGTGCGGCGGTCCGTAAGTGGTTACAGCTAAACTCCAGGCATATGGCAAAATACCTTTATGAAAATGCAGTATATGGGAGCTGTTTTACCTTCCAAAAGATTTGGAAGGAGCAGGCCAGGAGACCTGATTTTTCTCTGCTGTACAGCCGTGGCCAAAAGTTTTGAATGACACAAACATTAATTTTCACAAAGTCTGCTGCCTCAGTTTTTATGATTTTTATGACAATTTGCATATAGTCTAGAATGTTATGAAGAGTGATCAGATAAATTGCAATTAATTGCAAAGTCCCTCCTTTTTTTTTTTTTTTTGGAAAATTTATTTTTTTATTGTTTTCAATAACATATAGTATTCAATAAAACATTCAAGGACCGCTCACCACAATAAGAGCCGTCCCAATAAAATAAAACAAAACATATAGTACATAAAAAGGAAGTGCACAACCTTGGACATGTACATGAACATTGCCTGTGAAGCTTGCCAACCTGACCCACGCCGCTTTCTCAGAGACATAACCCCCCCCATCCCACAATCAACCAAAAGCACAAGGATCCATGTGAAAAAACGACCCACACTCTCCAGAGAGTATAATTTGTGTGTCCCACCATACAATTTTGCAGAAATCCCACCAACCCGTCTCATGGAACAGGATAACATTAACAAAAGGTTAAAACTAATCTGTTACATTAAGAGTCAAGGCCAACCATTCGCCCCAGACTTTATGAAATTTAAGAAGTGCCCCCCCCCCCCCCATTCAGATATGAAACCTTCCAGGACTCTACCGATGGAGGAGTAGAACTCTTTCAAGACAGAACTATGTGTTTCCTAGCATGAAAAAATGATAGAGTAAGTAAGGTCTGTATAGCTGTAGTAGAGGCCAGATATGCATACAGTCAGCCCTCCTTGCAGAACAACGCCAGCAAGAAGAGATGACTTTTCATGCTATCTTGGCCGGCGTCCAGTATATATAATGCAGAAATTTGTAGTGGATCAGTTGGTCACGGGCTGAAATTAGTCTGGTAAAGGGAGCATCCCAGACATCCTCCCAATCTTCCGTGTCCAAATCGGGGACCACAAACTCCTACTTGGCTCTACACACACTCATGAGCTGAACAGTCTCAGGGAAAAGGAACTTATAAATAGTAGATAGGGGCTTATGGAGATCATCCTCCCTCAGCATGGATCCAAGGGCAGACACTGGGAAGGAAACCCTTACATGTTTCAACTGTGTTTGGTATGCCTGTCTTCGCTGTATATGGCGAAAAACATGGGTATTTGGCAACTGATGTAGATGTTTCAGTTCATCAAAAGACTTCAGCTGCCCATTTGTGGCGACATCGCCAATCTTTTTAATCCTGAATTTCATCCAGACCACTGTATTTCAAAGGCAAAAAATTGGGGCAGATTGGGATTTCTCCACAAAGGGGCATGAGACGAGAGTGGGAAGGGACCCCCAAATTCCTCACCATGGGCAACCATCCAAGCATGTAATGCTGACCTCCATAGAAGTGGTTAAGACATAGGGTGATATGGGCCCAGGGGCGGGCTGGGCCGCCAGCTCAGAACTGCGCATGTCCTGTGCCATGCAATTTAGATCAATAGTGAGCCGGCAATGGACCCTGTTCTACAATACTGAGTCTGACTACCAGCCCAGATTTGCTCCCGAGTCCCGCGGACACTGCCTGATCACGCCGGATTGGGAGTCATGTGACCAGTGGTGGGCAGGACTGTTTGGAAGGTACACAGGGACAGGGCTCTTGGGAAGAAGGCTGCTTGACGCGTGTGACAGGCTGCAGTCTGACGGGGCTGGAAGATGGCAGCCTGCGGGAGAGACATGTGCTGTGTTGTTGCTGCTGTCGGGAGAGAGCGAGCTGCACCCTGAAGGAGCTGCTAAGTGTCACCAAGCCGCCACCACACCCCTCTATTGTGTACAGTCACATCTGATACCCTTCAGACCAATGTACACTCCATCATATCCCACCATACCCTTTGTGCACTCATCATACCCTGCACACGCCCATTACACCTGCTCAACTGGGTAAAGAGCTGCGTCATTGGCTCTTTATTGAGATCGGGGTCGCACCGTGTCATATTTGTCTTGCTTCATAACATCAATATCCGTTATAAAACCAGGTGGGCATGGATGGTGAGTTGATTTGGTGGTTCAATGGGCCACTTGACTGGACATGCCCAGGCCTAAGGCTGTCAGCCCCTCCCCTTTCTGGGCCCCCTAAATACCAAATGAGTCAATGTGTCATAGGAACCCACAAACGCTGCCTCAAGGGCAACCGCAGCATCGTCGTATGGACCAGTGAGCTACATACTGACTATCGCCAACTGTCCCGCCAAGAAGTATTTGTAAAAACTTGGCACAACTAGGCCCCCCTCTTTCCAAGGCTGTTGTAACACCCCAAGCTTAAGTCTAGCCACCCTCCCTTGCCATATAAATTCTGATACTAAACCATGAATAGATTTGTAAATAGCTTTAGGAATCCAAACAGGCGAATTCCGCAATGTATTTTGAAGGCACTTGTGACTCTCCTGCCTCCTCACAATGCAGTAACTGGGAACCTTAACCCCTAAATATAAAATGATAATAATACAATAATAAACACACAAACCTAACACAAAATAAATAAATTATTAATAATAATAATAATAATAATAATAATAAAAAATTATTTTATTTTTTGTTTGGGTTTGGGTGTTTATTATTATTTTGTTATTAAAAATAATTAGCAAAAGGGGTAGAAGCTTCATTTTAAGTAAGTTCACCCTTCCTATCAGGGAGAGAGGGAGATTTTGCCAAGCACTAATTTTTTGTTTAAAAATTGATATAATGGATGTCACATTTAACCTAATAAAGTCTGAGACTGAGTTGGTAATGGTAAGCCCCAAATATTTAACCTTCGACATCCTCTGTAGAGGTGTGGAGGTTATGGCAGACTGACAAACATCCTTACCCAGGGGGAGAATTGTAGATTTGTGCCAATTTACACGCAACCCAGAAAAAAGTGAAAATATGATCTAGAATGGACAAGGCCTGGGGCAGAGATGTGGCGGAATCTTCTAAAAATAAGAGCAAAGTGCCTCCTTGCCATGAAAATGAACTTAATCCCATAAAAAACATTTCTTTTCTCGGACATCACGGGACACAGAGCCACAGTAATTACTGATGGGTTATAGGGTATCACTAGGTATTGGACACTGGTCACACCCTAATCAGGAAGTTCAACCCCCTATATAACCCCTCCCCTTCCAGGGATACCTCAGTTTTTACACCAGTGTCTTAGGTGTTGGACGTGTAAAGATGTCCTGTGCTGAAGCTCCAAAAGGAATATTCTAAGATCCTATACTGGGGCAAGCCAGGCGACCGGATCCATTCAAAGTGTCTTTTCATGGCCGAATTGGATGGTACCCAGGCCTCGTGTCCGAAGAAACGAGGTTTTACCTGTAACGCTTCTCTTTTTAGAGAGCTGGACCCGCGGATCAGAAAATGGCTTTAAACTTCCTAATTTCTGGCGAGGTGCTTTACAGGCCCAGAACTGAAGGATCCCCCTACTGATGGGGGCCCCAGTCTCTGACGGTTTTTCCACAAACGGAGCCCACCGTGAGAGGCGAAGGCTGGGTCTGTGTAAACTGAACCCTGCGGCCTGGATAAGGTAAGAGGAGATTCCACAGAATTTTAATTCTAGTGGCTTTTCTCCTTTAAGGTGAATGCATGCTGTGCCTATTGTGACCACCGGGGGCTGCCAAGAGCACAAACCTTTTCATGTTTGATCTGTCTCAGCGTCCGCTGCATTAGCTCTTCCTCCAGCTCCAAAGGTAGATGGTGGGGGGTTTTCTCTGCTGGGATGGTCCCCCCAGGCTAGGGAAAGGCTCAGGTATGCTGTAAGGCGGGTGAGACCGCACTGTCACAGCCGCTGCCGCCACCGAAGCCGCATTGCGATGCAGGGCCCATCACTGCCGGCCTCCTCCTTATTCCCCCAACCCCAGCCTCCCTTCAGGCTTGTCAGAAAGGGTCGGGAAGCGCTCGTTTTTCAAAAACGAGGGGGGGAGAAGGGGGGGCGGGGCGTCAGCACAGCGTCAGCGTGCCCAGACGCCCACAGTGCCAGAAAGCATGGCCATTTAAAGCACACTGTACAGGTGCTCTGAGCTTTGGAGAGACACAGAGCTGACAGTCGCATGTAAGGTGGGACACAGGCATTCCCCTAGGCTGCATTTACTAAAGAACACCGGACTGGGCATTTGGTAGCAAGGCTTTTAGCCAGACTACATCGCTCAGCAGTCAGTGTTCGCTTTTGATACCTCACACCTTGTTGCTTTGCACTATGGGTAGAAGAGGTTCAAGCACCCCAAGAACCAGAGGCACTAGGGGGTCTCGTTCAGGTTCTGAGGACCCCCTGTCTGCTACACCATCCCCTCCTGAGGGACCAGGGGCAGCTGGACAGGGAGAGCCATTGGGGTTAGGGGCTACATCTGCTGCTGGCACTTCAGCCCCTGTGTACATTACACAAGAAGTTTTTTCCTCAACCATTTCTGGATTAGAGAAAAAGCTAATGGCCGCGATTACATCTTCACGCAGTGAAAGAAAACGCACAAGGCCTTCCTCTGCTTCCCAAGACCCTCAGTCAGAGGAGCTCTGGGATAAAGGAGATGAATCCCTTTCAGAGGATCGGGATGGGACAGATGATTCCTCTTCGGAGGATTCAGGTGGAGAGCGACCCTCTGCGACTTCCCAAGAGGAGAAAGTCTTAGTGCAGATCCTCACTGGTTTGGTCCGCTCCACATTTAAGTTGTCCCTACCTGAAACTACTACAGAAACCTCTTCTGCTTTGGGGTCACTGAAACCTTTCCAAGCAGCACATGCTTTTCCTGTTCATAATTTACTTGAAAAGCTGCTTTATTCTGAGTGGGATCACCCAGATAAGCGATTTCTTCCGCCGAAAAAGTTTTCTACACTTTATCCTATGGAAGAAAAGTTTATTAAGAGGTGGGGAATACCGGCCATTGATGCGGCCATTTCCTCTGTAAATAGTAATCTGACTTGTCCTGTAGACAACGCTCAGATGCTCAAAGATCCTGTGGATAAAAAGATGGACTTCTTATTGAAAGATGTGTTCTCTTTAGCAGGATCAGTGGCCCAACCTGCAGTAGCAGCGATTGGAGTCTGTCAATACTTAAGAGACCATGTTAAACAGGTCATCAAAGTATTACCTGAACAGCAGGCCCAGGGGTTTGCTAACCTTCCTGCGGCTTTATGTTATGCTGTTGATGCCATTAGAGATTCTATCGTGCAAACCTCTTGCTTGGGTTGGTGCATATACGTAGAATCTTATGGTTGAAAAACTGGTCAGCCGAAGCACCATGTAAGAAGCTACTGGCTGGGTTTCCCTTCCGTGGTGAAAGGTTGTTTGGAGAGGACTTGGATAATTATATCAAGATGATCTCCTGTGGGAAAAGCACTCTCTTACCTGATAAGAAGAAGAGTAAGCGTCCCTCTTTTAAACGGACTCTTTCCCCAGCGCCAGGGGCATCAGCCTCCAGGCAGTCACGAGGGTCTCCTCCGTATGGGGCAAGAAACAAGAGTCAACCCCAGGGACACAAGAAATCCTGGGGGAAAAGGTCTTCTAAGCAAGACACTAAGACCTCTTCATGAAGGGGCGCCCCGCTTGCTCGAGTGGGGGGAAAGACTGCTGCAGCTCTCAGGGCCCTGGCAGAAGGACTTCCAGGACAGATGGGTGATCTCCACGGTAACCTTAGGGTACAGACTGGAGTTCCAAGAATGTCCCTCTCCTCGTTTCCTCAGATCAGGTGTTCCCAGAAAGCCAGAAGAGAAGCAGTCGCTCCTTCTAGCGATAAAGCGACTTTTGTCGCAAGAGGTCATTGTGGGGGTTCCCACAAAGGATCAAGGATTGAGACTTTGTTCCAATCTTTCTATGGTCCGAAAACCAAATGGGGACGACAGACCCATTTTGGATTTGAGAGATCTGAAACGATTCCCAAGGATGCAGTCCTTTCGTTTGGAATCAATTCAGACAGTAATCTCCATCCTGCAGGGAGGAGAATTTCTGATATCAATAGGCATCAGAGATGCAGGCCTATATGTGCCCAGTTTTCCTGCTTAACTGAAGTGTCTGCAGGCAAAGATCACTGCTCTAAGGGAGCTGATTCTGACAGTCAGGGCCAAGAAGGGTCTTTCTGTCCGCCTTTGTATAAGGCTGCAGGGGAAGATGGTGGCTTCATTCGAAGCAGTTCCCTATGCGCAGTTCCAAGCAGAACTGTTGTAACACAGTATTCTGTTGACCTGGAACAGGAAGGTGCAGGCATTAAACTTTCCAATGCACCTATCGCATGCGATGCGTCAGAGCCTCAGTTGATGGCTCATACCCGAAAACCTACAGAAGGGGAAATCCTTCCTACCGGTTGCCTGGGATCCTCTTGCAGGCAGGACGGATGCGTTGGTGATTCCGTGGCATCGGCTCTCACCGATTTATGCATTCCCTCCCATTCTGCTACTGCCACGGCTCCTTCGCAGACTCAGGCAAGAAGGGAAGTCGGCACTTCTGGTGGCCCCCGTTTGGTCCAGAAGAACCTGATAAGCAGAAATAGCAGGGATGATGGTGGGTTCCCGGTGGACCCTACCGGTACACCCAGACCTGTTAGCTCAAGGTCCGGTGTTCCAGCCTGCCTCACAAATGCTAGATTTGACGGGTGGGCTATTGAATCCCACGTTCTGAAAAATCGTGGGCTTTCAGGTCCTGTCATATCTACCTTGATCAAGGCAAGGAAGCCAGCTTCCAGAATGATTTATCATAGTGTCTGGAAAGCTTATGTATCCTGGTGTGAATCCAGGGGTTGGCATCCCAGGAAATATGTCATAGGTAGAATTCTGGATTTTCTACAATTAGGATTAGAGATGAAGCTGGCCTTGAGTACCATCAAGGGCCAGGTGTCGGCCTTATCAGTGTTGTTTCAACGGCCGCTTGCTTCGCATTCTCTGATCCGAAACTTTATACAGGGGGTGATGCGTCTTAATCCTCCGGTTAAGGCGCCCCTAAACCCCTGGGACTTGAACTTGGTTCTATCGGTGTTACAAAAACAACCTTTTGAACCAATACGTCAGATTCCTTTGGTCTTACTGACGAGGAAACTAATTTTCCTGGTAGCTATCTCTTCTGCTAGAAGAGTATCAGAAATAGCAGCTCTTCCCTGTAAAGAGCCTTACTTGATTATACACAAGGATAGAGTGGTACTGCGCCCTCATCCTAGTTTTTTTACCGAAGGTGGTTTCAGATTTTCATCTAAACCAAGACATTGTGCTACCTTCCTTTTTTCCAGAACCTTGTTCTTCGGAAGAAAGGTCATTACATTCTTTGGATGTAGTAAGAGCAGTCAAGACCTATCTGGAGGCAACTGCTCAGATTCGCAAGACGGATGTCTTGTTCGTGCTGCCGGAGGGTCCCAATAGAGGACAGGCAGCGTCAAAAGCGACCATTTCTAAATGGATTCGACAGTTGATTATTCAAGCTTACGGTTTGAAACAGAAGGTTCCCCCGTTTCAGATCAAGGCACATTCCACAAGGGCTATTGGTGCTTCTTGGGCAGTGCATCACCGGGCCTCTATGGCTCAGATCTGCAAGGCCGCAACCTGGTCTTCAGTTCATACATTCACCAGATTCTATCAGGTGGATGTGAGAAGGCATGAGGATATCGCCTTTGGGCGTAGTGTGCTGCAGACAGCGGTACAAGGTCCTCAGGTCTGATAGCACCCTACTTATTTGTGATTCCCCCCCCTCAGTTGGCATTGCTTTGGGACATCCCATCAGTAATTACTGTGGCTCTGTGTCCCGTGATGTCCGAGAAAAGAAAATAGGATTTTTTATTACAGCTTACCTGTAAAATCCTTTTCTTTCGACGGACATCACGGGACACAGAGGTCCCGCCCCTCTTCTAATACACCTATACTGCTTTGCTACAAAACTGAGGTATCCCTGGAAGGGGAGGGGTTATATAGGGGGTTGAACTTCCTGATTAGGGTGTGACCAGTGTCCAATACCTAGTGATACCCTATAACCCATCAGTAATTACTGTGGCTCTGTGTCCCGTGATGTCCGTCGAAAGAAAAGGATTTTACAGGTAAGCTGTAATAAAAAATCCTATTTTCATATAGAAGGCTTCAGGGCACAGACTGATATTCTGCAAAAGGGATTGGACTGCTGAGGACTGGTGTAAAGTCCTTTTCTCTGATGATCCCCTTTCTGATTGTTTGGGGCAACCGGAAAAAACCTTGTCCAGAGAAGAAAAGGTGAGCGCTACCATCAGTCCTGTGTCATGCCAACTGTAAAGCATCTTGAGACCATTCATGTGTGGGGTTACTTCTCAGCCAAGGGAGTGGGCTCACTCACAATTTTACCTAAGAACACAACCATGAATAAATAATGGTACAAAAACATCCTCCGAGAGCAACTTCTCCCAACCATCCAAGAACAGTTTGGTGATGAACAATTCCTTTTCCAGCAGGATGGAGCACCTTGCCATACGGCAAAAGTCATAACGAAGTTATCACAGAAGTTGACTGACAGCATGCCAGGGTGAACTTCAGAGGTCTTGAAAAAGAAGGGTCAACACTGCAAATATTGACTCTTTGCATAAACTTAATGTCATTGTCAATAAAAGCCTTTGACACTTGTAAAATGCTTGTAATTATACTTCAGTATACCATAGTAACATCTGACAAAAAGATCTAAAAACATTGAGGCAGCAGACTTTGTAAAAATGAATATTGGTGTAATTCTCAAAACTTTTGGCCACGGCTGTATTTAAGCAACACTTACAGGTCTTTTCCCTCCCCCAGCCTGTGATTTGACAGTGAATGCAGAAACAGGAGACTGAAGAACTCCTCACTCTGCTCTCTCCTCCTGTCAGCAAGTTACTTGGTAGCACATGAGACTGATATGTGTTAGAGTATTGAAATGATGCGCTGGAAGCTTCTTGGATACAGCAAACGGCTTTACTTTTAGAATAGTAGATTAGATCTTTATCAGCATGGAGACAGGAACAGGAACTAAATACAAACAAGTGCACTGAACTTGGATAGACAGTACATCCTGTCATATCATAAAATACACATTATAACACTATAATACTACACCACCACCTGCTACATGGATGAGTATAATGCATACAGCATTTATTTCACAGTACTTTACATTACATGCTGTTGCTCTTCCAACAATATGAAGGAAAATTAAGGTTTGCAGGCATATGTGACTCCCCTGCCTTGCCACAATGCAGTAACCCGGGAACCTTAACCTCTAAAAATAAAATTACGATAATACAATCATAAACACACTAACCCTAACACAAAATTAAGAAATTATCAATAATATTTTTGTTGTTGTTTAGGTGTAAAAATAATAATTTAATATCATTTTTTAAGGTTTCATTATTTATTCATTTGTTACTACATAGTATTAATTTTGTATATTTATGATTTTTTGTTATTTGTGTATTTATTTTACATTTATTCATATATTACTATTTTTTGGTTTTTATTTTTACATTTGAGCAGAAAATAGTGCAAATTGCGCATTTACATTTTTATGGGACTAAAAATGCGCCAAGAATCTGCCCAATTTGAGCTAAAAAAAAAAAAAGCGGCATAACTTTTTTTTTTTTGAGCTTCAGGCGACTTGGAGTGGAGATGGGAACCACCTCCATAGAGAATATTTTGTTTTTTTTTCTCCTCCCGTGTTTTGGAGCTTCAAGCTACAAATTGCTGAGGTATGAATTAGGCCTTTAAAGGTTATCTTTTGTGCTTCAAGATACTGAAATATTACCACCATAGTACCCGCTACTAAATGTTGATGGTCTATTTCTTGTACATGTTGAGCCCACCGATGCCCATGCAAAAGTGAATTATCTATTTTTAGTGGAGGTGAACTTTAATTTTTGCCATAACTTTTCTTTCTTTTAGGAACAACTACAAGAATTACTCCATGGAATCCCGCACCCTCTTCAGGATACATGCAGCTTTGTCTAAGCTCAAAGCACCAGACTCCGAGGAGAACAGTGTAGATGGAGCCAGCCTCTCCTGACCAGTTGTTGGGGGACTCACTCTAAGCATTTAGAAATTATGATAAATTGTGTCCGCATAGTTTACCTGTGTAATATTTTAATGCCTACTGGCCGGTAAGGCAAACATTGCATTATTGTCACACTTCCTTCTGGCCATTCTGGGCAAAGTAAAGGGGTCACTTAAAGCTAAATTCCAGGTATGGCAATTTTTACATTGGTCCAACTTGGACCAATGAAGTATCTATGTGCCATACCTGTAGGATCCCCCATGGAAGCTGGAAATCAGTGTAGTAGGCACCTGTTCCGAGTTTTCAAAGCATTGGACGAGGTGGGGAGGGTGACGTCACAATCTCCACCTTGCCCAATCAGAGAAGAACTTGCATCCATTGAGAAAATGCAAAGTGTTCTCTAAATGCCCCCCCCCCCCCCATATTAAGTAAGAGACCTGTGTTCACAATGCAGCAGCAAGGCCGCTCGGCACAGGAGCTGGAAGGTAGCGGCAGTCATGGTAGTAGGGGTGCCTACTACAGTCAGTTCCAGCTTCTGTGGGGTATGGCACAAAAATTGCTATCATAGCCTTCAGCTATAAGATTTAATAAATGTCGTAATGTACATTGGCTTAACATGACACCTTCCTAAAAAGGAATCGAAGATGAACAGCACTGGATAACATGCCATAGGGGTCCTGACTGCACAAGAGCAGTTGTCTTACCTTAAACACCACAAATACCTGAACTTCCAGGTATGGAAAGAAACGACAACCACCACACTTTGCACAGTGCAATGTCCCGTGCCTGAGCAGCTGTCAGAGTTGTCAGGTGAGGGGTGTCTATGCTTATGCAAATACTGACTTAAAGAAAGCTGGTATGTGCATAGGACATTCTGAGGGGTGCAGTGACCAAGGCAGGGGGATTTGTCTGGTAAAAAAAAAGTTATAAATGGGCACCTTATGGTTCATGTCACTAGACATGTGCAATTCGTTTAGTCCCGAATTCGTTTTTTAACGAATTTTGACAAATTCGTTAACTCAAAAATTTCATATTTTGAAATTTCCGAATTTCCAGGAATTTGAAATTTTGAAAATTCAAAAATTCGAATTTGAAATCTCAGAATTTCGGAAATTTGAAAATTCGTAAATTTGAAAATCCGAAAATAAGAATGAAAATTCAAAAGAATGAAACTCCGAAAATTTGAAAACTTGAAAATCTGAAATAACTAACTAATAATAACTATTTAAATTATAGGTACTGGAACTTCCTTTCAAATTTGGCTGTTAGTGAACGTACGAAAGTGAAAAACGAATCTATCCAAAGTTACGAATTATCTGAAATAACGAATGCCGTATCTAAAAAAAAAAAAAAAATGAACGTAACAATCTAATAATAATAATCCTTTTTATTATTATTTATTATTAATTTGTTCCATTTGTTTTAGATGCGGCATTCGTTATTTCGGATAATTCGTAACTTCAGATAAATTTGTATTTGTTATGTTCACAAACAGCCAAATTTGAAAGGAAATTCCAATACCTATAATTTAATGGTTAGTTATTATTAGTTAGTTGTTATTTCGAATTTTACTGATTTTCTTTTTTCCGAATTTCCAAATGTTCAAATTTCGAATTTCCGAATTATGAATTTTTGGAATTCGGAAATTCAAAATTTGAACTTTTAAAAATCCGAGTTTCTGAAAAAAGCAAAAAAATCGAATGAAACTAAACGAACACATTTTTTTTGTCAGTACACATGTCTTACATGTCACCCAGCTCTTGTTTTCAGTTCTTTATTTCCAATGTGGGTTTCCTTCAGTGGCCTTCGAGGACAAAAAGTCTGTAACTAATGTAATAACCTGATAATTTAAATCCATTTGTAAAGCCAGTGCAGGCTGAAAACAGAGCAATTTCTGTGGGTTCAGTAAATGCAAAGGGGTTGATTTTCTAAAGGCAAATAGACTTTGCAAAGTGCAGTTGCTCCAGAGCTTAGTAAATGAGGTAAAGCTTCACTTTGCAAAGAGTGCCCAATCGCGTGCAAGGAAAATTTAAAAAAAAAAAAAAAAAAAATGCATTTATGCTTGCACATGATTGGATAATAAAAGTTGGCAGAGCTTCTGCTCATTTCTGGAGCAACTGCACTTGCAAATTGCACAGTCTATTTGCCTTTAGTAAATCAACCCCTTATTGTCACTAATCATTGACGTTAAAAAGGTACAGTTTTCAATATAAAAAATACACCCAAGTACAAGAACATGCTTGCATTCCGGTACAGGTTTATAAATGTTGCAATTTTTTTTTTTTTTGCCCTTTTTAATTCCGCTGTTTAAATCCAGTGTAATTTCTGTATTTATTTCAATTGTGTTTCTCAAAAAAAAAAATATATATATAATTGGTGGAAAGTATTTAAACTGAACATGGTCGGAAGTTTCCTGCCTGTCGGTACTAATCAATAGTGTGTTCGCCTGTAAATGTAATAAATTGTATAGTTTTTGATAAAGCTGTATTGTCTCTGTATTGTGACAAGAACAATGAAGTTGACTCGGCTTGTTCTGACTTTGGTGCATATTTGTCTGAACTCAGATTATAAAGGGTTTTCTAGTTTCCACCGCAGACAAGAGCCTGAGGGTCCAGCAGGTGTATAGGTGGCCCAGTTGCAACCTTCATCTTATTGCAGTAAACTAGGGGACAGAGCAGTTGCGCAATCTGTGCACATGTCTATGACCTCATTCACATGGCCACACTATAGCGCACACCCGTGCGTCTTTGCCCGCAGGGGGATGCACAGGTATTCCACGAATCCCCACGTAGGTAGTCCTATTCATGTCAATCGGACCGCTGCTCCCAATAGGACAGTCATGTGAGTGCGGACGCAGAGCCCCAAACGCAGACGGTGGGCATTCGGGGCTGCGCATCTGCACAGCTGTCCAAATTGAGATTGGCGGCTGTGTCCATGCACCCGCTGCAGCCCAATTGACATGAATGGGACTGCCCCCATAAGAATGCACGTAACACCTTTGCATCTCTGTATGGGCAAACACAGCCCTTAAAGTGTTACTAAACCCACAACAGTAAAATCAATCTGTATATGCAGTAAAGCATGCTTGGTATCGTCATTGTGGAACCTAAGGGGTTAATCCTCCACATTGTGTAAAAAGGCTGTTTGATCCTGTCTTCTCTGATCCTTCCCTTCTTCCACAGTCCCCAATCCATCAAAGGCAGAGCCTTTGGAGTCACTCTACACACGCTCAGTTTGGTGTATATTGTTAGAGAGTTTTCTTAGGAGAGTGCATGTGATCAGAACAGGGCCAATCAGCACTCTCCAGACAGAGGGTCAGGGGTCCTGCAGCCTTATAGGACAGTCAGAGCAGAATCAAAACTCCCCCCACAAGCTTAAACCAGACACTGATAGAAGTCACAAGACTGCTATATACTGCTGATGAGAAAAGGTATTTAGCCGTTTATAGTTACTGAAATAATTGCATTTCCATGTTCTGTGGGAAAACGGATCTGGTGAATGCAGGGTCCTGGGTTTATTAACACTTTAAGTATGCCAGTGTGAACAAGGCCTACGACTTTACTTGTAGTTAGTTGGGTCTGTGGGTGGGCCATGTGCAGATAGGGGCGCCTAACCTGTGCTAATTGGAGAGTAGGGGGCAAAGCTGCTTTCTTGCCTACGGCCCTTATTTTTACCTAACCTGTCTCTGTAAATATATAAAAGAAAAGGTATAGTCTACTACCCTGAAGCACACATTTTGGGTTGTTCAAGTGCTTTCTGTTTTGCTCATAGCATTGGAGGTAAACATACCTGTTGATCCTGCCAGTTTGTACACAGACCTTGCCTCCTATTAGAGTGATAACGCTGTAGGCAGCAATTTCAATTCACTCAACATTGTCACTTTTTTTTTTTCCCCTCAGTGCTGCTGCCGCTAGACTGCAGGGTTGTGCTAGCTGTGTGATGGTGCAGTCTTTTCCCCAAACCGTATATCATTTTACCCTTGAACAAAGATGTCATGCCCACACAACTATGTCACAGCGGGTCCCACCCCTCGTACTTGGTGATTGACATGATCTCCCTCAATCATGGCCAGTCCCGCCCCTCCTCTCCAGTGATTGGCATATTCTCTCTTCATCATGGCCAGTCCCATTCCTCCTCCTTGGTGGTTGCCATAACCTTCCTCCCAGTACATAGTTAGCCAGGTTGAAAAAAGACACAAGTCCATCCAGTACTTTATGGTGCTTGTAGGAGAATCCCTTCCACCAGAAAACTAATGCCGTGTACACACAAGCAGACTTTTCAACCGGACTGGTCCGACGGACAATCTGACCGTGTGTGGGCTTCATCAGACCTGCAGCGGACTTTTTCGGTCGAAAATCTGATGGACTTTAGATTTGGAACATGTTTCAAATCTTTCCGATGGACTCGAGTCCGGTCGAAAAGTCCACTCGTCTGTATGCTAGTCCGACAGATGAAAATCGATGCTAGGGCAGCTACTGGCTATCAACTTCCTTATTTTAGTCCGGTCGTACGTCATCACGTACGAATATGTCGGACTTTGGTGTGATCGTGTGTAGGCAAGTCTGTTCGTTCAGAAAGTCCGTCGGAAGTCCGCCGAAAGTCCGTCAGTCAGACCGCCGGACCAGTCCGGTCGAAAAGTCCTCTTGTGTGTACGCGGCATTACAGCTTGACAACTATACACGTAGTCTCAGCTACTGGGAGTGTGTTTAAATACCCCTGCTGCTGCCACCGATGTAAGTCTTACGTTAGTGGCAGTATAGAGGTTAAAAACCCTCTGATTTTTTTTTTTTAATATTTTTTCCTACTGGTTGTAGCTCCTTAGGGAGATTTTCTGCCACAGCAGGAAAAGACAGTGTCTTGCCGCGTACAGACGATCGGACATTCCGACAAAAAAATCCTGGATTTATTTCCAGATGTTGGCTCAAACTTGTCTTGCATACACGGTCCCACAAATGTTGTCGGAAATTCTGATCGCCAAGAACGTGGTGATGTACTATAAAGGGATAAAGTGTGCAGGGTGGGGATGGTCTCCGGGAATTGTGTCTGTAGGGCGTGGCATAACTGCAAGAATCTAAATAACATGAAAGTAGGGAGCTTAAAATCCTCTTTCAGGGATTGAAAGGGTCTCACTCCTGTGGGGGTGAGCACCTGATGGAGGTATATCACACCCTTGGAACCTCACAGGTCAATCAATACCTGAACAGAGGAGAGTTTCTGCAAGTGGGAGTTGTGCCATGGGGGAATATGTGCTTGGTAGGGTGGTGCGTTGAGTTTCTGAAGAGCTAATTCCCAAATGCGTCTGTGGTGTGCAGCAAACAAATTTAAAACATTTTTTCCTAGGGCACCCCCTGTGTTTATACGTTAACTCTTCTCTGTAAATTAATCATCACTGATTATAAGTGTATATTCTGAATGAGTTTACACAGGCTAAATATAGGGAACGTATCCACATTAAATGTATTTCAGCGGCAAGAATATTTTCAAGAATTATTCCCAAAATAGCAATTTTTGGATCTACGAGCACCTGTGTAAGACACAGGGAAATAAGGATTGAAAATCTGGACTCTCAATAACGATGGAGCTTGGGACAGGGCCACAGCGTGTGTAGGAGAGAACCCGAGGCCGTAGTACATCTGGGACATTGTGGAGATGTCGCCCCCCAAAGCATAACGCTTCAATGGGGTATAATGTACTCTATGAAGGATGAACAGCTGAGTCAGACGCTGCAAAGGGAATGAAGAGACCTTCGTTAAATTTTCCAGTGCCTGGGTCCATTCTTCATCATCCAGAGAATCAACATCCTGTTGCCATGACCAAAGGCTATTTACCTGTATGCGAGCACTGACAGCCGTTTATATAGTAAAGTATAAGTCTCCTATGAGTCCCTGCTTGGTGTAAGAGGTGGCGGTTGCCATAGTTAAAATTACAGAGGGATTATATTCAAGCTGATACGTAGATGCTTGGCTCTGTAAGGCGTGTCATATTTGAAGGTAATAGAAGAGAAATTATTAGGCAACTGATAACGTTCTGTCAGCCTGTTAAAAGTAGTATTATATGTTTGTGGTAGAGCTGATAAAGGAATCTAACACCAGCCTTTTTCCACAAGTCGAAACCCTCTGATTTATTCAGCTCCGGCAGCCCAGGATTATCCCAAATTGGCATATACTGTGTGTAACCTTTGTACATAGTAAGACTTGCACCGTTTTCCATATCTTGTGTATTAAATAAAAAGTGGGGATAGTATGTTGGCCCTACCCTATTACTGTCAGGGTAAGTGTACTCCAAGTTTTACCCAATTGTTTAAAATGTGCAAGTCCAAATTTCTCTCCACAGTCTTGGACTTGTGCTGTAACCACAACTCCCAAGTATTTAAAGATGTGACCACTGCTATTTGAGGTGTTATAGAAGGGAGTGTTGCAAGAATGGGATCTAGCGGCAATAAGACCGACGTGCACCATTCCGCCTACTGACATCATCAATGGGATACTATTATTGATATCAACTATGGGGGCATTATTCCTCCCATTAACACCAATGATGGGGCACTGATGCTGGGGCATTTTCTACTGCCACTGATCACAGTCTTGCCCCTTAAAGCCTGAAGGACAGTAAATTGGCCCTTTTAATAGAAAACTTGGAGACCCCTGATCTGCATCAAAAATCACAGGCATAAAGACAGATAAGACCTCTAATATGGAGGATTCACAAAAGCAAATATGAAACACTTGGGCAAAAGGCATTTAATTACCATGGATATTTCTCATCGACAGGGCCAACAAATGTCACTGTATAAATGGTAGGAGGAAGTTCGCAAGCACATAACACTTTAGGATGAGGTGGTTGAAGAGGAAAACAGAAGAATGAGAGAAAGGGAAAGAGGAATAGAGTGAACGATAGAGAGGAAAATCTGGGGCAGTGCAGAGGAGGAGGGAGAAAGGGGGTAGTTAAGGGAGATCCCAAGAGGCCCAACCAACCTGTCTAGCTCCATGTGGTCAATCACAGCAAAAGAAGGGAACGACCTAAAAGTAAGTGATCATTAACCATGTCCCCCAAACCTTAAAATATTTTGCATGGGTATCAGTAAGTATGGATATTAGCTTCTTGTGTATCATTGTGCCCATGAGTCTGACCTCAGCAAAATGTATTGATTGTTGTTTCCAAGCTTTAGCTAGTGTGTGCCAGGCTGCCATAAACACAGTTCCCACCAGCTTCCTCTGATGTTTATGAAGCGGTTGTACACGCTTATGTAATGGGGCTTCCCATAGGTGAGCTTAGTATGTAGAACCGACTAAAGCACATTATAGACTTGTATCCAAAAGCAGGAAGCCTTGGGGCAGGACCACCAGTTGAGCAGGGAGTACCGCAGTCATTGCAACCCCGAAAGCAGAGTGGAGAGGCTTTAGGGACAATTTTGGATATGCGGTCAGGGGTCATGTACCAATGCTAAACTAATTTATAAGGATTTTCTTGGGAGAGCATTTGAAGGCTCTACTCATGTATTTGAGGAACACAAAGTATTCTTGCTGCAATTAAAATCAAGCTCTTTTTTTTTTTTTTTATTCTTTATTTTAAAAGGTCAAGGAATTTCACAAAATTTCATTGCATAAGCACATATCAGATACAAAATGAAACCAAGATACTTCGTAGCACAGTGTACACATAACTACTAAGCGAAAAGCATATTCAACGTGGATCCCCATCGTATCATTGCGGATGGGTATTACCGGATTTTGGCAAATTCCATGAACAGTTTTTTTGTTTTTACTATAACAAAGCAAGGTAACAGTCAAAGCGACCGATCCCAAAGAGAGGAAAATGGAAAACAAAGTTCAAGAGAAATTAAGATAGAGAGAGAAGAGCGGGAAAAAAAGGGGAGCAGGGAAAAGAGGAGGGTTGAGTAGCAAGAAGGGTGAGGGTTAGCAAGCCCTTGTGACTAGATCACTCCACCAGGTGCTCCATTGGCTGGGAGGCCAACAGCGTCTGGTCTCTATAGATAAAATAAGGAGTCCAGATCTTCCAGTATCTTTCGGTTTGCTCTTTTATGGTCATGGTAAGATTCTCCATCACCTAGATGTCTGCGACTCTTGTCTTCCAATGAAAGATTGTAGGGGGGGGGGGGGGCTCGTATTTTTCCACAAGGCCAGAATGCAGGCCCTATCGGCCATCAGCAGATGTCTCAGCAGAGTTCTTAAATTTCTTGTTGGACATTGGGGTGTCATTCAATAAGTAAGCCGCTGGGTTCTTACAAAGGGAGACTCAGAGTTTTAATAGTAGATTCCATCGCAGTCCAAAAACCAATAAAGTTTGGGCATTCCCAAAAAATATGTAGAAGGGTCCCCGCAGCGCCAACACGTGTTCGGAACCTGCGGGCACATTCTATGCAATTTGGCTGCCGTTCTATACCATCTTGCGAGAAGGTTATAATCTCCCTCTTGGTATCAACTAGCCAAAGAGACCTTGTGAGCAAAGAGTATTATCCTGTCTTTCTGAGGCTTGTAGAACGTAGCTTGAAGGTCAATTTCCCATTGTTGTAAAAAGGCAAGATCAGAAATCTCTACTTGGTTCGTTAAGAGAGCATAAAAGTGTGAAAGTGAATGGGGGAGCCGCTCTCCACCCATGCACATCTGTTCAAGCGGAATGAGCTGGTTTAAGGTTTGGTGATCTGTTGGTAGTGACCGTAGGTGAGCATTCAGTTGTTTTGAAAGTAGCACGATTTCAAAGCCACAGAACTGTTCTTTATAATCATTTTTCAAAACTGTCACGACATTAAAAATGGGTATCGGTAATTGATATCAGAGGTACTTGAGAAAGTATCACTACTCATACTTCCACTTCTGAGGTGCCCTGTCTGCGCTTCTTGCTCCTTCTGTCTTCAGAGTACCCCTATAGCAAGCTGCAAAGTATAATATAAGGTTCCCTTATAGCAGTGATGGAGAAACTTGGCACCCCGGATGTTTTGGAACTACATTTCCCATTATGCTCCACTACACTGCAGAGTGCATGAGCATCATGGGAAATGTAGTTCCGAAACTGGGATGACAAGGTTCGCCATCACTGCCCTATAGCAAGACAAAAAACAAAACAAAAAACAAAACACCTTCTGCCTTTACAATCACTTCCTTTTCCTTACCAGGACTACATGTCCCATGAGGCATTCATATAAAATATGCAGCACTGTAGCACTGAGAAAGAAAAAAAGTGCAAAACCGTGCAAGAAATGTAAAAAATGAAACAATGTTAATTAAACGTCCTCTTAAGTATTTCCGATTGCAATACAAAAAATATCTCCAATAGTTCAACTTAATCAATGCCAAAAACCTTTCAGCCACTGATGTGAATGGAGGCTTACCAAAATGAATGACTACACAATTAAGTGCAGCAGACTCACATTAGGGCACTTTCTATTTTTAGCAGCGCATTACTGTTGTTTTTGCTGCGCTTTTCGGCTGTCCTGCCAGCGCACCGCTCCAGTGTGAAAGCCCTCAGGCTTTCACATGGGAGTAAAAGGAGAGGCGCTTTACAGGAGCTATTTTTAGTGCTGTAGCGCCTGTAAAGCGCCTCAGTGTGAAAGGGGTCTAAGTATCATAGGGAATTGCTGTGTCTTTCTCCTTTTATTCTTGCTGGTAACACTCCAGATAATGATGTTGTGAGGTTCTTTAACCTGTTCCCATCCGCGCTATAGCCGAATGACGGCTACAGCGTGGACCTACAATGGCGCACGCTGTGATCACCGAGTCAATGAGACTCGGGTGATCGGAGTAAGGGGCCGATCCTGGCCCCTTACCACGTGATCAGCTGTCAGCCAATGACAGCTGATCACGTGATGTAAACAGAAGATCGGTAATCTTTTTTTTTTTTCCTCCTCACGCTGTCAAAAGCCGGCTTCTGTGTAAGGGACATCGGTCCCGAAGAGGAAGAGGCACAGCCGCCTCATCAGTACCAACTGCCAGTGCCCACACACTGCATATCAGTGCCAACTATCAATGCCCAGGAGTGTCACCTATCAATCCCCACCAGTGGTGCCAATCAATGCCTCATCAGTACCACCTAGCAGTGCTGCCCATCACTGTCCCTCACTGCCACCCAATAGTGCCAGCTATCAGTGGCACCTATTAGTGCCACCCCTCAGTGCCGCCTCATCAGTGCAGCCTATTGGTGCCCATCAGTGCAGTCTCATCAGCGTACATTAATGAAGGAGAAAAAAATACCTTTTTGCTAAATTTTATAACAAAATATAATATATAAAATATATAATATAAACGGTTTTGTATTTTTTTTTTAATTTCTGTCTTTTTTCATTTTGTTTAACAAAAAAGAAAAAAACCCAGAGGTGATCAAATACCACCAAAAAAAGCTCTATTCGTGGGAAAAAAAAAATGATAAAAATTTCATTTGGGTACAGTGTAGCATGACCGCGCAATTGTAATTCAAAGTGTAACAGAGCTGAAAGCTGAAAATTGGTCTGGGCGGGGGGGGGGGGGGGTTAAGTGCCCTGTAAACAAGTGGTTAAAACAGCTTGGGTGAGATGGGGGATGTCCACCAGCTTCAATGTCAGGGAACCTTCTCACTCACGCAGGGTAGAACTCCAACCATATGTCCCCAAAATATTAAAGGCAATCAGACAAAAAATGTCCCATGAGGCATTGCTCCTCATACATTCAGAAATACTCGGGCACTTACTGAAACGTATGGACGGTGTACTGAGCTGTATGTGTGCTGCACTGTATTTTCTGACATGTAAATCAAATAGTGCATTCTGTATGCAGTTCACCTAATCGGCTGCCCAACTAATCGATTATGAAAACAGTTGTTTCAGCCCTACAAATCAATGTTTCATTGCAACATTTAAGAAGTGCTTAGAGAAATGTGAATCTACAAAACAGGCATATCACCATGAATAAGGCAACAAAGGAAAAAGCCAGCTGAAAACCATTTTATTAGAAACTCTCTGTATAGGAATTATTGCATCCATACACTTTAAAAATGCACAAAAATGTCAACCTATACACATTCAGCTCTTGTGTTCCATTAAGTTATAATAGATCCAGTCTATAAGTACTAGAAGAGCCTGCATGAAGCAGCTGACGTGCTTCCAGAGCAGTATAGAAGATGGAAGGTAATGGGACAGCTATGAGCACATCCATCTTTTCCTTTGTACCAGTCTATCAGTGCATGCGGATAGCATCGCATTCATTATACAGGACTGCCAGTGTCTGAGTCTGCAGCTGGTTTTACAGCGAAGGCTGCCGCAATGGCCGCTCTCTCTTCCTCACGCTGCATTCTCTTCACAGCCTTTAGCTTCCTCTTCTCGTCCTTCTCTAGATCTTTCATCATCTCCAGAAACTTAGGGCTGCGGGGATCCACGGTGACACCAAACTTCTCACGGGCGATCAATAACAGACGCTGCTTTTTGGCTTTTTCCTCCTTCTCCTTCTGCCGCGCCTCACGCTTTCCTCTGCGCCAATCTTCCACCATCTTGGGCATCTTTGCCATGTTGGCAGCAATCAGATGTTCCCTGTTAGAAATAAAAAGTTGCTGGAAATTAGTTCAGTCTTTAGGCCTCTTCCAAAGTCACATGCACAGTGCAAATAAAAAAAGAAATAAAAATTTTAGCTGCTGACTTTTATTTTATTATTATTATTTTTTTTTTAAGATGACTAAAGAACCACTTTAAAATGTCAAAAGATTTTGAGAAACTACAGTACTACAGTTTTTTTATTCACTATAGCATGTAATACACTAATATTCATCACACCGAGTAAAATAAATCCGTATTTTAGTACCTTAAAGTGAAACGTTGCCCATAACAACTTGATAAAAAAACCAGCAAGGAACATACATTCCACATTAATAATGATGCTACCAAAATTAGTGTGCTGTAAATTGCCTCCAGCACTGCTCCCATTTCTACCTGCTGGAGGCTGCTATTATAGTGAAGCCCAGAGCCCCTGAGCAGCAGAAAATCATAAAACAGAACTAAACCCATCGATTTAACAGTTTCAAAAAAATAAGATACATTCCTGGAATGCATGCCGGGATTGCCAACTGTCACATTTGTTTGTGTCCTCAACCAAACTGTCAAACCATCAAATAACTGATCATATGTGCAGCCCCCATGGCAGTTGAAGATCAAACAGAAGCAGCTTCCTTCGCTGTAGGATAAAGGAGGGTTTCATTCTGCTTTAAGCCTGTCAGCAGATCGGCCTCTACAAATTCAGCAGTGCCTAAAATTGGGAGCAACTGAGCATGTGCAGAGCAGGGTGAGAATGTATTACTGGATTTTAAACAGTATAGACACTTATTTTTAATGTTTTCAATAGCTATACCTGCAAAAGGGGCCAGCCTGAACTCATCTATCGGGCCAATTCTGACACTTTTCTCCTACATGAAAAAATCAGTAGTTTTCTTGCTAAGTTCCACCCAAAAATGGAACTTCCGCTTTAAGGGAAGGTGACCTCCTGACATGCCACATTTGGAGGAGGGGAGCGGATACCCTCTTTTTAGAGGGATCCAGCTCCCACTTCCTCGCGGCGCACCGCGGCACCGGAAGGGAGATCACCTCTCCCCCCTCCCTCTCGGCAATCATCTGGGTCACAGGTCTCAGATGATTGCCCGGCCAGTCACGGTGTGCGGCGCGGCTCGCGCATGTGCAGAGGGTGCCCGGCTGTGAAGCCACAGCCAGGCGCCCACAGTAACAATGCCGGCGCTGCAGAGAGGAGGGGGAGACGAGCAGGGCTTCGTTCCCCGGCATCGCTGGACCCTGAGATAGATAAGTGTCCAATTATTAAAAGTATTTGTAGCTGCTGACTTTTACATTTTTTTTTTTTCTTTAAGCAGAACTCCGCTTTAAATTGAATGGGGTGCCCTACCTGCGATGTGTGCGTGTGTCAGATCACAATCTCACTCTTACATCAACATCCTCGGTCCCTGCCCCCCCCCCCCCCCCCCTTATATTACAGTTCCCTCTCCATGTTACTGTTCTCAGCCCATCCCCATTACTGTCCTCAGCCCCCCCATTACTAAGCTCAAGGTCTATCCCTCAGTTCCCCCTAATACTATTCTCAGATCCACCCCCCATTATTGTCCTCCTCCCCTCCATTACTGTCCTCAGCTCCCCCTTTTACTATTCCCCCCCGCTGTCCTCCGCTCCTCTACCCAATACTGTTCTTAGCACACCACCCCACCCCCCCAACTGTCCTTAGCGCTCCAGCCCCCATATTACAATTCTCGGCTCCAACCCTCCATTATTGCCCCCCCCATTACGGTCCTCAAAACCCCCCTCCCCCAGCTCTCTCTTCCCCCCCATATTACTGTCCTTGACTGACATCTCCCCTCCCCTTTCCTGTCCTACCTTACACAGACAGGGCGGAGGACGAGAGGCACAGCAGGTCCAGACAGAGGGCGGGACCCCCATTATTGCCCCCCGCCCTCTCTTCCCGCCATTACAGTCCTCAATGCCCCCCCCCGCCCTCAGCTCTCCCCCCCCCCCATATTACTGTCCTTGACTGACACCCCCCCCTTCCTTACACAGACAGGGTGGAGGACGGGAGGCACAGCAGGTCTGGACGGAGGGCGGGAGCTGCGAGCTAGCGATTGGTTGATAGGACCGCCCTGCATTCTAGCAACCAATCACCTGCTTGTTAACAGCCCCCACCCTCCCGCCGTTGGCTCTGTGAGAATGACAGCAGCGGCAGCGATGGCAGAGGGGCTCCTAAGCGGCTGGACTGTGACGGTCCGACTGGGACAATGGCTCTCTCCAGATCTGGACCACGATCCGCCAATTATCGATGCCCGCTATATACCATTTATACAGAGCCCCCCCGCAATACTACACATCGGTCTGACAAAGTTATCTGCTCATCCAGCTGCAAGTCCTGGGAGCCAACGCCGGTCTGCTGAACAAGAGAGACAAGGGGAAGTGATCCGGCAGCATTGCTCCCATTGGCTACAATACACCTCCCTGCGTTACAGCAAGGTGGAGGGGTCTTATAGCCCCAACCTACGCCTATCATTGGGTGACAACGCTACACACACAGTACAGTGGTCACTCTGGGTTGTCACTTCCTATTTTGGCTACGGGACAGGAAGTGAGAGAAAATCCCCTCTAAGGGGGACACAGGTGGCAGAAATAAACCCCGGCAGGGGGTATAACCCTCCATCCCTCTATAGAAAGGCCCGCATGTCTCACTCACCTCTCCTGCTTCTTCTTCAGCTCTTCCTTCTCCTTGGCCTCCAGTCTGCTCAGCATCTCCCCCAGACTCGGGTACCATTCCTTCTCCTCCTCCTCTATCCTCTGCAGCTCCTCGGGGCTCGGCCACAGCCGCTCGGGGCTCACCCCGGAGGCGCTGCCATACCGGCCGTACAGCTTGGCTTCATAGGCCGGGCCCTTCTGCCACGCCTTCGTCTTGGGGTCGGCGGGATCCGGGATGTAGACGCCGCTCAGGTTCAGAGGCAACGGCTTGGCGTGATAACCCGCCGCCGGCCACTGTAAGGTCACAGCCCGCAGCCTGCCCCAGCACCGCTGTATGGGCAGCGCCATGTTGGAAACCCTCCTCTGACAGGACAGAGGGCCCTCAGAGTGTGGCGGAAGTGTAGAGACAGCGCTAAACTCTATGTGGGACTTAATTGAGGCGTCCTGTGCGGTGCCTGCTTTGGCCAGGGAGAAGGGTGTCCTCAGCTTTGCCTGTTGTGCACACCTGTGATTGGTGCTGATGACACTGATTGGCTATATAAGGGGAGACAGGTGTGAGCAGGTAGAGTGTGTGCTGAACAGCCTGGGATCACATTGTGTGAGTACTATGGGGAGGAGGACACATGTCTCTATGCACCAGCAGGAATTCTGAAGTTGATCAGAAAACTAAAACTTTCTTTTTTTTTTTTGTTTTTATTAGCTCATTTTATGTATGTGCTATGGATGGTGAGGTTTAAAAAAAAAATAGCATCCTCTAAATCCAGAGTCTGAAAACTATGGCCTGTGGGATTTTAAGTGTTTAGCTGGTACTATTGGGGCCCTGATGTGGTGGAGAGCCTATTGTAAGGAGAGTCTCTAATGGGGCCACTGATAGAGAGGGGTGGGGGGTATTGTAATGGAGGGGGAGGGAGACGCTGCACCCCGCTAGTGGCCAACCCCCCCCCCCGCAAAAATGATGGTAAAGTGCCGCTAAAAATGGCAGCACTTTACCGGCGACGCCCCAGTGTGAAAGGGACCAAACTAAAATCTAGTGGAACCAATTGCCTTCAGAAGTCACCTGATTAGTAAAGAGTCCACCTGTGTAATTTAATCTCCATATAAATACAGCTGTTTTGCGAAGCCCTCAGAGCCCTTTCACACTGGGGTGGGGGTCGGCGGTAAAACGCTGCTATTAGCGGCATTTTACTGTCATTCGGCCGCTAGCGGGACGGTTTTACCCCCCTGCTAGCGGCCGAGAAAGGGTTAATACCACCGCAAAGCGCCTCTGCAGAGGCGCTTTGCCGGCGGTCTAGCCGCGCCGTCCCATTGATTTCAATGGGCAGGAGCAGTAAAGGAGCGGTATACACGCCGCTTCACCGATCCGAAGATGCTGCTGGCAGGACTTTTTTTTTTTTACCGTCCTGCCAGCGCATCGCTCCAGTGTGAAAGCCCTCGGGGCTTTCACACTGGATACACAGCAGCGGCTCTTTCAGGTCGGTTTACAGGCGCTATTAGTGCAATAGCGCCTGCAAACCGCCCCAATGTGAAAGGGCTCTCAGAGGTTTGTTAGAGCGCTTTAGTGACCAAACAGCATGAAGGCCAAGGAACACACCAGACAGGTCAGGGATAAAGTTGTGAAGTTCAAAGCGGGGATAGTGTGTGTGTGTGTGTGTGTGTGTGTGTGTGTTCCACCTAAACTGACAGGCCTGGTAAGGAAAGCATTCAGAGAAGCAGCCAATGGTAACTGGAGGAGCTGCATAGATCAGGTGGGAGAATCTGTCCACAGGACAACTATTAGTCGTGCAAATCTGGCCTTTACGAAAGAGTAAACAGAAAAGGAGGGCGCACCAACCTAGTGCATTACCACAAATCAACTTTAATGCAGCATAAAAACAGCAGAAATAATACTCACAAACGAGCTTGTAAAACCAGCTTTAAAAAAAGGCGCAACAGCGCTGATTCTGTAAATCGACACACCAGGACCTATTGCCAAGAGGGTCAAACCGGTGCAAACGGCTAACGCGTTTGAAGAAAGGGGTGCTCCCCCGAAACGCGTTAGCCGTTTGCACCGGTTTGACCCTCTTGGCAATAGGTCCTGGTGTGTCGATTTACAGAATCAGCGCTGTTGCGCTTTTTTTTTTTTTTTTTTTTTAGCTTGAATACCCATTGTTCAAAGGAGGGCTGCAAGACAGTAGGCATTACCTTCTTAGGCAGTCACACCACATGTTTGGTTCATGGATACCTGAGCGCAGGAGAGATTTTTACTGTGTTTGCTTTATGGAAGAGTGGCAAGAAGAAAGCCATTGTTGACAGTCTTAAGAAGTCCCGTTTGCAAGAAGACATGTGGGGATATGTGGAAGAAGGTAATCTGGTCAGATGAGACAAACTTTTGCTTTTTGGCCTAAAAGCAAAACGCTGTGGTGGAAAACGAACACACCATCCCCACTGTGAAACATGGTGGTGGCAGCATCATGTTGTGGGGTTGCTTTTCTTCAGCAGGGTCAAGGAAGCTGGTCAGTTGATGGAGCCAAATACAGGGCAATCTTAGAAAACCAGTTAGTCTGCAAAAGACTTTAAGGGGTTGTAAAGGTTTGCGTTTTTTCACCTTAATGCATCCTATGCATTAAGGTGAAAAACATCCAACAATACCGCCCCCCCCCACCCCGGCCACCCTGTTCTACTTACCTGAGCCCGTTCACCTACTGCACTTGCCCCCGATGTCCTCTTCGCCACTCAGTCTGGCCATTGATTGGCTAGAGTGGATGGATTGAAAGCAGCGCAGCCATTGGCTCGCGCTGCTGTCAATCACCTCCAATGATGCGGTGAGCCGGAGGGCGGGGCCGAGTGATAGTGAGCGGCTATAGCCGCCAGCTGTATCATGGGAGCGCGCCTGCAAGAACTAACCACCATGCGAGAGCTCGCATGAAGGTGGTTAGTTCTTGCGGGGAGGAGCTGAGACAGCCGCCAAGGGATCCCAGAAGATCAGGTTCAGGGCCACTCTGTGCAAAACGGGCTGCACAGTAGAGGTAAGTATAACGTGTGTTTTCTTTCTTACCCCTTTAAGACGGGGCGGAGGTTCACCTTCCAGCAGGACAACTACCCTAAACATACAGCCAGAGCTACAATGGAATGGTTTAGATCAAAGCATATTCATCTGTTAGAGTGGCCCAGTCGAAGTCTAGACCTAAATCCAATTGAAAATCTGTGACAAGACTTGAAAATTGCTGTTCAGACGCTCTCCATCCAATCTGACAGAGCATGACCTATTTTGCAAAGAATAATGGACAAAAATGTCACTCTAGATGTGCAAAGCTGGTAGAGACATCCCCAAAAAGACTTGCAGCTGTAATTGCAGTGAAAGGTGGTTCTACAAAGTATTGACTCAGGGGGGCTGAATACAAATGTACACCACACTTTTCACATATTTTAGAAAATTTAGAAAACCATTTATCATTTTCCTTCCACTTCACAATTATGTGCCACTTTGTGTTGGTCTATCACATAAAATACATTTATATTTTTGGTTGTAACATGACAAAATGTGGAAAATTTCAAGGGGTATGAATACTTTTTCAAGGCACTGTACCGTAATGCTTTAAAGAGTATAATTTAATATGGTATAATAACTTTTTATGGGGAGAGTGAAGATATCACTCCTGTAAAATAGGGGTGGAAAGCAGTGTTGTAATTTGCTATAAAAATATATTTTCTCTATCAACATACCTTTTGCCATGCATACATGTCCCCTATTGGGTAATAAAAAATATACTCATTGGAACACGTTGCACATTTCTATGTTCTGTATAGTAATCAGTCATGTCATTATCTATCCTGCCCTGGATAATGGGGAGCTGAGTTGTTGCAGTAATCTCCATGGACAGACAGTTGTTCCCTCCACCCACTGCAGATGAAACTGTCACCTACTTGTCTATGGGCTGTGTATACATTACCACAGGCCGGAGTGTCACTTCTCTGCACACTTGTGTTTATTGTCCTCTGATCTTCTCTATACAGATCACCTCACAGGCATCAGAATTAGATTGTCAGTTTTTTTTCTGAGTATCTACCAGCTGACATGCTTATGGGGGAATGGAACAATAAAGGATCTTCATCACTATGAAATAAAACCTACAGGGTAATCCTATCAAAGTAATTTAAACAGGCCATACATGGATCGCGATTCAGCAGGGACCAGCCAAATTTTAGATCCATGTATGGACTAGTTGGTCAAGCGATTGACCTGTGTATGTGTGAATTTTTTTTCTTCTGCATGATGGAATGATCAGTGCTAGCAGCATTGATCATTGTATTCTGAAAGGTTCCCTGCTGCTGGAATACAATGGCACAGCAGGGAATCTGTTTTTGTGTGGGGTGTTTTGATTTAAAAAAAAAAAAAAAATGGTTTAAAAAAATGAATAATGTACGGCCACCCTTAGGGCTCATTCACAGTATCGGTGGTGACCTGCGTTTTTCTGCACTTGATAAACACAGGGCACCACTAGCTAAGGTTGCCACCGGTCTGGGATTCACTCCGACAGTCCGGGTTTTAAATCATGTGTTAGTTTCAGACCACCTGAAACCCGGACACAATATTCAGAATGGACTGTGGCTCCCCAAGTACCACAACCACCCAGTGCATAGCTGTGTACATGGGCCCCATACACTGAGGACTTCTCCTCTTGCCCCTACCCTTCTGTCTGTCCACCCACACTCCCCAATGCCTGGCATTCTGGGCCTCGAAAGGGATGTGTGGGCTGGAAGGTTGAAGCTCGGCAACCGGCAAATAAATCATGGAAGAACGGTGTCGATGCCTGAGCCTCCATCCTCGGGTGAGGGAGCTCACCATCCAATATCTAAAGTCTCCCCCCCCCCCCTCGCTTCTGTCTCCAAGAGTACACTAAGGTATGGGGTACTCTGATGGAAGGGGGGCTTTGGGAACATCAGAGTTCCCCTTTTACACCAGAGTCCACAGCGTCCTCTCTTTCAAAATTAAAATTTTGCAGTGCGCTGCTAAAGGGTTTTGCTTTAAGTATAGTTGGCAACCCTAACACTAGCGCACGTATGTGTGCACCTTTTACACCGCAAAGCTGGTATGAGCTGCAGCATGGGGCTACATTCAGTGGCCTGCACAGTAAACGGCATTTTACCAAACTGGGTTTTGCATGCACTTCGCTGCACACCACTGCTGCTATCAATCTATCCAATAAGGACCCAAGACAACGGCTGGAGCTGCAGGGGTCTTCCCTGTCGCTGGAACGATCGGGTTCAGGTAAGTAAAAATTTGGGGGGTCCTCTGGGAAGGCTGCACTACAGAAGGTTTTTTTATTGGCTCTGTCCCAATAGGGACGCCTGGCGCTTTGGCCAATCAGGAAACGGGTCTCACTGACCTGCCTCCAGATTGGCGGGGAGGCAATGCGGTGTGAAAATAGCAAATATTCGCTATGGTCACACAATTGGGTGGGATCAATGTGCACTCTGCTCCCCAAGTCCACCCTTTTTTGAAGCCTATTGGAGCCTCTGGCTCTAATCGGGTGCTTAAAAAAAAAAAAAAAAAACCACCTCCTCCATAGGAGTCCATGCGTCTGGCATCCTGAAAGGGGCTGGGTGCATGGATAGGGGGGGCGACGCCCACAATGCATGGGCCACCACCGCTGTACACCCGTGGAGGGCCATGTTTACCCACATAGGGATGCACAGGTGTTCCATGTATCTGTGTAGGCAGTCCCACCAATGTCTATTGAGATGCAACAGTTGCATGGACAGACTCTGCTCCCCATATGACATCCATGGGAGTGCAGGTGTCCATGAATTCTCACTGTGTGCATTCAGGGGACGCACACCCTCACAGATTTCATATTGAGACCTAAGGGACTGTCCCTGCAGCTGCTGCATATTATTGATTTCAATGGGACTGCCTGCATGGAGATGCACAGGACACGATGGTACACCCTGTATGAATCGGGCCTTATGCTTTCCAGATCACTTATCTGCAGTTTGGATGGCCCTGCTTTAGGCTGGGTTCACAGTGGTGCGATGCCAGACATTGCATGTGATTCGCACCGCATTGCTGTGCAAGTCGCATGCAATATGTGCAATGCAAACTATAGCTGAAATCTCATCATTTTGCACCAAAATGGTGCAGGACTTTTTATTTCGGTCCTCACTGGAATCGGATTGCTTGGGTGCGCACACCCATGCGATCCGATTCCTGTACCATTTCAGTTTGCTCTGTGAACCGATTTGGGGGGTGTCATTGACTCCTGCAGCGGTTCGCAGATGTCAGTGTGAACCGCCAGCGATTCGAGTGGGATGGGGAACCCACACAAATCGCAAGGTTTCTCGCATTGCACCAGTGTGAACTGAGCCTTAAAGCTGGTTTAGCTGTGTTTACAGCGTCTATACAGCCTGGATGTACAGAATTCTTTTTGGACTAAACGGACTACACCTCCTAAACAGTGAGAATGGCAGTTGAAGAATGTTCTCCACGCATAGAAGTCACATTGAGCTAATGAGGCGTCCCTTATGTGTTATCCAACAAACTAGAGCGGGGGTCTCCAAACTTTCTAATCTGAGGGCAAGTGTTCAGTCCTTCTGTAAAAACAGGCAGTTGAGCTGCAGTTTTTTTTACCATCCACCAAAAGTCTAAGGGCACCACCTGAGCAGGAGGTCCGGCTGTACTGTCTTATTGCAGACACCAATCCTCTCCTGCCTCCCCCTTGCAGCGCTGCCAGCTTCGCCTTTCTTCCTCCGGCTGCACTGCAGGGTGATTGGTTCTAGCACATGTGCCCCTTCCTTCTGCTGTCTGGACTTTCCCCCGCAGCGCTGCCAACTTCCCTCTCCTGCCGTCAGCTTCTGCTGGCAAGCAGGGGGATGTTTCAGGATGGGGCCAGTAAATGTCATTTACTGGCCCCTTCCATTCCTAAATGAACAGTGAGTAATCTGTACCATTCGCTCCTGTGTCCATTCATCACTGAAGCATAGCAAACAGTTTACTATGCTTCAGTTTGGGAATGAGCAGGAAGCTTCGGAGTGTTTTGTAGTCCTTCATCTGCAGCTACAGAGAAAAGGACTGATTAAAGCCATGTCCTCAGTCACTTTTGGCCGGGGGAAGGGGGCCCTGTCAGGTAGGCTGTATGGGGCCCAGTGATTTCTAACGGCAGCCCTGCCCATGACCAGTTTGATTGGCGAGGGGCTGGGAAGCACTGCTCAGTCTCAGTAATGAAGAGTCTGTATGTACCATGCCTGATTCCCCATCTGCTGCACCACATAATTTGTTTCCATGTGAAGGGGGATCCCTGGTGTGATGGAGGGGTCTGATATAATGGGGGAACTGTGTAGGGAGATCGAAGCGCATCACTTTGATCTGCAGATGAATGGAACAGAGTACATAACAAAAGCAACATGTTTCTTTTGGTATCTCTCACCTTTGAACAATGTTTATAAATCATGTTGCTTTGTTCAGATGGAGAGATAAATATAGCACTGTTTATAAACATTGTTCATAGAGCTACAAATTAACATTGTCTCCAACTCTCTCTAGCTCTCCTATGAGCAACGTTTACAAACGGTGCTATTTTGTATCTCTCACCTATGATAAATGTTTATAGAAGCATCCATGGTGAAGATTTGAAGGTAGGACTATTTGTGAGCTTCAGATTTGGGAGGGGGGTGTACTGTGACAGTGTTTTTTGGTCATTAATCTATGCCTTATGCACATGTTTCCATGCAAATTCGCACAGGTTTGTCCATTGATGTGGTCAATGTGAGAACAAGCTACCACGTGTGCGCGGAAATGTGCATGAAAATGCCTAAAAAAAAAAAAAAATAGTCTGGAAAAAGTAGATGCTCAAACAGATGTGTGCAAGAGGCCTTATTTGATCAGTTCTAGACTGGTCCATGCATGGCCATCCCACCTGAGCATCGGTGCAGATCTAGGCCTGCCTACAGCCAAATGATGAGAATGGTTAGGCTGGCCATATACCAGTATTTTTGTTAGAAAAGTTTAAATTTTTTTTTTTTTTTTCTGAATTTGTTTAATTTTCTTGGTCAAGGAGGTCACATTTTTGACTATAAGAATTCAAAGGAGGGTTTTTTTTAAGAATTTCCATATGAACATTCAAATGATACTTCTAACAGTGTATGGCCCACATATATGATCACACATGGGGGTTGTGTCTCTAAAACTGGAGAGAGCAAAATTTGGTGCAGATCTTCATAAAAACCAATCGGGTTCCAGGTTTTATTGTTTGAGCATCTGTTACCCCAACACTTCATATTCCTGATCTGTGCCTGCTGTACCATGTACTTTATTATAAAAGTATCCTGTCAGTCCCTCTGCTTTCCTATTAAAAAAAACTGACCGCCAAGCAGAGCACACTGTGGTCAGTTCTCTAGCTATGCTGGGAACGCTGCCTATTCTCCTCCAATGATCAGACTTGTCCTCACCCCCCCCTCCCCCCTCCCCACAGCCATTCACTGGGAAGATCAGCGTTCTGTTTCTCCTTCTCCAGCTCTTGTGCAGCAGAGGGAATGATCACTTATAACAAAAAGGTGTGGGGGGGGGGGGGGCAAAAAAAAACCCACAATCACTTTGACTGAACAAGCTAAAGTTAGAAGCTGATTGGCCACCATGCACAGCTGCACCAGATTTTCCACTCTCCAGTTTTAGTAAATCAACCCCACGGCATCTTGAGTATGGCCCCTTTCACACGATCGGACTGTTCAGGTCCGCCTGTCAGTTTTGACGGCGGACCTGAACGGGCGCTCCATGTTAGTCTATGGAGCGTCGGATGTCAGCGGAGACATGTCCGCTGACATCTGACCCGGTCCGATTTGCTAAAAGCAGATGGATGGCCCTAAGTCCAGGTCCGTCGCTATCAGATCGGGTGAGATCTGATGAAAACGGGCATGCTGTCCGTTTTCATCCGATCCCTCCTTAGGCGGCAGCGGCGCCTGACAAGCCCCTCCCCATTCAGTAAGCAGAGAGGGACCTGTCATCCGCTGGCTCAGCGGAGATCAACGGACTGATCTGCTGAGCCGGTGGACCGAGATGGGCTCTGTAGAAATGGAGTCCGCCTCGTGTGAAAGGGGCCTACAACTTGAAAATTGCCAGACTTCTCTTGAATCCTAGTCTGTTGTGGAATAAAGGAAGGATGTTTAGTGGTCACCAGTGTGCAGTTCAATTTGGGTGTTTTGTGCTTGCGAAGGATGGAAAGGATAATTTTACTTAACTGGTTGTCTTGAGGTAGATATAGATATCTTATATTTTTGGTAATCCACTTCCCCTAGCAAGCTTGTCTAGGGCACACTGATGACAGACCTACAAATGCACCTTGATCTGACAATAACATTCTCTGTAGACTTAGTAGGACCTCATGCACACTGTGTGCTTGGCCCATGTGCATCCTAACCTGGAATTTGCGTGAGCCTGGGGGGGGTGCAGAATCAGAGTCCAGCCTGACTTCCAGCAGCCTGCACACTTTACCAAGCCCTACTTGTGTTTAAGAGCTGTATGTGTTCAGGGACATATGCCTATAATGCAGGGATTCTGCCTCACTGAACATATGCAGCTCTATACAGGGTTTGCTTATTTCAGATGGTCGTAGATTTTGACAGACTGCTGGCAGCAGGCCTGGACACTGCACTTGTGCCTCCTGGGTAACCCAAAAACACCAGGAATGGACATTGACTATATGCACCCTGTGCATTTATTTAATCAGACTGCTTGGCTGTACAAAGCATCAGAACACTCTGCAGTTGGCACAAGCATCTGGTAGAAACCTGTATCTACTTATGCTTCTGTAGGCCATTCTGGGTTCACATCTTAGACATGTGTTTGTGTGCAGACACTGGTGTTGACTTACTAAAACTGGAGAGTGCAAAATCTGGTGCAGCTCTGCATAGAAACCCATTTAACTTTTTTTTTTTTTTTTTTTTTTTTTTTTTTGTCAAAGCCTAATTGCAGCTGAAGTTAGAACCTGATTGGCTACCATACACAGCTGCTTCCAGATTTTTGCACACATTTTAAAAAATCAACCCCGCTGTGTCACCTGTCATTCATGAAACTCAAACAGGGACTTGTTGTCTGAAACCATCCAGCAGACCTCAGTAAAAACCTTTTTCTCTTGCTCCTTTTTGTAACAGGTGTGACAAAGGTGGCAATTTTCTCTCTACGTCAAGTCTTGTTTCTCTTCAGATTCTTGGTTCATCTGGGTATATAAAGCAGAGCCTCCATAGTATCTGAGGAAAGAACTTGAACCTACGACCGTGGGGCTCTTCAGGCCCTTGATCCAGCTAGACGAAAGGGGCTTGATCCCCAGATTGAACAATCTTAAACCTTCCATACCCCAAGAAAGATGTCTTTGCTACAGTTTGTAATACTCCTGCTTCCTGCCATAGTTACTTCCACTCCATTCAACAAAGGCGTGCCAACTTTGATCCAATTGGATGCCTACCATGGTAGATCTCGCTTTAATTCCGTGGCTGAGCCACATGGTGTCTCCCCTTTTGTCAGGAAAGGTAAGACAGATTCCGAGAAGCCCTTGTTCCAAGGAATGCCAGGTATGGGGTCCAAGGACAACATGGACGAAGCAGCCTTACGGAGAAAAATGGTGTGGGAGAACCATATCAAGAAAGAGAGGCCCAGAAAGTATCCAGACCAGGTGCTGCCACTGGCACAGGAAGTACTGAAGAGAGCAAGGTGTAATGCTATGCCTTTTGTCCAGGTAAAAATTGTCTGTGTGGGTTACATTGTGGTCTCTGATATGTAGAATTAGTTCATCATTACAATATATGATTAGTCTGTAATGTGATTTGGTCACAAACCTTTTCTGAAGATTGCAGAGCTGGGATATCTTCTCTGCTTGGGACAGCGGTCTCTGTAAAATGTCCATCTCCATGCTGGTTCTGAAGCAGTGGTGTTTTGTCTATGCTGTATTCAGTGCTCCAGAACTGTGCAGTCCAGGTGGTTGGTTTAGTTGACCATTTTTAAATTGTGATAAGAGCTGTTCTTTTAATCTGACAGGTCTCTGGTTTATGAGACATGGGGGCTGCCATTGTTCCTTATTCTGCAAGTGCAGATTAGCCTCTTAACTAAATTTACTGATACTTGTTCCAGGTCACTGATGCAAACCTAAAAGCGTATCTAAACCCAAAAACAAAAAAAGGCATATATTGCAGTTTACCAGTTCCTGAATGTGGTGGCTGCATTCGTAGTTGTGGGGTGTGTGTGTGTGTGTGTGTATATATATATTTTACACTGGGTATACTATATACCAATGCAGGGCTGTGTTTACATGGGCATGCAGAGGTATTCTATCCATCCTCATGCAGGCAGTCCCATTTGAAGTCTAATGGGACTGCTGTGTTCCAATAGAACACTGGGGACCCAGACTCTCCCCCCACACATGTTGTCATTGGTACCATAGGCATGTGCACAGTGGGGGGTGGGTTCACCAGGTGTACCTAATAATAATCCCCCCTGCCTGGCTTCAGAGGAAGGGACTGGGAATCTGTCTATATTTATTTATTTCCCCCCCCCCCCCTCAGCCTCAAAGTTCTGTCAGGGGTCTGTTTAGACCCCTGCTGTTTCACTTAAGCCCCCAACACCCCCCGCCCCCCCAAAAAAAGGCCCTACAATATAGTGCATGCTTTGTGAATGAAGCCTTAAAGACCAAGCTGTCCAGAAAAAGTATCTGTTATAGGGTTGAAAGAAACCATTTAAAGAAGAACCAAAGTCAGGTATGCTTGCCTCTGGTCCAATGCTTGAAAGGTGCTGTGCTGGCAATACCCCCCTTTTTTATTTATTTTTTGTGATATCAAGAATTTGTTTTTTTATTTGTGCAAGTTACCACAACACCATTATCCCCTAATTTTTAAGATCAAAGATACAACTATGTTGGTGTCCCTTGTCAAATTTACATTTTTATTTTTTTTTAAATATAACTGCCTACTCCCAAACTGTCATTTGAAGTAAAACACAGCCAAGTATTCTCCACAATTTTTTTTTTTTTTTTTTTTTTTTTTTTTTTTTTTGCATTAAAAAAAAACCAAATAAAACTAGACATGCTATCTGCCAATAGAACTTAACCAAAGTGCATTCTATGCAACCAAAATATAGAAAATATACCAAATCATTATTCAACCAAAATGTTAAAGCAATAACTCCAAGGCCAATAATTAACATGTTCTCTCCTCCGTCAACCAGCCATGTTGCAGAATCGAACGGCCATTCAGAAACTAACAATGCTAAATGAAAAACAAGAAAAGACAAGCACCAACTTTCGCCAAACTTTTACTAACCTGAAATTCGCAGAAGGAGCCCAAAGGATGGAGCTAAAGAGCTGAAAAACCACGTAGTAGGTCACTACGTTCGTGGTTGTTGGCCACCATTTGTGTGACCATGTGTATGCAAGACAAGTTTGAGCCAACACCCTTCAGACAAAATTCCGCTTGTGTGTACAAGTCTTAAGGCTAGCCATACACTATATTTTTTTTGTTGTAAAATTTTCCTTTAGATTTGGCAACCATATAATACGAGGTCAATCCTAAACTTTCAATTGGCTTTTCTGTTAAAAAAACAAAACAAAACTTTCAATTGGGGCCAGAGGCTCTAATGGGTTTCAAAATGAAGGGGCGGCTCGGGTTGCAGAGAATGCACTCCGATCCCACCCAGGTGTTACAACCGCAAGGTAATATTTGCTGTTGAAACTCTGATCCTTGATCTGGCCAATCAGAAGCGGGTGTGCCTGTCTTCCAATTGGCTGAAAAGACTCCTGATTGGCCAAGGGGGATGGTAAATGTGACCGGGGTGCAGGGGCACACTGTTTGCTGCCCCACAAAAAAAATGTTTCCACCAGCTGCCACTGAGTACACTATATTGAACCTGGTTGGTCAGTGTACTAGCCATAGAGCTAGCATGTTCAGAAGGGGACTGGCAATGGAAGCCCCATGTCTTTTAGGAAAAGTTCCAGTTCCCTTTTTTAAAGTAGAACTATAAGGCGCCCCCCCCCCCCCCCAATCTATGTCTCATAGTCTTTTGGATGTGTATGCAAGGGAGGATTTTACAGATAAATATGCATAAAATATATTGCCTGCACATAGCTTTTTGGAATAAAAGTGCTGACGGGGTCTCTTTATTCACTAAACCATTCATCAAGCCAAGATTCATTGTGGTAAAGGAAACATATCTTTGTGGGTTCCACTTAAGATGGCTCCTCCCAAATCTTTTTTTTTTTTTTTTTCTCTCTAGTATGGCCCTAGTTGTTGATGCATTTTGCACCCCCTTACTAAATGAGCCCCTATTTCAGATTTCCTGGCCCTCCAAGAACTGGTATGCAGAGATGGCTTGTATTCTAATGGTTTGCTCTTTTTTTTTTTTTTTTTTTTTTCTTTTTCCAGAACATCTTCAGGGAAAACTGCCCCCCACTGCGGATCCCCAACAAATTCTGCTTCGGCCAGTGCAACTCCTTCTATGTCCCTGGCTGGCCAGCCAAACTGACCCAGCCTTGCACTTCCTGCTCCCCTATACAGTCCAGACGCATCTCTGTTCCCATGCAGTGCCGTGGGGGCAAACTTTTCTGGGAGGAGGTGGTCCTGGTGGAGAAATGTGGCTGCGAGACCCGGTATGACCGTGACTTTGGCAGCGGTGAAGGCTTCCTGCCCGTACCCTAAGATGGATGGCGGCCTTGTAGACTGAGAAACTCCGTCTGACACAGGGCCTTGGTGATGGCCTCTGAAAAGAATCCTTTGCCACAGGAAAAGTGGACTACTTAACGACCCCAAAAAGGCGACCTTTTTTAGAATGTGTTAGACACAATTTTTTTTTTTTTTAATTTTTTTTTTTTTACTGAAATTTGTACATGGGATTCGACGTAGCCCTCTTTATGGATGGGGGCAAAATTAGTGTAAAATCTGGAACTGATGACCTTTTTTGCAATGGCGTTTTTGCACATTCCCTCTTGAAACCAGACTTCTCAGAACGGACGCTGGGCCCTCTAGTGTCCAATTTGGGTAACATGCTTTCAGAGGCTCGCTCTGTATGTTTGAGAAGTCTGAAATTTTTATAATTTAAGAATTTTATTTTTTATAAAGTTTGTTTTTGTTTTTTTGTTCTGTGTATTGTGTGCAGAACTCTAGGTTGTTGCTGCTTAGACTTTTTTTTTTTAAACTTTATCAGCCCTAGTTCCTATGCTGCGCAGATACCAGCTATCCTGTCTTGCTACAGAGGGAGCTAAATCAGGGGCCCACTTGAGTGGAAACTTCTTAAAATAAAACTGTTCTCCCCATGCAGGGCAGATAACGGGTTTGGTTTGTATGTTCATCCAAAACTTTTTTTTTTTTTTTTTTTTTTTTCTTCCTTGGTTCTCATCCTGAGCATCGATCTAAGCAGATGATTGCTGAGGGCATGAGAAGCACAAGGAGAACCTTTTTTTAGTGAACAGAAGTTTGTAGTTTCAAGGGTGTCACATGGGGATTGTGTGATATTGTGCTGGGGTATCCTTTGGTAGCCAATCAGATCATTCCTTCTGTTCTCTAACATGGGCTGTTAAAGTATCAAACTTCTGATTGGTTAGCGTCCTTGTTTCTTACCCCCTTATACTTGAAGCCTGTTGACCCTGACAACTCCATTGTGTGTTGACGGCTTGGAACCCTCTGGTAGGGTCTAGCTAACTTCTCTTGGGAGATTTCCACTTGCCTTCCTTTCTGGTGACCTATTTATACTATTTTCTTAGATTTCCCTTCATTCCCTGTCCTCTTGACAATGGTGACCAGGATTGCAAGTGAGAACTAATCTTCTAAACTGGGGCACAGACAGCAGTGCAACCCCAAGAGGTTCTAACCCCTCAAAAAATAAAAAAATGGAAAAGGTTTTAAAAACTGTCATGAGTTCCATGAATTTACCTATGTTAAATTATCACTTTATTGTGCTCATCTTGACATATTCATTTGGGTATATTGGGGAGGGGGTGATTTGTCACTTTATTTTTATTTTTTAACCAGTCTTGAGTTTAATAAGCAGCCTAATGACCAAATGTCTGACTTTTATCTGAATGTTTTATTGACAATAAATCTTTTATTCAAACCTCATTCAATGATGACTCTAGGTAATTTTTCTTTTGTACATGTCATACTAAACATCTTGGGGTTCTTTCCAGCCAGGGGGCAGTGATCTCACGTGGCTGAGCCATCATTTTACCTCCTTCCCCAGCCTTGCACCTGAATTTGACACCCCAACCTGGTGGGGGGGGGGGGGGGGGGGTTTGTTTTATGGTTCGTATCCCACTGGTGGGTATTGTACTGCTGTGCTGAAGGTGAAATCTAGTAAGAGATCCCATCTTAGACAGTTGGACTGTAATGGGCATGCCTGTAAAATTTTGACCTGGTACATTCTCTTCAGTGCCAATGGTTACCTGACTACAGAGTTGATCCCAGCATGGACAGATGGCAAAAACTTAAGGTGCCCCACCTCCAGTGTGGCTGTATTTCACTACCTTGTGCATCTGGGGATGGGTATGTTTGATTAGGGCCTATCCATATAGTAACACCACAGGGGTCTTCAACCATTTTCTAATACATAATGGGAACTTCACTCTCTGCTGCCTACACTAACTGAATTGGAAACTGGCCAGTGGTGTGTGTGTGTGTGTGTGTGTGTGTGTTATTGCAATACCGCATTTCACCAGGATGTGGTGCTGCCATTAAACTTTTATTTGTATGGCTCTAATATTCTAAGGCAGTAATGGCAAACTGGGCACTCCCATATGTTTTGAAACCTAATTTCCATTATGCTCATGCACGCTGCAGTGTAGTTGAGCATCATGGGAAATGTAGTGCCAAAACATCTGGGGGTTCCAAGGTTCACAATCACTGCTCTAATGGGTCACAAACCAGATTTTCCTGAGCAAGGGGGTTCTCATTTCGCAAAACTTTAAAGCTTGGAAAGCAGAGAAATAAAGTGTAAACAATTGACAAACGTTTGAACTGAACTCAAGGCAAACTGCAGATACACAGTGGATGTTTGTGTACTCTTCCTATCAAACAGTCATGATATTATCATTCTGTTAGCCTAGGAATGCCTGCCAGAAAATTTACACAGGTATGTTGTGTGGGAGTTTTTATAAAAAAAAAAAAAAAAAAAAAAAAAAAAAAAGCCTTTCACCCAGGTATCAGGAGTTCAGTTACTTTTTTGCAATGAGAAAAAATATAAAATGCTAAACTAATTCAGGTTACATCAGTATGTACATACATCTTCAGTTCACATCTGCTTTTTGTTTTTTGTTTTTTTCTGGAAAGCAGTCACAGCCTGAGTAGAAAAGCCTGTCCCTTACCAGCATGTTGCGGAGAAGGAGCCTTGCTTTCTGTCTGGGAGCGGCAGTCTTTGCAAAGGTTGGCACATCCCCCTACTGGTAGCATAAGGCGATACCTGGACCCTTTTGAGATTGCACAGGCAGTCCAACTTCTCCAGGATGGCACCTCAATACCTGCCATTGCCAGAAGCTTTGCTGTGTCCCAGCATGGTCTCGAGAGCATGGAAGAGATTCCAGGAGAGAGTTACTGTAGGAGAGCTGGACAGGGCCATAGAACGTCCTTAACAAATCAGGACCAGTATCTGCTCCTCTTATGCAAGAAGGAACAGGGTGAGCACTGCCAGAGGCCTACAAAATGACCTCCAGCAGGCCAGTGGTTAGCAATTTTTTTTTATGGTTGAACTGGATGGACTTGTGTCTTTTTTTTCAACCTGACTAACTATGTACAGGGGGTCCCCGGGTTATAAACAAGTTGAGGACTATAGGTTTGTTCTTAAGTCGAATCATCTAAGTCGGAACAGGTACTTTTTTTTTTTTTTTTTTTTTGGATAGCATAGAAAAGGGTTAACACTGCTGTAACATTTGTTTTGCTGTGTCCCTGTTCAGAAGATTTCACCTCACTTTCTGTCCCAATGACAATTGGGTTTTGAAAATTTTGGGTTCTTGTGGAAACAAGCCTTGGTGATAAGGCATCAGTGGAGGTACCTTTTCCCCATAATAGCTCTTACAGGAGAGAATTTCCCATCCTAGGGGTAGATTTCCTCTCACTTCCTGTTGTCTGCCTCCATTTGTAAGTCGGATGTTTGTAACTAGGGGACCCCCTGTATGTAACTAGCAGCAATAGGGTCGCTCATTCAAATCCCGACCACGACACCATCTGCCTGGAGTTTGCATGATTTCCCTGTGTGGGTTTCTGCCAGGTACTCCAGTTTCCTCCCACACAAGACATGCTGGTAGGTTAATCAGATCCGGTCTATAAATTGGCCCTAGTATCTATAAGCATGTCGGGACCCTACGGGGTAAGACCATGCTATATCAAGAGTCAACTCATGTCTGACCAAATGATCAGAAACCAACTTCACGAGGGTGTCCCGACATCCTCTTGTAGGCTCTGTGCTCAATGCCTGGCACTGTGGAGCTTGATTGGCATTTGTCTTTGAGCACCAGATTTGGCAGGTCTGCCACTGGTGCCCTGTGCTTTTCACAGATGAGAGCAGGTTCAACCTGAGAACATATGACAGACGTGAAAGGGTCTGGAGAGGCTGTGGAGAACGTTGCCTGTAACATTGTTCAGCATGACCGGTTTGGTGGTGGGTCAATAATGGTCTGGGGGAGGCAAATCCATTGAGAGACGCACAGACGTTTACAGGCTAGACAATGGCATCCTGACTGTCATTAGGTATCGGGATGAAATTCTCATTCATTGTCAGACCCTACGCTGGTGCAATGGGTTCCTCCTGGTGCATGACAATGCCTGGCCTAATGTTGTGAGTATGCAGCCAGTTCCTGGAGGATGAAGTAATTGATACCATTGAAGTGGTCCCTATGCTCGCCTGACCTAAATCCAATAGAACACCTCTGCGAAAATTAGGTTTCGGTCCAGCTGACACCGCTAGGTTGCACATCAGTCTGTTTGGGAGCTCCAGTGATGCTCTGGTCCAGATCTGAGACCAAATACCAGGACACCATCTTTCGTTTCATTAGGAGCATGTCCCAACGTATGGCTCCCACATGCTTGTATGCATGCCTGAAACTGAGTATCATTTTTAGTTGCTGAAATGAAATTTCAGCAAAATGGACAAGCCTGCTGCATAATTTTTCACTTTGATTTTTGGGGTGTCTTTGAATTGAGCCCTCTAAGTTGATCATTTTCATTTCCATCAAACGATGTGGCCATCCTTTCGTTCCTAACACATTACCCAGTCCATATCAGTATAGATCTCCAGCATGAAATTTTTCCCTATTGAGATCTGATGTGTTTTCAAATTGTTCCTCTTCATTTTTTGTGAGCAGTGTATAATGGGGGAGATCTACCAAAACTGGAGCACTCAGAATCAGGTGCAGCTGTGCATGGTAGCCAATCGGCTTCAGCTTGTTCAATTAAGCTTAGACAATAAAATCTGAAAGATGATTGGTTTCTTTGCAGAGCTGCACCAGATTCTGTATTCTAGTTTTAGTAAATCAACCTAATTTTTTTTTTTTTTTTTTTTTTTTTTGTAAATTGATTTATTACAGGTATTTAGCAACAACAGTTTGCACAAGGCTTTTACATATTATATATTCGCATCAGTCTCTGCCCTCAGAGCTTACAATCTACGGCCCATACAAAGGGCCAATTAACCTACTGCCATGTCTTTTGAGTGTGGCAGGAAACCCACACAAGCACAGGGAGACCATGCAAACGCCATGCAGATAGTGTTCTGAACAGGATTCAAACCAAGGACCCTTGTGCTGTCGGTCAGAAGTGCCAACCCCTAAGCTACCCTGCTGCTTATAAAGATCCTGGGTGAGAGCATATTAAATTGGAGAGGTGATTTTAATAATTTGCAGGTTTGTATTGTGGGTGAATTGCCCTACACTGTAACCCTGCTAGAAGTGGGATCCCGCAGATGATTGCCATGCTCCAATGATGCTTTTAAAAGGCCTGCACTCAAATGCTTATATAATGTGCACATGGGGTTGCCACCTTTTCTTTAAGCCAAACCTATACATTTTAGGGTTGTGCAGCATTTTATTTTTGTTGTAGTATACAATGCAAATGAAAAACAAGATGTAATACCAAGGGAGGTAAAACCGTCAAAACCTTTTTAAAAATCGTGCTGCACCAAAACGCATGGTACTTTGTTATACTTTTGCTGCAGGTGTGTAGTTGTGCCATTAAGACTTCATGGCACCACTGCACACCTGCAAAAGGGATGTGTGTTTTTGTGCATTGCAGGAATGCACACAATTCTGTGCACATTCCTGCAAAGCAAAAATGTCTATCTAAGGCAGGGGTAATTGAAATTCAAGGAGGTCCCGCTGCTGAAATTTTCTTCCAGCCGAGGTCCGTATTGCTCTCTAATATAACATAAAAGTAGGCTAATCACATCCATATTTCAAGTAAAAGAAAATAAAACCACCTTACGTGCAGTGTCCCCAGTAGAGTGCCCCGCCATTGTGCCCCCTTACATCTGTGTCCCTGCCAGAGTGTCCCTTTCTTTCTGGTGCCCCATCACAGTCCCCACATAGTAAGGTTGAATAAAGACACCAGTTCAACCTGAGTGAGTGTCTACAATTGTCCCTAGCCCTGTACATTGTGTCTCATTAAGATACTCATCTATTGTATCATTATTTATTTAAGGTACCCATATAGCGCCATCAATTTATGCAGCACTCCACACATCATGCCCTACCCTCAAGGAGCCCACATCCAAGGTCCCCAAACTCACAATTACCCTGTTTCCCCTAAAATAAGACCTAACGTGATTGCTGCAATAAAAGCCCTACCCCCCAAATAAGCCCTAGTTAAAGTCCTTGTAGGTCTTATTTTTAGGGTAGGGCTTATTTTCGGGGAAACAGGGTAGGGCTTATTTGGGGGGGGATAGGGCTTATATTGTAGCCGACAATCACGCTAGGTCTTATTTTTGGGGAAACAGGGTATATACTTGGGCCAATTTTTGAACAGAAGCCAATTAACCTACCAGCATGTCTTTGGAGTGTGGGAGGAAAACGGAGTACCCGGAGGACACCCACGCAGGTACAGGGAGAACATGCAAACTCCAGGCAGGTAGTGTCGTGGTTGGGATTTGAACCAGCAACCCTTTTTAGTGCTAGGAGAGAGTGCTATCCACTACACCACTGCGCCGCCCACACATCTGTATAACCATCAGAGTTCCCCCTTACATCAGGTGCCCCCATCAGAGTCCCCCTTACATTTGGTGCCCCCCATCAGAGTCCCCCTTACATTTGGTGCCCCCCATCAGAGTCCCCCTTACATTTGGTGCCCCCATCAGAGTCCCCCTTACATCTGGGTCCCACTGACATTTGGTGCCCCCCATCAGAGTCCCCCTTACATCTGGTGCCCCCCATCAGAGTCCCCCATACATCTGGTCCCCCTTACATCTGGTGCCCCCCATCAGAGTCCCCCTTACATCTGGTGCCCCCCTATCAGAGTCCCCCTTACATCTGGTGCCCCCCATCAGAGTCCCCCTTACATCTGGTGCCCCCCATCAGAGTCCCCCTTACATAAGGTGTCCTCAATGGAGTTCCCCCTTACATCTGGTGCCCCCCATCAGAGTCCCCCATACATCTGGTCCCCCTTACATCTGGTGCCCCCCATCAGAGTCCCCCTTACATCTGGTGCCCCCCTATCAGAGTCCCCCTTACATCTGGTGCCCCCCATCAGAGTCCCCCTTACATCAGGTGCCCCCACCAGAGCCCCGCTTTACATCAGGTGTGCCCATCAGAGTCCCTCCACACATCGCAGTCCCCCTTACATCTGGTGCCATCAGGTGTCCCTCCACACATTTCCTTGTGCTCACAGATCACAAACTGCAAAGAAGCTCCTTATTCCTCTATTCAGGCGGTCTGTCTTCATTCCTCAGCCGTGCCACGTGCTGAAACTCAGGTGAGTTCTGTGTCAGCTCTTTATCGCCCCCCCCTGCAGGCTGGAGGGAGGAGAACGCCTTATCCTCTCTCCAGTTATAAGCCATAGTTCGGTATGAATAATGTGTACGGTTTTCAGGTGGACTGACCAGGTGAATCCTGGACAGGTGGCAACCCTAAGTGCACATAACTAAAAGCATTTCATCACATGATCCCCACTGGGGGTAGGAGGGAATAGCCCAATTGAACCCTGATCCTCCACTTGCAACGATCACATGACTTAGGTGGCTAGCCCTAGTCTTTGTCCAGGTAATGTGAGCAGTACTGGAGGAACATCGCAGCATTTTTTTTTTGCCTCCCCCAGAAAACTAAAGTATTCCAGCCTATCTCTTACTCTTTGGCCTCATTTACACGGCCTTACCTATCTGTGTACCTGACCAAAGGGCTGTCTTTCCTTATTCCATGCATCCGCATGCAGGCCATTTATGTCTATTGGGATGCAGCAGCTCAACAGACACAGATACTGGTCCTAATTTGCCAGCCATGTGGGTGCATGTCCCCCGAATGCACACTGTGTTTGGGGGTAGGTTTGCCACCTCATCTCTTTAAACCCAAACGCATATGAATTACACAGGTTCTGGGGCTAATTTAATGCAGGTAAGGCACCAAGTGAGTTTAATTACTCAATTAGCCTCAGAACCTGTGTAATTCACATGTCTTCGGGTTTAAAGGGATGAGGTGGCAACCCTAGTTTGGGGACATGTGCCAGCGCAACTGTCAGATTGGGACCACTGAATATGTCCGTTCAGCTACTGTATGCAACCTTAGCGATTGTATACAGGTCTACCTTAACCACCTGCCAACCGCTGCACGCTGATATATGTTGGCACAATGGCAGCGGTGGGCAAATGGGTGTACCTGTACCTTTAATTAGCGGGGCTAGCGCGTGTGCGCCTACGGCATGACCGTGCCCGCAGGACCTGTAAACAAGGCATTTCCCCATTCTGCCTTGTGACATGACAGAGATCACCGCTCCCTGTTATTGGGAGCAGTAATCGCTGTCATGTCAGTGGTAGCCCATCCCCCCCCCCACAGTTAGAATCACTCCCTAGGACACACTTAACTCCACCCACTTTTACAACTCTTTAGCATCCCTCACTAAACTGTGCACTGTAAACGAATTGGATATTTTTAATTTTTTTTTTCTCAGCACCTACTGTATATCTGCTGTATTCATTTTTCACTTCCTCCTCCCTGGCCATGGCCCATCGCATCATTTCCTGTTTGCAATGCCTTCTGGGAAGGGGCGGCAACTTCCTCTGACACTGCCGTTGCTATGGAAACCTGACCTGAAACCTATTACACTGCTTCTGCTGCACTGAGCATGGGCGAGATCTGCAAGGATGAGATCCAGGAAGAAATACACTCTGGCTTCAGATGCCCACACTTAAGATGGCCGCGGACTGCTGTAAGTTTATAAAATAACAAACTACTGCTATAAACTAACAAAACAGACCTTAGTTTACAGACTAACTTTACTAGAATACATTAAGCTTGTGTATTATAGGGGTATTTTTATTTTAAAAGTATAACACCACTTTAACTGCTTGATCGCCCCTTAGTGTTTAACCCCTTCCCTGCCAGTGTCAATTACACAGTAATCAGTGCATTTTTCTAGCACTGATTGCTGTATAAATGACAATGGTCCCAAAATAGTGTCAAAAGTGTCTGATGTGTCTGCCGTAATGTCGCAGTCACGATAAAAATTGCAGATCGCCGCCATTACTAATAAAAAAAAATTAATAATAAAAATGCCATAAAACTATCCCCTATTTGGTTTGCGCAAAAGTTATAGCGTCTACAAATCAATATACGCTTATTGCGATTTTTTCTTCTTTTTTTTTTTTACCGATAATATGTAGAATACATATCGGCCTAAACTGAGGGAAAATTTTTTTTTATATATATTTTTGGGGGATATTTATTATAGCAAAAAGTAAAAATATAGCTTTTTTTCAAAATTGTCGTTCTTTTTTTGTTTATAGCGCAAAAAATAAAAACCGCAGAGGTGATCAAATACCACCAAACAAAAGCTCTATTTGTGGGAAAAAAAGGGCATCAATTTTGTTTGGGTGTAACGTCGCACGGCCATGCAATTGTCATTTAAAGCGACGCAGTGCCGAATCTCAAAAAGTGCTCTGCTCAGGAAGGGGGTAAAGTGGTTAACCTATAAGCTACATTATATGAACTTGTATTGTAGTTCCCTTCTTGATTTCTTGTTTGGACATTGTATAATATTCTGACAGTGTTGTCTTTTTTTTAATGGCAGACATTGCTCATGTAGCACCTTTTGGACTTATTAAAAAACTGTACCTATACTTTCCACAGGGTGGCGCCAAGGCACCACAAAACTCTTCGCTGACCTCACACCGGCATTGCTTGTCCCATTAGGAATGACAGACTTCCTAGCTGCAGGGTCACTGTAATGCTTGGAAACTGGAGGCAGCTCTGTGTGTGTTTTGTATGCGTGTTAGTGATGGGGTTCCCATGTGTGTTGGTGGGATATCACACATAATTGCAATCTTTTGGGGAGTTTTTCATTTTTTGTCTTAAAAAAAAAAGAAAAAAAAAGTTTTCATATTGCCATTGTTTGGATGTCTTACACTGTTTTCTGCATTCTTTTTTAATTCCTATAAGCCTAATAACACATTACATTGGAAAAATGTTGCATATCTCCTTGTGCTGATAATAGCTGTGTTGGCTGCCTAGTCTGAATCCATTCAGAGTCCATTCTTCTTCCCTTTTTTTTTTTTTTTTGCATTTATAGTTTTTATTTCGCTCTTCAGCAAAGCAAGTAGTACAGTACAGAAAGTAGTGTGCCAAACATGGGGAATCAATAACAGTCATAAGGTACATAACAGTAATAGAAATGAAAAACATCAATACACATTCGGAACCGTGTCATCTTGTACGTCTCTTAAACCATTAGAAAATGGTTACGTGGAAAAAAAAAAGTGCAAAACGGGCTCCTAGAACATATAATTCGTGACCACACCATATAAGTGCATAAGGGGGATGTTCGACCCATGTATCGGTACTCATACTTACCGATAAAAAAAATGGCATCGGTGCGACCCTACTTTAGAACCACTTTAAAGGATGAGTTCACCTTTCCCTAACCTTTCATATTTAGGGTGTAACGTGGTAAGAATGGACCAGCCCCTGCACCCCCCCCCCCACTCCTCGATCAGACAGCTTGTGGGGGATCTTCTCCCCCTGCTAGATGTCTCAATTTTAAAAAAAAGTGGGCAATCGGGCCAGCCACAGTACTCATTCACAGTGTCCTGTGAGTGGAAAACTACAAGGTCCAGCAGCCTTTGAGGCTGTCGGCCTGTAGTTTTAAATACTCTACCATGGTGCTGTGAGCACTGTGGTAGTTCATTCATTCTTCCTGTCAGCATGTATCGGCTTTCTTGTACGAGGTACGAGCAAGCCTATACACTGACAGTCTGCAGGAGATCTACATGGCACCAGCAAGGTGTAATGCTTTACAGGCTCCTGCAGCAAAAAATAATATAGCGAGGTCCCGGACCTCTTGAGGGACCTAATGGTGACCTCCAGAGTCAGGGAGAGCTGACATCCCTCTTGATAGAGTGGGTTACAAGGCATGGTGGGTGTAATACAAGCTTAAGTGATGGGCGCCAGACACTTTTTGAATGCAAAGAGATTTATTGTCTCTTGAACAAGAACTGTGGGAGGGAGGGTTGGGGCCAGGACACCCTTAAGTAGATGCAATGACTCCGAGACGTCTATAGGTAGAAAGCTATACAGTGGAAGGCCTCCAGCCGGACACCACTTCTGTAGAGGCAGGAACGCTGTCTCCTATGGCAACAAATCTTGTAACAGTCACTAATGTTAATGGTACTTAACTATTGGTAACACAGAATAGTTCTCCTTGCACACTACAGTCTCTCAATGTAGATCTTCACTCACTGAGCTCCCAGTCTCTCATTAGACTCTCAGACCCAATCGCCACTGGATCCCTTGAGATCTTCCACTTCCATTACTCAGTATCTTCCTCAAGCGTCACCCCCGCTTCCCTGCTGGGTCCCTGGCTTGGCACTCACAGATACTCCTTAAGCGTCACCCCTTCTGACCCACTAGGTCCCTGGCTTCTCACTCACTGATGCTCCTCAAGCGTCACCTCTGCTGTCCAGTTGGGTCCCTGACTTGGCACTTGCTGAAATTTTCCCACTTCTTCACCGTCCCCGGTTGGGGAGAAAACTGCTCTGGTACTGGCTCCAGCTTACTCACAGTGGTCTCCGGGAATAACGTGGATGGTCCCTTAGTGGCAACAGCTTCCCCTCTACCTCCAACCACAACTGGTTCCCTGTCCGGCAGAACTGTTACTCTCGGTTGGACTCCAATCCTGCAGTTCCAACCCTGCACTGCTTCTGGATAGGCCTCAGACAGCCTAGCAGCCAGATGACCCTAGGATAGGCCTCAGGCTTCCAGCCCAGCAGCCTGGGGCAGCATAATACACGTCCTCCCAGCTGGCCGTCCAGGTGGCACAGAACCCTGATCACCTGACTCCACCCAAATAAATAGGCTCTCCCAGCAGGCCAAGGGACTAAAGAAACCCCCACCAATTGGCTGAGACACCCCATCCATTCATAACCTGACCTTGCTTAGCCCTCGTCTATCTAATGTCATCAGCATAACGCCACCTAGCGACAGAAGAGAGAAGGTGCAGCAAGTCCAGAACTAGAGAGGAATCAGTGGATCTACCAACAATTAACCAGGGCAACTATTGCCTGGCAAACTAAATTTACTTAGCAACCCTGCCTAAAAAAACAGGGTGCTACATCAATAAATGCATATTTTGTTAGCTGAAAAAAAATGTGCATTTATTTATTTATTTTTAAGTGGTTCTAAAGGCTGAAGGTTTTTTAACCTTCAGCTCTCTGGATGCTGTGTCAACCACAAAAAGCAGAATCTTTTCCCAGGTAAACAGACCTCAGAATGTCCTCTATACTTAGCAGAGGATACCTGCAGCAGAAAGCTAGAGTGGTCCACCTGATGACAAGCCAGGGAGGCTTAGGACTCCCCAGTGCCAAAATTCAGCTCACCGCTTAGCATCTGAAGTACACCTAAGTGCGCAAACCTCTCTTCTCAAAGTGGAGGCTACCAGTTAGAGAGTTCCCTTAATGCCCCTATGTTCTGGCAATGAAGTAGAAGAGGTTAGCTTCCTGCCTGATGCTAAGGGATCTAAGGGCACTCTGGGTGTGATCCATAAGAAGTAAAAAGCATAAGAACATTTTTATTATTATTTTTATTATTATTATTCAGGATTTATATAGCGCCAACAGTTTACGCAGCGCTTTACAACAGCAGCACTTCACACAGCAATGAGGATATGAAAGCATAGGTTTGCATAGGGAATGGAACCCCACTCTCTACAGATTTCTACAGAGTACAGTATGTCACCTCCAGTACGTGATGACACCAAGCATTGATACACCCTACATGTTTTGTCACTGATTGACTTCGTCAGAAGCAGTGACACACATTCAGGTAAGGCCCAGGACCTTTCGGGTACCCTCAGTCCACATAGAGGTGACGGCAGGAGACTGTGGTGCCTGTCTACAGTCTCTTTTGGAATAAACAGTTGGGACTCAGAATCAAAGATAGTTACAGGGACCTGTGGCCCAGCCTGATCTAAGGGTTTAGGAGGAACAAAGATAGACTCTGCAGCGAAAGGTGCTGTAGAATGTGTTTGGAGCCTTTGCATTCAGTGTTTACAGATAAAAGATCACCAGGTAGGAGACTCTGTCTGACATAAAGACTGATGTGGACCCTATAACTATTGGGGTACCAGGTTCTAGTTTGCAGGCGCTGGTTCCATCAAAGGATACCAAGCAGAGGCGTAGCTAGAACCTTCAGGGCCCTGGTGCAAGAAATCATGAAGGGCCCCCCGACCTCCGACCTGAGTCATTCCCTCCGAGCCCAAAGCCCTTCCAACTGATCCCATGACCCTTTACGGCCCACAGCGGATCCCTTTTACATGTTGTGCAGTCCTTCAATCTTGGGCTTCGCCATGGTGGCGGAAGGCCAGGGCCCAGTCACATGTGCGACCTTTGCAACCCTAGTTCGGCCAGTGATGTCAGTGTGGACTGGGAATGATGTCAGTCAGTAGGGCAGTGGACGTGGTCAGTAGGGTAGTGGATATGATCAGTAGGGCAGTGGATGTGGTCAGTAGGGCAGTGAACATAGTCGGTAGGGCAGTGGACGTGGTCAGTAGGGCAGTGGACGTGGTCAGTACAGCAGTGGATGTGGTCAGTAGGGTAGTGGACATGATCAGTAGGGCAGTGGACGTGGTCAGTAGAGCAGTGGACGTGGTCAGTAGGGCAGTGGACATGGTCAGTAGAGCAGTGGACGTGGTCAGTAGAGCAGTGGACGTGGTCAGTAGGGCAGTGGACGTGGTCAGTAGGGCAGTGGATGGGCTCAGTAGGGCAGTGGACGGGCTCAGTAGGGCAGTGGATGGGCTCAGTAGGGCAGTGGACGTGGTCAGTAGGGAAGTGGACGTGGTCAGTAGGGCAGTGGACGTGGTCAGTAGGGCGGTGGACAGGGTCAGTTGGGCGGTGGACTTGGTCAGTAGGGCGGTGGATGGGGTCAGTAGGGCAGTGAACGGGGTCAGTAGGGCAGAGAATGGGGTCAGTAGTTTTTTAATTTTTTTTTACATTTTATTTTATAATTTTATTTTTTATAGTTTTTTTTTTTTTTTTTTTACAGTTTTTGATGGGAGGGAGGCAGTGGAGGGCAGTGTGGGGGGACAGCATAATGGAAAGAGGGTAGTATGGGAGGGAGCAGAGTGATAGCAGCACACCTGGAACACTATACTCGCTGGGCAGTGCATTCTTTTACTCTCTGCTGTGATAGAGAGTTTGTGGCGTACTAGGAGCGGCCTCGGGCAGGGAGCTTTTCTCCTACCATTCTGGCGGCAGGAACAGCCTTGAGACAGGAAGTGGGAGACAAGAAGCGGGAGCCAGGGTGGGGGGGCGGAGTTGGGAGGCGGAGCTGGCGGTCTTTGGCACATATGACTGCTTGCCTCTTGGCTGGATAGGAGGGTGGGCGGGGCGGCATATAGGAGAACCAATCCTGCTGCTGCAGCCATTGAAAGACCTGCAGGAGACAGGAGGAGAACATAGGAGATCGGTTCTCCTATATGCCGCCCCGCCGGCCCTCCTATCCAGCCTGGTGCTAGCTGCATCCAGAGTGTAAAGTCAAGAGGCAAGCAGTTATCCGTACCTACGACCACTCTGGCTCACACAAGTGTATACAAAACTGACAGGGGAGCCTCACGGACCCCCGCAGCCTGGGTCCGAGTCGCGATCGTGACTCTTGCACCAATACACCCCTGATACCAAGTAGATACCGCCATAGCCACTAGGAGAACATGGGCTGGGGTCACCTGTGGCATTTGGACAGACATGTTGCATCCACATAGCGGTGATGCAACTAGGCCCAAAGTGCACGACAAGGCCTCAGGTACTCACAAACACATTTTGTTAGGGAGTGGGAATGGACTGGAGTTCCACATAGTGCTTATAAAGCAGGAGCAGCAACAATGCTTCACTGTTGGGACTGTATTGGACAGGTGATGAGCAGTGCCTGGTTTTCTCCACACATACTGCTTAGAATTAAGGCCAAAAAGTTCTATCTTGGTCTCATCAGACCAGAGAATCTTATTTCTCACCATCTTGGAGTCCTTCGGGTTTTTTTTTTAGCAAACTCCATGCAGACTTTCATGTGTCTTGCACTGAGGAGAGGCTTCCATCGGGCCACTCTGCCATAAAGCCCCGACTGGTGGAGGGCTGCAGTGATGGTTGACTTTCTACAATTCTCCCATCTCCCAACTGCATCTCTGGAGCTCAGCCACAGTGATCTTTGAGTTCTTCTTTACCTCTCTCACCAAGGCTCTTCTCCCCCGATAGCTCAGTTTGGACGGACGGCCGGCCAGCTCTAGGAAGGGTTCTGGTCGTCCCTAACCTCTTCCATTTAAGGATTATGGAGGCCACTGTGCTCTTGTTCAGATCTGTGCCTTGCCACAATTCTGTCTCTGAGCTCTTCAGGCAGTTCCTTTGACCTCACGATTCTCATTTGCTCTGACATGCACTGTGAGCTGTAAGGTCTTATATAGACAGGTGTGTGGCTTTCCTAATCAAGTCCAATCAGTATAATCAAACACAGCTGGACTCAAATGAAGGTGTAGAACCATCTCAAGGATGATCAAAAGAAATGGACAGCACCTGAGTTAAATATATGAGTGTCACAGCAAAGGGTCTGAATACTTAGGACCATGTGATATTTCAGTTTTTCTTTTTTAATAAATCTGAAAAAATGTCAACAATTCTGTGTTTTTCTGTCAATATGGGGTGCTGTGTGTACATTAATGAGGAAAAAAATGAACTTAAATGATTTTAGCAAATGGCTGCAATATAACAAAGAGTGAAAAATTTAAGGGGGTCTGAATACTTTCCGTCCCCACTGTAAGTAGAAAAATAGATATTTTGTTTGTATAGTCATCTATGTCAGTTTTCTCAACTCCAGTCCTCAAAGCGCCCCAACAGGTCATGTTTTCAGGTCTTCCATTATTTTGCACAGGTGATTTGATCAGTTTCACTGTCTTAGTAATTACCGCAGCCATTTCATCTGAGGGAAATCCTAAAAACATGACATGTTGGGGTGCCTTGAGGACTGCAGTTGAGAAACACTGATCTATGTACATCACACTATACACAAGCCTGACTACAAGTCCCTGTAGCTAACACAAACAAAATCAACACTGTACATAATAAGCCAGAGCACCCCCCCCCCTTCAAGGGCGACCCTCTGCCCGCAAGAATTCTTGAATCCGTCCAGAGAGAGATGGACAGCTGTCCATGCTAAAAAAACCTGCAATGAAAGACATAACGAACACCATACTACCACTACCTGTACATCATTTCTGTCAGGATGGGATTATTATCCTGCAGACAGAAAGAAATCAACATCAAAATCTCACACATTATTTCTTCCTATTTTTATCTTGTCAGGGAGTTATTATCCCGCTGACAGAAAAAAAAACAACAACAAATGAACAATTCTCTTTGGAGTTCCTGGTGGGAGGGGCCCCTTCCCGGACTATCAGGCTCTTTGGAGAGTTTAAGGCAGAACTCAGACATCACCCAGAGTTCATTAGTGGAAATATCCATCCAACTGGCACAGGTAAGGGTAGCAGGCTGACCTAGTCCTGCAAATGATCAGAGAAACAACACAAGCTGCAATCCTCCCAGCAGTCCATGTAACGATTTCCAGTGGTGAGCTGCACACTCCAGCAGTTCTTCACGCATATAAATGCGAATCAGGCAGTCTCCTCCTACCGCCCTCAGCTTCTCTGATGGAGACAGAGTGGCTCCCGGTAGGCTGTCCTGCTCTCACGACCACCACTCTGTCCTCGTAGATTGCTCTCCCCAACCTTAATCTCTCTGAATGTTCTGAAATCAGGCCCAGGTCTCCTCACAGTCTGGCACCCGCAAAGGCTTGGGGATGTGCATATACTCCCACACCAGGTCATCCTTCTACTTTCCCCAGGAGTTCTCAATGACATCCATGGTGTCAGGAGGGACATAGAGGTAGTCCAGACCCCACTCCAGAGCATCTCTGCGCTGAATCTCCTGCTGGAATCTGGAAAACCTGGGCAGTTCTCTTGGCTTCCCTTTTCCTGGCAGGACACAAACATCTTGACCCACTGCTTGAACTCAGCTGCTCTGGTCTGGGTGGTGGAGGGTCTGTTATAAAAGAGTTTTCTGATGCAGATGGGGGTTCCTGCAGCTTCTTCAGTTCCCATAGCAAGATCTGGCATGTTTGACACCTGCGACTGGACCTCTTCCTGGACCTGAGAGCCTCCTATATCCCATTCCTCCTCCAAACTACTGTGCGATGACCAATCTGCTATCTCCTCCAGGGACCCGAAATCTGCTTGCAGTCTGGGGGAACCCCAATCTATGGCCCTGTCCTTGCATTCCCCTCCTGGCTCACCTGAGGGCACATCTCTTCCTGCACTGGCTTCTTACAGGTGGGGTCAGCAGAGGACATAGAAGCAGCCGGCATTTCAGGGACATTTTCTGGTTCCTGCTGGGCAGCACTTACAGTTACCAGGTTCCTGACCAGGCCGCAGGCCACCGCAGATCTCTCTTCCCCTATGTCGCTGGTTTTCACAGGGGAGTCGCCAGGCTCAGACTTGATCCCGCCTTTCGCAGATGATTCAAGGCCCGTTCCGGCCTTCCAGGGCTTCCGTGGCTGTAGTAGGCACAGTCCTGACTGTGGGTCCATGCTGTAGTTCTGTGGCCCCTGCTGGCTGGATACTGGCCGGGTGAGTGGCCCACCGCAATACCCGCATCGGATCCAGGCACTGACCACTGTGGTCGGTATCCAGTATTCTGGGCACAGCAGGCACATTCGTTCCGTCCCCTCGATCATCCCAAGGGTAAATCATCTGCAATGCTCCAACCAAAAACAGGTGTCCACCAGTGTCTGCTCCTGCAGATCAGGCAACCAGGTCAGCGCTGGAAACACATGAGCACACTCCGCCATCTTGCTCCTCTCTCTCTCTGCTAGCAGGAAACACTGTGTCTCCTCTAGGGTGAGGCTCTGCCCCCAGACAGGCTGGCGTCTGCAAAGCTGATAAGCAGGCCTTTTCCTGCGTGCACTGCTGTAACACCTTGTTGGCTGTACTGGAGTTTGCAGGCACGCTGATGCTAGCAGGACTTGTCTGGACATGCCGCTCCGCACCGACAGTGCCCAAGCAACTCTGAGCAGATGGCCGCTGACTTTTACGGTGGTTGTCGGTAGCAACAATAAAGTTTTTAGCCCATGCCTCACTAAAAGGAACACATTTAGAACAGTCTGCCCACAGGCACCCACTGGCTTACCCAGATCACCCTGAGCAACAGTAGACATCTCCAGGCACACTTTACTGAATGGAGTAGGAGTTTGGTGTATAAAGTCACAATGTTCAGCCTTAGCAGATCGCTGGACATATATTTGTAATCCATGGGCACAGTCGCCCGCTGTGGTTGCCACAGGTGACAACACATGGAAAAGTTCACTGAATTGCAGGTTTAGCACAAGTGTCCATCCCAGCCACGGTTGGGGCAAATTGGGTAAGCAGAGCAGCAATAACTTGAAATTTGAAGGCAGCTCCCGCTGGTTGCTATGGACAAGGCACTTGGGTATTGCAGTTACAAGCAGGCACAGCACATAAGCCCTTCCCTGGTTCAATCCCTCTATGGTCTCTGGAACAAAGCACAGTTCCCTGGCTCGATCAACTTCTGGTTGCTAGGGGCAACAGTTGGCAGGTTACCTGTGGGCAGACGTCCCGGAACGAGCCCCCATATGTAGCGGTACCTCCGTAGGGGCTGCTGGTGATTGTGGTTTCCCACCCTACACAGACAGGCACACAAATTTCTAGACACACTAAGTCAGCAAACAGTTCTTGTACTTTGTTTTTGTTTTATTAGGGGAATAGAACTTGGATAGGCATAGGGTGCATATGGGATGCCTACTTGATTGAAGAAATATATAGGGTCTGAACTATATACACTCTTCTCTTTCACCTCCAGCACATACATTTGCTTTAAGACTATCACTCCAAGGACCAGCTAGCACTGTTATTGAGGGTCTGACACTGGCTCAGCCAGACCCAAAGCAAATGCCTTTTGCAGGCAGGGACCACGGCCCCTATGGTGTAGCAAAAATAGGTAGTCCTTAGTGCTAGTTGTCCCACATGTGGCTACTGCTCCCAGTACAACCTCTTCAGGCCCTGCCAGCCCTCCTGGCTGCAGCCACCTCTTTCCACTACCCGTGCCACCACAGTTCTCTGCACTGGCTCTGCGCCTATCCCAGACTGCTCAATCCCAGTCCTCTCAGGTGTGCCTCCCAGTCCTTCTGACTGTGTGTCACAAAACAGCCCTCCTGGCTGTTCCTGTTGCTCCTGGAGACTTGCCCGGCAGTGTTCTCCCTCTGTCCTCTCCTTGCTTACCGTGCTTCCTGGCCAGGACACTTCCATGGTTTTGGGAAGGTCCCATCAGCACCTGAGCCCAGGCCAAAATTCACCCCCCCCGACTGGGGAACTCCCTCAAAGGCCGCAACAGCATAACACTCCATCTCCAGCTTCTACCGAACAACTCCTCCCCAGCTGTGCTGACCCTAAGTATTTAAGGGGGTTTGCCCAATTTAGGGATTGGTCAGGGCTCTCAGAATACTCCAGGCAACTCCACCTTACCTCCCCTCCTATTCTTCTAGAACAGTGGTCATCAACCCTGTCCTCAGGGCCCACTAACAGGCCAGGTTTTATGTATTACCTTGGGGAGATGCAGACTAGAATACTGCAATCACGGAGCAGCAAATGATATCACCTGTGATGTATTTCAGTTATCTTGCAAACCTGGCCTGTTAATGGGCCCTGAGGACAGGGTTGATGACCACTGCTCTAGAAGGTTCCAGTGGGTGGTCTCAGTGATGCTGCCTGTGAGTCATCCAGCTCTCCCTGGACCTTTGCCCAACCCAGGATAAAAACACAGACAGGCTTGGCTGCCAACCAAACCTGCAAAAATTTACCTACACTTAAAGACCAAAAACCTATCTACAATTGTAGCACTAGAGGGTTCTACAAATATCATTTTATTTGTACATGGTTAAAAGTAATTAAAGCGGAGTTCCACCCAAAAGTGGAACGTCCGCTTTAAGGACTCCTAACTCCCTGACATGTCACATTTGGCATGTCATTTTTTTTTTTTTGGGCCACCATCCCCATTATCAAAAATGCAAAAAGGGAAAAATCCTGTAATGTATGCATGTAAGCCCATGTCGGTCCACAATAGCAAAAAACTGCAGCATGCTGGGTAGAGGAGAGGTTGTCCTTTTGGCTGGTCTACCATTTTTTTTTGGTTTACCAGTGTCCAATCCTCCTGTAGGCAGCAGTATAACTCTGCAATATCTGAATATTTGTCAACCTCAATGAATGAATAAATAAACAATGTTACTGGGGTGCTCCGAAAAGCATAAAAAGCACTGGTTCACACCGGTGCAGCTTGCCCTCCTTCAGTACAATTTCAAAGCACGTCATTTTCAATTTGCACTGCCAATTTCATTGCGGCTTGTGACTTCATTTAATAGAAGTCTATGCAAGTTGTAATGAAATTGGTAAAAAGTAGTGCAGGAACCTTTTTCATAATTGTTATGACATGAGTGGCGGCGATATGAACGTTTCCATTGCTGGCAATGGGGGGCAATTTGGAACTGTCAAATCTCATGACAAGTCACACTGGTGTGAACTTAATGCACTTAACAGACTGCATCATATATATAATTTTTTTATTTTGCCAAAAATACTTTAAACCCTTGTCTACCAAGGTAAGTTTATAAAAGTCCTGATATTCAAGGGCTTAAAACAAGATGCAGTCATGAGCCTCAGCTTGGTTGATTTTTTCTTCCTGGCGATTGGTTTTCAGGTATGAGCTGCTCAATCACTTTTACAGTATCAGGAACGTGCCGCTCCCGCCACTCATGGGGATGAGTTACAGGGATCTTATATTCTTCCAGGTAGCCTGGAATTGTGATAAAATGTACCAACATTTAGAAGAGAAAGAGCACAGGGAACATCTTGTTTATGTGCTTTAAAATCATTTTTATGTATTTTTCCAGGAAATATGCATTTAATAAACAGTTGCACAAGTAACATGCAACATAAAAAAATTGCAATTGACACCATTTTATTATACAGGGCCTCTGCCAAAAGTGAGTACACCCCTCACATTTTTGTAAATATTTTAATTATATCTTTTAATGTGACAACACTGAAGAAATGACACTTTGCTACAATGTAAAGTAGTGAGTGTACAGCTTGTATAACAGTGTAAATTTGCTGTCCCCTCAAAATAACAACACACAGCCATTAATGTCTAAACTGCTGGTAACAAAAGTGAGTACACCCCTAAGTCAAAATGTCCAAATTGGGCCCAAACTGTCAATATTTTGTGTGGCCACCATTATTTTCCAGCACTGCCTTGACCCTCTTGGGCATGGAGTTCACCAGAGCTTCACAGGTTGCCACTGTAGTCCTCTTCTACTCCTCCATGACGACATCACGGCACTGGTGGATGTTAGAGACCTTGCGCTCCTCCACCTTCCATTTGAGGATGCCCCACAGATGATCAATAGGGTTTAGGTCTGGAGACATCCTTGACCAGTCCATCATCTTTACCCTCAGCTTCTTTAGCAAGGCAGTGGTCGTCTTGGAGGTGGGTTTCATGTTGGAATACTGCCCTGTGGCCCAGTCTCTGAAGGGAGGGGATCATGCTCTGCTTCTGTATGTTACAGTACATGTTGGCATTCATGGTTCCCTCAATGAACTGTAGCTCCCCAGTGCCGGCAGCACCAGACCATGACACTTCCACCACCATGCTTGACTGTAGGCAAGACACAATCATCTTTGTACTCCTCACCTGGTTGCCCCCACACACCCTTGACACCATCTGAACCAAATAAGTTTATTTTGGTCTCATCAGACCACAGGACATGGTTCCAGTAATCCATGTCCTTATTCTGCTTGTCTTCAGCAAACTGTTTGCGGTCTTTCTTGTGCATCATCTTTAGAAGAGGCTTCCTTCTAAAACACAGCCACGCAGACCAATTTGATGCAGTGTGCGGCGTATGGTCTGAGCACTGACAGGCTGACCCCCCACTCCTTCAACCTCTGCAGTAATGCTGGCAGCACTCATACATCTATTTCCCAAAGACAACCTCTGGATATGACGCTGAGCACGTGCACTCAACTTCTTAGGTCTCCCATGACGAGGCCTGTTCTGAGTGGAACCTGTCCTGTTAAACCTCTGTATGGTCTTGGCCACTGTGCTGCAGCTCAGTTTTGGGGTCTTGGCAATCTTCTTATAGCCTAGGCCATCTTTATACAGAAAAGAATTCTTTTTTTCAGATCCTTAGAGAGTTCTTTGCCATGAGGTGCCATGTTGAACTTCCAGTGACCAGTATGAGAGAGTGAGAGCGATAACACCAAATTTAACACACCTGCTCCCCAATCACACATTAGACCTTGTAACACTAAGGAGTCACATGACACTGGGGAGGGAAAATGGTTAACTGGGCCTAATTTGGACATTTTCACTTAGAGGTGTACTCACTTTTTTTTTTGCCAGCGGTTTAGACATTAATGGCTGTGCGTTGAGTTGTTTTGAGGGGACAGCAAATTTACACTGTTATACAAGCTGTACACTCACTACTTTACATTGTAGCAAAGTGTCATTTCTTCAGTGTCGTCACATGAAAAGATATTATAAAATACTTTAAAAATGTGAGGGGTGTACTCACTTTTGTGAGATACTGAATATAATTGTTTCAGAATGCATATTTGTTTGGGGGTTTAAGATAAATGCAAAAAAAGCAGATTTTAAAGAAAGAAAAATTACAAAAAAAATTGCCCCTGTGGGAAAGTTCTTAAGCAATACACTTTGCTCAAAAAATGGTCTCAGCCTGCTTCTGCCTAATCTTCACACATCCATTCACCAAAGTTCAGGATGGCTATCTTCGATGATTGGATGAAGGATTGATTGTATTTTTGATCAATATTTGTAGTTTAACACGAAGAGTGGTACAACACAGTGGGTCTTTGTCAGCGATATCTTAATTAATGATACATTACTAGTTTGCAATCACTTATACCTAAATTGATTGCAAATTGCTATGTGTATGACAATCAGTTCTTCATTGATTTCAATGACAGTGTCACATGTTTAACTGCTGAGAAATTTATGTCAGGCCACACAATTTTCTCCATTACGTCCAATGCTGGTGGTCTACGTGGCTGAGCATGATCTTACTGAAAAAATGATGCTTCCAATTGTGATCTATTCATTCCAAGTAAACTCATCCATCCACCCATGTCTCCATGCTTTATTTTGATGAGAAATCACTTTGAAACCCCCTCTCCCCCTGCTGTCAGCGTTTCTGCTCAATACATTTCTGATATGCTTCTCCGAGACAGTTGCTATCTTGACATATAAACGCTTTATATTGTCTAGTGAAAACAATAAAAATATATGGAAAAAGACAAAACACCCCTTTAACATTTCTAGCTGTGGCCAGCTTGAGTAAGAGCAAATAATTCATGTAGCATTTACTTTCTGGAATCCATCTGCCCTTAGCTCAGGCATGCAGCCAGGAGTCCGTGCTTAGCTGAGAAAGCCCCTCCTACCCTCCTCCAGATGAAAGAAAACCATGGCCATGAAGACTTCTGGGATGTATGACATCATGTTGACCCTGGCCAGAAACAAGGAAGCAAGTGAAGTTATGTAAAAAAAAAAAATGTTGAGAAAGTTTAATTACGCTTTAACAAACCAGTTGGGGCCCTTACATATTGATGGGGAAAGCTGGAGGAAGGCTTTACAGTCTATGGGGTGAAGGGATGGGAGCTGTGAGCAACTCTAGGACTAGATTACAGACTACCTGTTCATTCTGAGTTTATCTCTTTTTAATAATGTAATAAATCCTGTAGAGAAAAGCCTGTTTATAAGATTTATTGGCATAAGATAATACATGTTCAAGATGGTATAGTCAGCCATTTCCAACAACATACAGAAATTCAGATTTTAGAGCACAAGTACAATATTGTCAGCCTCTTATGTGCTGCCACAGCACAGCAGTGTCTTCGACCTCCACATTGTATCATAGGACTACATAAATATACTGAAATATCAGTGTGTATCAGCTATATGAATGAATAAATAAATATTAGAAGGGGCAGTGAATAAGCAGCACATGGGAAGCATGCATACACTGTGATACCTTGCAAGGCTCACCACTATGCCCTGACCTGCACATGCGGCACAGGTACACCATGGGCAGTGCCAAGCTCCCCGGCTTTATTTCTGAAGATGCTTCGGGGAGTCCTGACAGCCATTAAATATTTACCGAACCAAATGGAAGTTTTGGCAAGAGCGCAGAGAGCACTCTCCCCTCTAACTCCATCGAGGCGGAGCGCCCACAGAGCGCCGCTAAGCAGGGACTTAGTGAGCCAGAGAAACTTAACCCCTTCCTGCCTGCAATGGACCAAAATGCCTTCTGCCATGAATCTTGTGCTTATATAAGTCAGGGGGAAATCTGGCTGTCTGTCCATCCATCTCATAAATAGATTCCTTCTAGGAACTATCTATCTATCTATCTATCTATCTATCTATCTATCTATCTATCTATCTATCTATCTATCTATCTATCTATCTATCTATCTATCTATCTATCTATCTATCTATCTATCATTCATATTATTTATTTATAGTGTCTTTGTTTCCCATAGGGATGTACAAAGTAATAGATATAACAAGGAGAGGGGCAATACAGGACATATTTATTGCTGTATTTGTTTATATGGTCATTTATGTAGTTCTTGTTATATATTTCAGACAGATATAAGAGAGATAATCAGAGAAATAGATCTTTTTTTTTATTTAGCAAAGAACGCTATCTATCTATCTATCTATCTATCTATCTATCTATCTATCTATCTATCTATCTATCTATCTATCTATCTATCTATCTATCTATCTATCTGATTAATTTTATTTATTTATTTGAGGCACTACAAAGTGTAATATAAATGAAGAGAGGGTAATGCTAAAATATTTTTTTCTGTATCTATTACTTCTGTATAATTACCCATACATTTCACATTAATATATTCTAGGCAGATATGACAAAGATAAACAGAATGTATTTTCAATACAGAACGGTAGGATAGGAGATCTATCTATCTACTGTATCTATCTATCTATCTATAGATCTCTCCTTTCATTCGTCATATATCTGTCATTCTGCATCTGTCTGACCATCTGTCTATTTGTGCTTTTTACATTTACTTATTTTAGAAAGACAGATATAATATAGATAGACAGAAGAATAAATAAACAGATAGATAGATAGATAGATAGATAGATAGATAGATAGATAGATAGATAGATAGATAAACATGAATACAGTACTTTAGTAAATAATGCATCTTCCCCTCTCCCCATCTATCACTATTTATTATTGTTATGATATAACAAGGATAGTAAAAATCTCTCTCTCTTTCCATCCAACCATTCTTTATCCATCGATATCAGTTTTTCCCTTCTTTCTCTCTCTCGCTCTCTCCATCGATCCATTCTTCTTCCATTGATATACAGTATCAGTTCTTCCCTTCTTTCTCAACCTCTCTCCATCCATCCATTCTTCTCCCATTGATATATCAGTTCTTCCCTTCTTTCTCAACTTCTCTTCATCCATCCATCCATTCTTCATCCATAGATATATCAGTTCTTCCCTTCTTTCTTGCCCTCTACATCCATCCATTCTTCATCCAACAATATATCAATCTTCTTTCACTCTCTCTCTCTCTCTCTCTCCATCCATTCTAACCTCTCTCTCAATAACTCTTTCCTTTCCTCTATCTATTCATTCTTTCATTTATCTTTAAATCTATCCTTTCTTCCCTCTCTCACTATCTATGTTCTTCTATCTATCTATCTATCTATCTATCTATCTATCTATCTATCTATCTATCTATCTATCTATCTATCTATCTATCTATCTATCTATCCATTCTTCCCTCCTTCACTCCATCCGTCCATTCTTCCCTCCTTCAC